>NC_133576.1:600000-900000 GCF_964106895.1 Numenius arquata | reverse complement strand
TCCTATTTTTTTTTCCTAAGGTTCCCAGCTCTAGATCTTTTTGCCACGTAAATTTTCCTTTATCTTGCTTTTAGCTCCAGGTTTCAGCTGGGTTTCCTGGGGCACTTAAATCTTGGTAAGAGTTCATTTCAACACGTGCTCTCGCCCTAAACCTCCTACTGCATCCCACTCTCCTCTCGGGCATCCATCATGCGGCTTCCCGGCTACCCTCCGGCCATTGCACCCTGCTGCCTCTCCTCACCCCAGCTCTCCCACCTACTCCCTTTTTCTTTCTCTGTTTCCCTCGCCAGTCTCCCTCCCTCCCTCTCTCCCTCTCTCCCTCCTTTCCTTCCTTCCTTCCTTCCTTCCTTCCTTCCTTCCTTCCTTCCTTCCTTCCTTCCTTCCTTCCTTCCTTCCTTCCTTCCTTCCTTTCCTTCCTTCCTTCCTTCCTTCCTTCCTTCCTTCCTTCCTTCCTTCCTTCCTTCCTTCCTTCCTTCCTTCCTTTCCTTCCTTTCCTTCCTTCCTTCCTTCCTTCCTTCCTTCCTTCCTTCCTTCCTTTCCTTCCTTTCCTTCCTTCCTTTCCTTCCTTCCTTCCTTCTTTCCTTCCTTCCTTCCTTCCTTCCTTCCTTCCTTCCTTCCTCTTCCTTTTTGCTTTCTCTGAATGACTGTAAAGCTGCCAGAACTTGGCAGATGAGCCACCCCCTGTCTCTGAATTAGCTAAATTAGCTAAATTAGCTACATTAGCTGCGTGCATTTACAGGGAAACCCTCTTTCGCAAGCTCACCTCTGCCAATCCTGGACAAGAGATGGCCATTTTTAGTGATTCGGTTTCCTGCGGCCATTTAACACTGTTTGCTTCTGAACCAAGCCCTGGTAAGCAGCCAGGGCAGACCGTAAGGTGTGCAGGGATGCACCCGAACAGTTATTCATGATGTAAAAACGAGCCCGTTGCCCCTGGAAACCATCTCTCCCGTTCCTCTCAGGCAGGGATTGCTAAGTGATGTGCTTGTGCTCGGGGGGGGGTAGAGGGGAGCAGGGCTAAGATCTGGCAGTGCTTCTCTTAAGAGTGCCCGGTTGCAAAACAGGAGGGGAGGACCACCTACCGCTTCGCAGCAGAGCCCACGGAGGGGATGGCTGATTTATTGTAACGTCGGACTGACAGCTAGTTGCCTGCCAGAGACAACGCGTGGATGGAGGGAAGAGCAACCCGGTTCCCATGGCAACCGTGCCCAAGTCATCTGAGGTCAAAATGATGACTGACGCCGCCAGAGAAAATGAATTTTGACACGAGGATAAACCCCACAGCAGTGACTGCGTGACTCCGTCTGCCAGCTCTGGGTGCCTCAGCATCCCCCTCGCTCCCCCCTAAACTAGACTGCACTGCTCCCCGATACGGTGCTCCTTGGGGCTCCCCCACTGGTCACCTATCCCAGTGCCTGTCCTGATTTCACCCTCAGCTATTTTTCTGTGTCCCCGAGAACACATCTGCGTGGCCAGCAGGGGTTGACTCTGGTGGGGGCTGGCACATCCACGCTCCTCTGAATCACGAGCAAGAGCTGCCCGTGGCCGGGGGGGGCTCAGGTCCCCAGCCACCACCCCTTCACTCTCCTCAAGTACTCGACTTCCTAAAAAGCCAACGTATACGTGCCTAGTGACGATAAATCACATTGGCTTGGCTTTTTTCGTTCCTTTTTCTTTTTTTTTTTTTTTTTTTTCCCCATGGCAGGCAGCCTCTGCAGGCCTCCTGCAAACCTTCCAGCCAGGAAGCAGCTGGAATGGAGCCGCCTCCGCAGAATCCTGCCGCCCTGAAATGGATTTCTGTTGCCATCTGGTGGCAACTGAACGGCACCTGGAAAAATCGAATAAATACCAAGATCCACCCCCTTACACCCCCACACCCCACCATGCTCTGTGGGGAGATTCTCCTCCTCCAGTTACTCCACAGGCCTTTACTCCGGCCACGTCACGATTTCCTCACTTCCGAAGGGAGCGGGGGAGAATGTTAATGCTATTAGATTATTTATTTATTTATTTATTTATTATTTAATCTAATCTAGATTCCAGGTTATACCTATCGTTGCAAGCCTCGCCGCAGTTTTCAGTTCAACGCTGGCGATTTTTCTCGACTGCTCCACGCGCTGTCGCCAAGACTCTCCTAACCTCTGAAGCCTGCAGTTTAGCTCACCCTAAATTAGAAATTAGAAATTAGAATTAGAAATCTTCGTTCTGTCCCTGAGAGTTGCTGAATGAGTCATCTGCAGTGGGTCAGTTAATGAATGTAAAACTGCCAACCCCATCTGCCTGTTGCGGGATCCTCCTTATAGGATTGCACCCCTGTTCACCGAGGAACATAATGACCCACCAGCCAGCCTCAGACTCCCTCCCTGTCTAGCCCAGGGCCCCATTGGTGGCTTAGGGGCAGAGGCCTCATGGAAGGCAGAGATCTCACGTCAGATGGTTTGCCCACACGTTCCTTTCATGGGCACTATTGCAGCTTCTGCTGGAGCCTGGCTTAAACTGCAGCACAAGAGTTTCTGCAGGTAGCCACAAATTCACCCTCTTGTCATCTCGTTCCCTGGTAGAGAGTAATTCCTTTCCCAATTCAGGAGGGCACCAAACCCAAAGACTGCATGGACAATTCAGAAGCAGGACATCTGGATGGCATTTGATTGTAGTCCTCCATTGGCTTTTGCTCCCACCTATGGTTAGCTCCTTGTCGGAGCTCTGCCTTTGTGCCTCCCCCGATGCCAGCCTTGCCTTGCCCCTGTTCTCTGCTCTACCCCAACCACATCTGCCTGCTGGAACCACCCAGCCTCATTCATGACCATCTTGCCTAAACTCCAATAAACTGACTTTACAGTCAGGCACAGTTCCCTGTGAATGTTCCACTCCGGTGTTCCCAGAGGCAGGGATGACTCATGACGTCTTGTCACTCCCAGTAACTCAGCTGATGAAATCCCAGCCACGCTCCAGCTCCGTGTCGATGTTGTTGCTTCAGCAGCAGCTTCTTCCCTACGTGAAACTATCTGTGAACGTGCAGCAGCTCCTTCACCAGCCCCATCTCAGAGCTGAACCTTCCCTTGCCACACAAAACTAGTGAAGACCACCAATGTTGTTGTGGCAGTGTTCACCTATGTCATAGGCTGGTTTTGACCCAATTTCCTGCCTGTGCTGTTGATGGTGTCCCAATGGCCGAGCAAGCCCTCCACTGCAGGTTCTCTTTTAACCGGTTGCATAGACCCCGGGAGAGGGCAGTCTGCAGAAGCTGCGCTCACGATGTTAAAGCAAAGGCAGAGGGACTGTGTGGGGATGTTTGGCAGTACTGTGACCCTCAGCGTGGTCCCAGGAAGGAACCCTGCAATGCAGCATCCCCACTTCCAACAGGGGCAGATCGGAAAAGTCCTGGTGCAGCTGTAAACATCCTTTGCTTTAAGTAATTTACGTTCTGTTCTCTACACCTGTACTGCCATCCGCTAGCAAGACCAGAGGACCGAGCGGTTGAGGGGCTTGTAACTGGCTTCCTGCTTAAAGCAGCTTGACGTTTAAAGTTCTGTTAGCAGCCAACTAGCAATCTTCCCAACAGTCCTGTTCATGGTTTAGGAGTCAGCACACGGCAAGGAATGGTCCAGAAGGAAGTCTGCAGGCAGCAGCCTGTAATGGAGGGTAAGAGTTCAGCAGTATGGCCACTCCGTGCCCGTTAGCCTCAAAGCTGGAGAAGAGTCTTGTTTAATTTACTACCACAGAGTCAGCTTTTCTCTCTGTATTGAGAAAATTTATAGTCACTTTGTTTACTTTTCATACTTCCCAATTACTTTAGGCTCGCTGCATAGTACTAAAATAATTTGGGGCAAGGGACTAATGCAGGTTAGGTCCAAAGTCATCTTTCACTAGCGTGTCTCCACATGTCATGCTTGATTCACTATGATGACAGAGCCAAGTTTACTGATTTTTTTTTTTTCTTCTTTAAGCTGCATTGCCTTTAGAAAATTAGAACTTGTTGCTGGTTTTCAGGATCTAGGTTACTGGAAACACTGGTTAATAGGCCAAGCGCATTGCTCTACCACAGAGTTATGCTTTACCACAAAACTCCCATTGATTTGATCCTAGAGACGAAGACTCCTGATGAGAGCCACAGCCGATGCTGCTCTGAAACAAAGCCAGGTTACCCTGAACAGTTGACACGGTGTTCATTTGTTCCCAGAGCTTCATCTACAGATCTCTACATTCTTTCTGAGCTGGAAAGGAGAGTTTCCTTAAACCTTGTGCCTTAAACCTTAAACCTTCAGTTCTATCAAGAACTGAAGAGGAGTACTGGGAAATACAAGTACTTCTTTCATTGCACCCCTGAGCTACTGGCTTGCACGTGGTGAAAATCACTACAAAGGTAGAGTTGGGGAAGCACAGAAGTCCTAAATCCAATAGGAAACAAATGGTAAACGAGTCGTTCAGGCCAGAATTGGTCACTTTGAGTATATGGTTGCTCATTTTGCTGACACTAGTTCTTCCAGATGCTGCAGGCTAACTTAGCTCTGAATATTTTGCATCATCACCAAGTGCATGTCATAACTGCAGCAATGCCATTTTGAGCCACCCAGAGGAGAACTGCTGGCTCACAGCAATTCTTAAGAAGTACTAAGGACAATTCACGTTAAGATTTCAAAGCTCACAGATTGATCCAAGCCTACTGGCGTTTAGGGACTCTGAAAATGTTTACTACCAATTCGTTACTGAGTTATCAAGTAATCTTCCTCCCTGAAACAGACTCCCTAAGCAGAGGGCAGTATTTCCGGGACAGCAGCCATTCAAAAATCCTTTGAAAATGTTTCACTGAATTTCACTGAATTTTTTAGAGGTGGAAGGGACCATAGAGATCATCTAGTCCAACTCCCCTGCTGAAGCAGGATTGCCCAGAGCATGTCAGAGCATGTTACTCAGGACTGCATCCAGGCGGGTCTTGAAAATCTCCAGAGAAGGGGACTCCACACCCTCCCTGGGCAGCCTGTTCCAGGGCTCTGCCACCCTCACTGTGGAGAAGTTTTTTCTCATATTTGAGTGGAACCTCCCATGTTCCAGCTTGTGCCCGTTGCCCCTCGTCCTCTCACTGGCAACCACTGAAAAGAGTCCGGCTCCATCATCCTTCAACCCACCCTTTAGATACTTATAAGCATTGATAAGGTCTCCCCTCAGCCTTCTCTTCTCCGGGCTAAAGAGTCCCAGCTCTCTCAGCCTTTCTTCATAAGGGAGATGCTCCAATCCTTGAATCATCTTTGTTGCCCTTCGCTGGACTCTTTCCAGTAGTTCCCTATCCCTCTCGAATTGGGGAGCCCAGAACTGGATGCAGTATTCCAGTTGTGGCCTCACCAGTGCAGAGTAGAGGGGGAGAATGACTTCCCTCCACCTACTGGCCACACTCTTCCCTACGCAGCCCAGGATCCCATTGGCCTTCCTGGCCACAAGAGCACACTGCTTGCTCATTGTCATTTTGCTGTCTACCACGACCCCCAGATCTTTCTCTTCAGAACTTGACTCCAGCAGGTCCACACCTAACCTGTAGTGGTGCCTGACATCCTCCTTCCCCAGGTGCAGGACCCTACACTTTTCCCTGTAAAACCTCTCATGAGGTTCTTCCTTGCCCAGCTCTCCAGCCTGTCCAGGTCTCGCTGGATGGCTGCACGGCCCTCTGGGGTGTCAGCCAGCCCTCCCAGTTTGGTATCATCAGCAAACTTGCTGAGGATACACTCGGTCCCCTCGTCCAGGCCACTGATGAATATGTCGAACAGCACTGGACCAAGTATTGACCCCTGGGGGACACCACTGGTTACAGGCCTCCAGCTTGAACCCGCTCCATTAATCATTACCCTTTGGGTCCTGTCACACAGCCAGTTCTCAATCCACCTCACTGTCCCCTCATCCAGCCCACACTTCCTTAGTTTCCCAACGAGGATGCTATGGGAGACTGTGTCAAAAGCCTTGCTGAAGTCAAGGTAGATGACATCTGCTGCCCTCCCGTCATCCAACCAACCAGTTACAGCATCATAGAAAGCTATCAGATTGGTCAAGCATGATTTACCCTTGGTAAACCCATGTTGCCCACTTCCAATAACCCCCCGCTCTTCAACTTGTTTGGAGATGACATCTAGAATGAGCCTCTCCATTACCTTCCCAGGGATGGAGGTGAGACTAACTCATCTGTAGTTCCAGGGTCCTCCATCTTGCCCTTTTTGAAGACTGGAGTGATGTTGGCCTTCCTCCAGTCTTCAGGCACCTCTCCTGTTCTCCATGACCTTTCAAAGATGATAGAGAGTGGCCCAGCGATAACACCTGCCAGCTCTCTCAGCACTCGTGGGTGCATCCCATCAGGGCCCATGGACTTAGGAATGTCCAGTTTGGCCAAGTGGTCCCGAACCTGGTCCTCCTCTACTGGAGGAAAAACTTCCTCTCTCCATACCCTCCCCCTTGCCTCCAAGGCCAGAGACTCATGAGGGGCAGCCTTAGCAGTGAAGACTGAAGTTACATAAGCCTTTGTAAATACTTTTTTTTTTTTTTTAACTTCTATTTATCCCATGTCTCCTCAACCATTTGAGACAAAAGTCTTCCGATTATGCACAGGAACACAGCTATCCCAGTTCCTCGTTCCTTGGACAGAAGGGCATCCGGTGCTGACTATTCCTATAAACGAACAACTTCAGAACATAAGTAGCAATATCGTCAAAAAACCCTGCAAGTAATTAGGACCATGTCTGGCCAATGATAACATCACTTGAAGGAGTATATTGTGCTTTCAAATGTGGACTGATCAGAAAGCTTTAATAGTTCAGAGAAGAAAGCAGACTAAGTTAAATGGCTGTCTTCTTTTCCTGTTTCCACTCTACCACCTCAAGCTGAGTGGAAGAGTAGGACAGCAGATGCCTGTCCATGAAAGGAAATGTTGGTCAGCCCCTTTCTCATGTTCTGTATCTTCATTTTAAATTCAGTGTTATTTCAGTATGACTCACATACCTTTGGGACATCCTTTGCTACAGTCTCTCCCAGGCATCAGTCACCTACCAGATAATTCAGCATCCTCAGCCAGGAAGTTCCCCCTCACAACTTCTCAACAGCTCATGGGGACATAACCCTATCAAACAACCCTGTCCCAAATGTGTTGTCATTGATGACAGTGCTAGACACTCATGACAGCCACATAAATGTCAAGTTCTTTCTGAAAGGTAGTGAAGTATTTGGCTCAACCACTTCCTTCAGCAATGAATTCACTAGTGTAATCTCATGACATGGGAAAGCGTTTCCCCATTTTCTCTTCCCAGTTTCATTGAATGGTCCCTTTGTTCTAATATTGTGATAAAGGAAGAACAGAAGCTCTCAAGTCTACTTTTCCTACCCTAGTAATTATTTTATAAACTAACTGTCCACTTTTATATGCTTTCTTTCCAAAATAGCAACCTCAGTTTTTCTAATATCTCTCTCAGAGTTTTTATATGCCTTAATCGCTTATGTCGCCATTTCCCGAAATCTCTTCTTTAAGCGCAGACATTTGTGTCCTCCCCAGAGCATTCAGACAGGATTGCCCACACTGGCACTGAAATCTCATGCCTGGGATTATTATAGGGTTAATTTAAACCCCAGAAAGGGTAGTATCAGCCTAAATGTTTCCCTTGCCATGGCACGGCTGACATTGAATTTCAATTACCGTTGCGCTGCCCCGTCACCTTCCCTGTTTAGGTCTGACTGAAGTCTTCCAGAGCCCTCTCTAATACAGCTACTCTGAATTACTTTTTCTGCGGAGGTTGTTGCTTCACTGTTCGCTTTTTCCCTCCTCTTTCCAGATGAACAATAAACACAACACAGGGCAAAAGATACGGCCTTAAGACATTTTGCTTTTAACCTTTTGCCATGGTGAAAATTTATTGTTCAATTCCACTCCCTGCTTGCCGCTTATAGGGTAGTTATTGTTCAAAGACAGTTCATTTTTGTCTTACACTACAATGCTTAATTTTTTTAAACATTTCTTGTTCGCACAATTTAGGGAAGGCCATTTTGGAGAGTCCCTACTTAATTCTGGATTTTTTTTTTCCTACTGTTCAGCCTAGCTCCGGCCACTCTGTACCTATTTGTTCTTAACCTAATAGTATCCTTCCAATTAAAAGCTCCTTTCCCTACCTGTTGCTTATTCTCAGGTGCATTTCTGGCCAGCCATCAGATCCCTTCCAAGACTCCATTTTACTAGGCAAGTTTTTTAGGCCAAAACTCCGGTGATAGGATCTTCATTCTCCAGAAAAACCTAGAAGTCATTCTTACACATGTTGAAGTTTGATTTAATCTTTATTGAGAATGACTGATTAGAATTAGTCACAATATTCTATAGGAGATTTTTTTAATAGAAAATTCTCTTGATACTTCCCTGGGCCCTGTTTACCTTTCAGCAGTTCATGGTGTGTGACAAGCTAATACTCAAAGATCCTTTTGCTCCTTCTCTCTCGTTTCCAATTGGTGAGTTCCCAGGAATAAAACCCAGTAATTACTAGTCCCTATATTCATGGCACTAAATTTTTCATACCTGAATCTCATCCAAGATTTCATTTCATCCAGATCTCAGGGGTCTTTCAGTATTCATTTATAACATCCTGATCATTCCGTCCTTGTGCCATCAGCAAATTTCATCCAAATGCTCTTTTTATTTATGCCATGAATTCAAATATGAAATGAGATAAGGCCCCGAAGTGACCTACATTAGTAATCCCTTTTCCCTCTCAAGATTCTGTCTTTGTGGAGCAGTCTCAAAGGCCTTTTAAAAAATCTAAAGATATCAGATGAAATGTTTCTCTTTTATTAAGTTCTTTATGTACAAAAAACTGAAAAGGGGATTTATGAGATACTCTTTGCTTAAGCAATTCATCTTGGTTATCATAGTCTTCCAGGTGTTTTGACATATTTTTTAATTACCATTCCAACCAGCTTTCAAGAAACAGATAAAAGTTTCACTATTCTATTTCCCTGCTTCATCCCTAGCACTTTTTTTTTAAAAATTGTGGGTTACGGTCTGTATTGCCTTCTCTGGTGCTCTGGTACCATGACAGCTTTCTATAAGAGACCAGATACCTTACCCAAGAAGACAAGGTGCCCAACTGCTTCTCACTTGAAGTGCTCTGGAGTTCTTGGAGGTATGCCACATTATGTTTTAAAATTATTAGTTTGGTCCCCCATTTATCCTTATGAGATCTCAATCTCCGAAAGCTGTTTCATTGTGAAAAACAGAGTGGATGCAGGACAAGAATGAAAAAGCCTCCTACATCCTCAAAACTGAAGGTGGATATGAAAAAGCAAATTTTTTCTTGATTGTTCTCTTTAGCCTCCCTTGATCCAACACATCCACTAATTCTTTCACAGGCTTCCTGGTTCTCACACCCTGGAAGACTCTCGTTTATACTTTTCATTCATTTCATTGTTTGCTCTGCAACTCCCCATTTTAGCTTCCCTCCTAATTATTACATGCTGCAAATTCAAGCTTCTCCCTGCTGTAAATGTTGAAGAACCTCTTGCATGACTCCCAGTTCCTCAGAAATTGTAACTTAAGTCACGCGGGTATCCTATTTTCCTTTTGATCCACAGAGATGCTTGTCATCTGAGACTATTATTATTGCTGATACCATAGGTATCCGCAGCACTTCTAAGGATTTTAATCTTTAACTATTAACTCTGATGTCTGCTTCTCAGTCAGAACGCAGCAGCATGAACTGCTCATTAGTTTGAGCTACTGCTATCAAACTTTATATCCTGTCTGCGTTTTCACACCATCTGCTTTTGAAGTGGTAGACAGACTGTTAATCAGACTTACTGTGTGTCAGTGTCTGTGAAGTGTAGTGGCTCTTTGAAAAGCGACTCGGAGGTGTTTCTACATCTACTGTTTCACAGCAACTTCTGCCCGCACTTACAGGCAGACGGCGCTTTCCTAGCTGCCAGTCCTGGGATGTGACCACAGCTTTCCTTCCCTGGCACCGTTGCCTAGTATGAAGAACCAAACTTTGAGGCACAAAATAGGGTTTTCTTCTAAGGACAGCTACTAATTGATCTTTCAGTTTGTTCACTGTAACGACCTGAAACTTCGAATACAATTTTGTCAATTCAATACAGGAAGGAGCAGAATCCAGCTTCCTCTCTTGGGGCTATTTTGATTCAGCAGGGCTAACAAGCAAGAGAAACAGTAAAAATTATTTGACTCCGTCAAGGCAGAGGATTAGTCAGAACACACCTAAGCATCTTAAGTGCTGAGTAAGAAGGTACCTTTTAATGTACAGCTTTTTAGCGGAGAATGACTTTATAACTGTGCTGCACTTCCCTTTGTATCCATTGAGCCTACAGCAATATAACACGTAAGTACCTGTGAGCTTCCGGGCACTAGAATCTGATACTCATTTTCAGTTTTCCTGTATGTCTAACTACTGAAATGTCTCACTTGTCAGTACTTCATAATTTTTAACATAGCAACACTATATAGACCTTCAGAGTCAGAAAAGTGCAATTATCACAGAAATATTTTCTCATGGAAAACTTTTTAGATGTTTTACACTAAAGGAAAAACAGCACGAATTGAAAATGTAGGTAGAACCAATTCACTTCATTCACTGACACCCCTTTCTCTTCCTGAGGAAGCTCCTTTGTCTCAACCAAGGCTGCTAGAACAAAGCACAGCAGACCCTAGGCCACTTAAAGCGCTTCACAAGACCCCAATGCCACAGTCTGCCAGACCGTGACGGCCGGGAATCTTGTCCCCAGGGGTCCCCTGCTCTCTAGCCTTATGAGCACCGGAATTGTACAGGCATCTGCATTTAAGTATTACTTATTCTCATGTAAGCACTTGCTGACTCTGTCAGCTCTGACTTTTCAGCTTGAGCAGAATCTCCAGAACAAGACTATGTACAATTTTCCCCCATCAATCTGTCTAGAAGACGTTGCTCCCAGAGGCCCATTCAGAGCACATCTCCAGCACAGGGAATCTGTAAGGAACGGCTCGGGCAGATCAAGCACGTCGCAGTTAAAACATTCTCCCCGGCTTGCAGGAGATACGAATCCTGACTCCTGCCTCCCCACATTGCTTTCTGTCGGAGAGATCACAGTCTGAACACACAATTAAGTATTTTGCAGTAAGTATTTGTCATTTTTTATCTCCCTGGTATCTTCTGTATACTAACCTAATGTCCTGAACACCAGGGTTTATAATCCATCTACTTTTCACTGAATTTCACTGAATTTTTAGAGTTGGAAGGGACCATAGAGATCATCTAGTCCAACTCCCCTGCTGAAGCAGGATTGCCCAGAGCATGTCAGAGCATGTTACTCAGGACTGCATCCAGGCCGGTCTTGAAAATCTCCAGAGAAGGGGACTCCACACCCTCCCTGGGCAGCCTGTTCCAGGGCTCTGCCACCCTCACCGGAAAGAAGTTTCTCCTCATATTTGAGTGGAACCTCCCATGTTCCAGCTTGTGCCCGTTGCCCCTCGTCCTCTCACTGGCAACCACTGAAAAGAGTCTGGCTCCATCATCCTTCAACCCACTCTTTAGATACTTATAAGCATTGATAAGGTCTCCCCTCAGCCTTCTCTTCTCCAGGCTAAAGAGTCCCAGCTCTCTCAGCCTTTCTTCATAAGGGAGATGCTCCAATCCTTGAATCATCTTTGTTGCCCTTCGCTGGACTCTTTCCAGTAGTTCCCTATCCCTCTCGAATTGGGGAGCCCAGAACTGGATGCAGTATTCCAGTTGTGGCCTCACCAGTGCAGAGTAGAGGGGGAGAATGACTTCCCTCCACCTACTGGCCACACTCTTCCCTATGCAGCCCAGGATCCCATTGGCCTTCCTGGCCACAAGAGCACACTGCTTGCTCATTGTCATTTTGCTGTCTACCACGACCCCCAGATCTTTCTCTTCAGAACTTGACTCCAGCAGGTCCACACCTAACCTGTAGTGGTGCCTGACATCCTCCTTCCCCAGGTGCAGGACCCTACACTTTTCCCTGTTGAACCTCTCATGAGGTTCTTCCTTGCCCAGCTCTCCAGCCTGTCCGGGTCTCGCTGGATGGCAGCACGGCCCTCCGGGGTGTCAGCCACCCCTCCCAGTTTGGTATCATCAGCAAACTTACTGAGGATACACTCGGTCCCCTCGTCCACGTCACTGATGAATATGTCGAACAGCACTGGACCAAGTATTGACCCCTGGGGGACACCACTGGTTACAGGCCTCCAGCTTGAACCCACTCCATTAATCATTACCCTTTGGGTCCTGTCACACAGCCAGTTCTCAATCCACCTCACTGTCCCCTCATCCAGCCCACACTTCCTTAGTTTCCCAATGAGGATGTTATGGGAGACTGTGTCAAAAGCCTTGCTGAAGTCAAGGTAGATGACATCTGCTGCCCTCCTGTCATCCAACCAACCAGTTATAGCATCATAGAAAGCTATCAGATTGGTCAAGCATGATTTACCCTTGGTAAACCCATGTTGCCCACTTCCAATAACCCCCCGCTCTTCAACTTGTTTGGAGATGACATCTAGAATGAGTCTCTCCATTACCTTCCCAGGGATGGAGGTGAGACTAACTGGTCTGTAGTTCCCAGGGTCCTCCATCTTGCCCTTTTTGAAGACTGGAGTGATGTTGGCCTTCCTCCAGTCTTCAGGCACCTCTCCTGTTCTCCATGACCTTTCAAAGATGATAGAGAGTGGTCCAGCAATAACATCTGCCAGTTCTCTCAGCACTCGTGGGTGCATCCCATCAGGGCCCATGAACTTAGGAATGTCCAGTTTGGCCAAGTGGTCTCGAACCCGGTCCTCCTCTACTGGAGGAAAAACTTCCTCTCTCCATACCCTCCTCCTTGCCTCCAAGGCCAGAGACTCATGAGGGGCAGCCTTAGCAGTGAAGACTGAAGAAAAGAAGGCATTCAGCAACTCTGCTTTCTCCGTGTCTTCCACCACTAGGGTGCCCATCTCATTCATCAGCGGGCCCACATTATCCCTAATCTTCCTTTTACTGTTTACATACCGAAAAAACCCCTTTTTGTTATTCTTAATTGTAGTGGCCAAGATGAGCTCAGCTTGAGCCTTGGCCCTTCTAATTTTCCCCCTGCATATCTTCACCGCTTCCTGGTATTTCTCCTTGCCTGCCAGGCCCCTTTTCCAAAGATCATAAACCTTCTTTTTGTTCCTGAGCTCCAGCCAAAGCTCTCTATTTAGCCAGGCTGGTCTTCTTCCCTTCGTGCTTGTTTTTTGGGATTTGGGTATGGCTCTTTCCTGGGCTTTTAAGAGTGCCTCCTTGAAGTACGACCAGCCTTCCTGGGCACCTTTGCCCTTCAGGACTGTCTCCCAAGGGACACTTTCAACCATGCTCCTGAAGAGGCCAAAGTCTGCCCCTTTGGAAGTCCAAGGTGGCAGTTTTGCTGGCCCCCCTCCTTGCTTCAGCAAGAATTGAAAATTGTATCATTTCATGATCACTCTGTCCAAGACGACCTCCGACGTTTACATCCCCCACAAGACCTTCTGAGTTAACTATCAGCAGGTCCAGTAGGGCACTTTCCCTAGTCGGTTCCCTCACCAGCTGCGTCTCTGTGAATATTCTCTGTGAATTGCCTCTGTGAATATTTAGTCATTCACACAAAGAGGAAGAGCTTCAAGAAAAAAGGCCTTAAAAAAGCAACTGACTCCAAGCTGGGTAATAAGAGCATTTACCTAAGATCTGCTGGTACACCTCCCTTTCAAATAGGGTGTTTGACTTTGGGTAGACACAGAAGGAGCAGCCTCCTACTGCTCATGATCCTTGGGAATGAACCTCGCTCTGCTCTGGTACCTACCTACAGCCACTATCCCTGTCTGAAAGATGGAGAGAAAATCAGGTGACTCAGGTTTAAACCTTTGCTATAAATGTATGAGAAGAATGAAAGCTCCTTGCAGAGATCTAAAAAAACCAAGAACTCCTGTAGGGTTCATGAAAATAAGAGACCAAATAGAGGAGAAAGACTTTCTATTTGTCCTTGAAAAGGAAAGGTCATGGTACAAACTAAAGATTTAAAAGGCATAAGAGAAGCAGAATGAAAAGAGACATTACAAACGCACCAATTAGAGGAAAAGCTTCAGTAAGAATTTATGCCTTATCAGATGTCAAAGAATCCAATTACGAGACCGAAACTGATAAAGAACCAGGCAATTCACAGAACTACCTGCTTCAAAGCACAATAAAGTGCAGCTGTAGCCTGAAAAATTACTATCACAAGCACATGTGATGGCATGGAGCCTGCACAGTCGGACTTGGAGGAAACAAAGAGCAAACCATCAGTCACTGGGAAATGAAGGCTGGGACTTTCCAGCTTTTGAAAAAGGCTTTCTGTATTGAAAGCACGGCCAATGTCCCTGTCTTAGACTTCTGAGGGATTCAGGGAAGGGTTCATACAGTTGCAGGTCCTATTGGAATTCATGTAGAAACCCAATGGTGAGTAGGTAGGTGGTGAGAGGCAGAAAGGCTTCTGTCCACCCAAAACACTGTTATCTTTCCCGGCTACTAAAACCCCTGGAGCAGGGCTGATTTAATTTTTTAGTGTCACCTAACAGGGTTACCCTGGCACACTCCTGCAGCAGGCACAGCCGTAACAGAGAACGGCTCCATTGCTGAGAGCCTGAGTGGAATTTAAGTGGGCCAAGAGTCCGCTTCACCCTGCCAATTCAGCCGTACCAGCTGAGCAAGTGACTAAACTAAATTCAATGGCTCCTTTTGCTCCCATCCACAGCGGCACAAAGACAGCCATGACGGCCAGAGGGACACGCCATCCCCGCCACACACCGCCACCGCCGCCCACCCCAGCACTGCTCCCTGCCTGTGAACTGATCCCGGAGCGCCCGGGGCCCAGCCTCCGTCCGGAGACCGCGCTCCACTAGCACAAGGAACGGATCCAGCGCGGCCGCTGCCGTGAGAGACAACATGGAGCCCGGTGCTGCCATTTTACAGGCGCCGCCGCCCCGGCGGGGGGCGGCAGGGGCGGCTGCGGGGGCGAAGGCACAGCGACCGGGCTGCCGGGGCCGGGGCAGAGCGCTTGCCTTCCCCAGGCCGCCCCAGGCCGCCAGACGCGCCGTGACGCTGCGGGCGCGGCCCGGCGGCAGGAGCCCAGCCCCACCGCCCCCGCGCGCATGCGCCGGTGGAAGGACGGCAACACCCGCCTCAGGCCGCGGGGTTAACCGGAAGCCGTCGGCCCTGGACAGGAAGTGACCCCTGCGCACGGTGACAAACAGCCCCGCCGCCGCCGCGCGGCCCTTTGTGACTCATCTGACTGACACGCTGGGGGCGGCCAATGGGAGCTACTTCTCCCTTCCCGTCTGGCCCACCTTCCCCCGGGCCACTGATGGATGGGTGCAGGAGCCAACCAGACTGCGGTTTGCGGGCTAGCCCCGCCCCCCGCCAATGGGCGCTGTGGAATGAAGGCGCTAGCGGGACCGGGGGGGGTGGTGGGGAAAGACACTCTGTAGGCCCGCCGCCGGAGCGCCTCTGCCTGCGGGGGTTGCCCCCCCACACACACGCACACCGGCGGTGGCGGCCTTCCGCCGCCCCAGGGCCGGGGCAGCTCCGGCGGGGCGTTCCGCAGCGCCTCAGTTCCCCGCCACACGTTCCCCGGCGGGATGCGACACGGGGCGGGGAGGAGCCGCCCGGCCGCTGCCTGCGGGGGCTCCTCGCGCTCTTAAGGTGGCCCCGCGTGGCGGGTGCCAGGGGCCCGCCGCCCGGCCCGGCCCCGCACTGCTCTGCCCGCGGCGGGAGGGGAGCCGGCCGTGCCCCGGGAGTGGGGTGGGGTGGGGTGGAGTGGGGTTGGGGGGGACGGTCCCGGGGGACGGTAGGCCTCGCCGAGGTAACGGCGGCCGTCATGACGTCGGGCGGCAGCTGCCTGGTGTGAGGGCGGCGTGCAGGGGTGCTCAGTGGGCTGGGGGGGAGTGAACCCGGCTTGCCGTCAGAGAAGGAGGAGGAGGAGGAGGAGGAGGCCGCTCCTGGCTTTTATGTCCCGGGAGATAAGAGACGGTAGGGTGAGACTTCTGCTGTGGGGACGGGGAGCCGTCACACAGGGAACGGCGGTGGGAGACAAAGCGTCTTGCCTTCGCAGGTGTCCGAAGCCGGGCCAGCAAATGTGTTCCTGGATGCTTGTCCAAGCTTTGAAACTCCCGAGCTCCCGGCAGGTCCTGTTGGCACTGATGGAGGCGTAGGGTACATGCCCTTTCTTGTAGTCAAGATCAAACCACCACTGATGGTGGAAGACCGATCGTTACATGGGTCTACCCTGGGAAGGGAGCAGATGCATTATTTCCATACAGTACTCTGAGAAATGATTCAGGGGACACAACATGAGCAACTAGAGTAAGCTTATATATATTTATTTTTTTACACATAAATATATATTAAAAAGATATTTTCCTGGCCAAAAAGAGCTTTGGAAAAAAAACCCACAAACCAACAACCAAACCCCACTGGGCAAGAAAAATACGGTCGGATACCTGTATGTTACATGGGATTGCTGAGATGCCTGTTTACTACTAGTTGCAAATGGAAGTAACAGTCCTTCAGCCAGGATGTGGAAGAGAATTCCTTCCCAAATACCGTAAGTTTCAATGTCCTAACTGCCAAAAACCAAAGCCACCTCCCACACCTTCCTGGATACCAGAAGCCCCAACTGCCCGCTACCCATCTGTCAGAATTTATAGGTTTCCCTAGACAAATATTAACAATTCAGTCATACGCAAAGCCAGTGGCATCTTGAAAAATTGGGAGAAGGATAAAATACGTTGAATGTAATGTAAAAATAAGTTATGTGGTGACTAGTTTACTTTTTTTTTCATGTCTTCATCTGCCAGCCCTATCTTCTACTTCAGCTTGCAAAGGCTTTGGGATGAATCTTTTTGTTCTCTGAGTGCTAAATACGATAATGGGGTCACGATCTATTTGCTTTTGTGCGTTTCTGCAACACCAATTCTTTGGCCTGCGCCCCAAAGGTGGGATTTTTTTTGTGTTAGATGGCATTTTTGTATTTATGTTCTTTCAAGTGGCGGAATAAGTTAGTTACATCGTTGGTGTTGGTTTTTTTTTGTCTATAAAAAGCAGAGAATATTTCAGACATTCATTTGGGGTAGAGAATCCTGAAAACCGAAAGGAAAAAGAAATGGGGAACACACGTTGGATGCCTGGCACGTGTCAAGTCCAACCGCAGTTTTCAGACACCTCTGCAGTTGGCTGTAGATCAAACAACTCGCAGATACCACCCATCAGCGCCTCCCAGCACAATGAGGCTTCTCAGTCTTGTCTCTCAGTAGAGCTGAGAGAAGCCTATGTACAGAACGGACACAAATCCTAGCTAGAAGGGAACTGCAGAACTTGATGTGAGAACAGCAGGGAGACCCAAAGCCCACCTAGTCCAAAGAGGAGTCCAAGGAGAAGCAGAAGGCCAAGGGAACTGAAGCCGCCATACCCAGGACTGGAGCAAGACTTGGGGGAAGGACAGAATAGGACAGAGCCCTGCTGTGGCCTGTGGAGGTGGAAGGGACAGAGATGGTTGTTGGCCCTTGGTAATGATTAGGGACACTGTAATTGGATCTCTAATGAGATAATAATATGGGAAAAGGAGCAGGAAACCCACCTTGATAGGGAGAAGAACAAGTAGTAGCACAGGGAGAAGAGCTACGGCCAGAGCTGCTGGCACAGGAGCAGAAGAAAGGTTTGGTGTGGGAGAAGAGGACACAGAGTGTCCTAAGAGTATGGAGGTTGAGCATTCATTCTTGTGTCTTCTGAAATGAGGGCATGGGGCTTTTGACCTGTTGAAGGAATGCAAGGAGTTGTTGCAGGTACAACAGTAAACTAAGCCGTGTGAAAGCAGCAAGACTTACAATACAATGTCTCCTCTACTATCAGACATTTTCTATATTAGTTTCCAGAAGAAAAAAAAAAATTACTCAGAAAACGCCGTTTTCTCCCAGCGGGTGTCCTATCCTCTACTCCAAGCCTTACCAGCCATGTTACCGTTTGGGGGGATACGAATGTGAAACTACCCACAGAAAGAAGAGATTATCAAATACAGGGCATCTTTCAGATAACCAGGATAGGGACCTTGAAGGAGGCTCTGTCATGGTCCTGCATTTCAGATTTCCCCGTAGAAGTGGCCTGCCCATGGCACTGGCCTCAGATGCAGGGGGATCTCAGGTAGGGGCTGTTTTTTCTCACACACACATTTTGGGAGTATATCTGATCTATTTAGTTTACCTCACCACACAGTCCCCTTTCATGATGTAAAATAATGGACGGTTGCCTTGTTCTGCATCCCCAGGACTAGTCTTGCAACACACTGACATGAGACTCCCGGTTTTCAGCCAACTGGGTGAAAGCAGGACAACGCTCTATGTCCTTCACAGGGTTTTCTATATGGTTTTGGCCAGTTGTAACAGATTGGAGAGATGGCGATGAGACTTTAATGGGGTTATGGCAGAAACGAAGAAAAAAAAAAAAAAAAAAAAAGATTTGGGGACGTGACTGCAATGGGTTATCGACAATTACAAGGGGTGAGGGAAGATTACCAGGGATGGACAGCTGAATTTTCTGGGGGGTGGGAGAAAGACTGAGCGCCCCGGGCCGCAGCAGGGCACAACCCTAGCGTGGCTGGCAGGAACGGGGCAGGGCACCCCGAGCGGCGAGCGCGACCGGCGGGGGGCTGCCAGGCCCACGCGGCCATTCGGGAGCAGCGTCCCGGGCCGGGGGAGATGCCCGCCGGGCGGGCGAGCGGCTGTTGCAGAGGTGGCCCAGCAGCTGCCGCCGCCAGCCGGGGGGGCGGGAAGGGGCCGCTGCCGGCAGCGGCCTGAAGGGCGAGGACCCCACGGCCGGCGGCTACTTCCAGGGTGAATCGAGACCCCGGGGCGAGGGAGCCTGGAAAGGCCGCGGCCCCGGCTGGTCCAGACGGGCAGCCAAGCTCCCCGGGCGGAGCCGAGCTCTCCCCTCCACCGGATAGAGCGGGCGCGGCCCCCGCTGGGTGGCCGCAGCTCCCCCAGACCGGCGCCTCCTTAACCCGGGGAGGCGGGGGCGGCCGCGGCCGGGGGGAGCCGGGAGAGGCGGAGCGGAGGCCGGGGAGGAGCCGGGGCCTGCAGTGGAGCCGCAGCCCGGAGCAGCAGCCGCGGGAGCGGCGGGGCCTGAAGAGACTCAGCGCCGCCCGGCCGGGGCCCCCCGCACCGGAGGCCGGGGAGCCCCTCGGGGACGAAGCCGAGGCCCGGCGGAAGGCGGCGGAGGCGGCCGCTGAGCCCCGCGCAGGCCCGTGAGCCGCCGCGGCCTCCCGTGGTAGCCGGGCCCGGGCAAGAGGAGCTGGGGCCTGGGGGGAAGCCAGGGACAGCCTCCGGGCAGCCGGGGTAGAGGGACACCCCCGTAGCCTGCCGGGGTGGGGAAGAGACCCTGCCCGCCGCCCCCTACCCCATCCGCAGCCGTGAGGGGACACCCCGCTAGGCAGCCCCGCTCCCGGCGGGGGGGGGACGCCCCGGCGGCCCCTCGCCACCCCCGCCTCGCTGGCAGACCGGGGCGCACCCGCCAGCCCCCTTCCCGACAACTGGAGGGGAAGCCTAACATTTGCCTCTTTCCCCACTAACGAGCCAAAGGTGGGCAGAGGCCCCCAGCACCAAGCCCTGGCCACTATCTAGAAGCAGGTCTGCTCTTCCTTGCCGTGGAATAGAGCCTCTTGGAGCTCCCTCCATACCTGTTTAGGGGAGAGGTGTTCTCAGACCCCGGTTTCTGAGGGTTGTGAGAATAACCCTTACCACCTACTCCCCTCCACTGCTGAGGAGATTCCTCCCCCAAGGAGACGAGACAGCCCTTCCCTAGCTCGTCCCCAGACCAGGTAGTAAGGGGAGTCTCCACAGAAGAAACCCCATATGCCCAAGAGAGGCAGTCCCCGAGATAGAAATAAGCAGGAGCTCCAGATACTTACCTAGTAATTTTAATTATTTTCATCTGCTCAGCAGGCAGCAGAGAGAGCAAAACAAGGGAGAGAAAGCAGAGGCAGATTTAGATCTTCTTCCCTTTTCCAGTTGCTGTTAACCACTGGAGATAAAGGTAATTTCCAATATTGACCTCATCTTCCTTCATCCCAAGGAAGATCCCTAATCCCAACACGGTCTTCTTCAAATATCCTGTGCAAGGAGAGAAGACACGCCTCCTAGTTACAGGGAAAGGAAAAGGCAGATTTCACTGATAATATCGACAGAGATAGCAAGAATTTTTTTCAGAGAAGGAATTGTCCACCCTTAAGGACAAGGTGCACCTAAAGGAAAGAGAAGAGAGATTTACAGGTAGGGAGATTGGGGAAATTGATCTCTGAAATAATCTGGCAATTGGTGAAAAGGCTGTCTCCCAGGGGAACACCCGTTTAGTAGTTAGCTGCCAAAAAGGAGAGAGTATCTCCATCCTGGGATAAACCCAGCAGTTTTAGGGGACTGACAATCCCAAGCAGATTGTTTTAATACTTAAGATCCTGATTTCATCCACAATCCCTTTGCCCTCGAAATATTTCTTGAAGAAGCTCTTGGAATAGACAGCAACACTCTGAGGATGGGTCTCAGAGAAGGAGTGTGAAGGGCAGCATCCCAGAAACCAGCACTGAAGATAATCCATCTCCCTCCAGAAAACCTTCCAGACGGAGTGAGTGACCACTTTATATCACCTATTCCTAGCTGTCCTCTTTAGCCTTCTGTCCTTGTTTTCCATGTCTCTTCTCATTGTATCTGCTTTCGTTTTAATCTTCTCTCTCTCCTTCTGTTTCTGAACCTCTCCCCAGCCTTCTTTTTCTCTGTCTCTCATTTAGCTCCCTTATATGCTATATGGAACTGACCTGATTCTTTCTCTCACTATTTAGCTTATGGGAGACCTTAGCCCTAGTTAATTGTAAGAAGCCTCTCTGCCCTGTCCCTGTTACCTTCTATCGCTGGTGTATTCATCCTCGACTCAGCCTTTATCATCACCAGTGTGAAATTAATTTCTGTCATTTAGGGGTCACTGGGAAGGATAATACTGGCCAAAAAGGCGTTGAGGAGATGGGAGCAGTGATTTGTAGTGCTAGTGTCCAAGGATGCACCCGTGGCATTGGCATGTCAGTTGTTCTCCATGTGGGTCTTACTATGCTCGCAACTGTGGGAATAAAATCATTGTGCAATGCATACCTCGCTGTGCTTGGGAGCTGAACGTGCAGATCCCAGTGCTAGTACTTTGAGATCCGTGTCCTATTGTACCTAGGGGCTGTGGGGTAAATTCTGGAAAGAGTGCCCTTGAGAGTGGGTTCTGTGGTGCTCAGGGGCCTGGGAGTGAAAATCGTGATGGTGCTGGTAAAGCCAAAAGAAGCCATTCTGTTGTCACCAGTCTTCATCTGTGTTTTACACTATGGTCAGGGGCTAGGAATGTGAATCCTAATGCTCTAGTGCTGTGGTGAGCCAAGCTGGCTGTTTTTTGTAAATGAGGCAGTTAATTTCCACTCAGAAATGAGTATTCTGACACTAACATAGCAATTTCCTGAGAAATCAAGTCTGAGAGAGACTTCATCTCAGAGGAAGCCAAAGCAGATTCCTGTAGCAGGAAAATCATGCCTAAGGATATCTCACCTGAGATATTCCTGTTTCTGTTCTCCAGTGAGATAGCAGTGAGGAAATGCAAGATCAAAGGGTCCTTAGCCAGGACAGGAGCCCTTCTGGAATCCATTTGGGAGCACAATGGTTAACAGGGAGTCCCTGAAGAAGGAACTCCTTGGTGTAATATGCTAGCAAGATGAGACAAAAGATGCGAGGCCACTCCAAAGTGATTCCCCATTTTGGCAGAGAATTTTGACAATTATCCGTAGCTTCAGAGGGTGCCTCATTCCAAGGGAAGGCTGAACCATGAAGCATACATATGTTCTGGGGGTACTGTTAGATGCCCTCCTACCTGTTGCCCTATAGTTACGCAATCAGCCTGTTTTGAGTACAGCTGTGTTATCTAGCACAGGGGAAGAGATAACCGAGGCATTTTGGCCTTTGTACATTCAAGGGGGTAACTGACTTTTCATGCTCTTGAGGTTAATTTACCTCGTGCTGCCCCCTTACTCACAGTAATGACTTGACATTTTTCAAGTGCTTTTGGCTCTGATGGATGCCAGGGCACTTTACAGAATATATATGCCAGCCTTACAAAATTCTGCTCTCCCACAACAATTATCTTTTTGTAAATGAAACATTTTTTTTTTTCTTCATTATTAATGATAAAGATTAAGATTTTGGATTTGCTGCCTGCGCTTTAAATATTTATGACAGACATACAAGGCCGAAAGTCGCATGTTAATTGCTGACAGGGCATTCAGTGCTGACTTGGACGCACAAAATTAAGGCAGTCTCTGCTCTGAAAATCTCATGGTCTAAAACACAGCTATACAAAAGCTAGGACATAGTGATAAATTTAAGGAAGGGAATAATTTTTAGAGAGCATAGCTCTTCAGTGTGATCATGGTATTTACGTCAAATGTTTATGACAGGCTAAAATGCAGCTTCCTCTGAGGTGGAATACTGCAGCTGTTCTGCACCATTTATTTTATATAAAAGTATCCATAAAAGAAAAAGGGAGAATATTATTTATCTTCATAAAAGCGCAAGGTGCTTTATAGACGCATTTAAATGGAAGTGCTATGTCTTTAGGAGTGTACATTAAGAATGTTAAACCTGAACACCTAAAATTAGACTTTAAAAACCACATTTAGGTACCTAAGTAAATGGCGTAATTCTTGTAAGCGCCCAGGAACGTAGAGTTGACCTCAACAGAAGCAATGAAGGCTTCAACATTTGAGTAAGGAGACAGTTATGCGTGTAGGGGTTCGTAAATTTAACACTGGGCATTCATGCTTCCAAACTTGACTTTTAAAGTTGAAGCAGTCTGATCCTGTCCTGTGTGCACTCTGCTCCCATCTGAGAACTGTGTGTGGCATTTCTCAGGTCAAGCTCTTAAGTAAAATGAAATGAGAAGGTCTAGAGAGTTGTGGGAGAAGAATTACATTACTGAAAGATCATGAGGTTGTATTAATGTTTACGTATGTGTTCTGTAAGTTCTTGGGTTTTGTCTTGAAATCTGTTTCTGTAGACAAGTTTCTAGGGTAGTCAGAAAAGTTGGAATGAAATACAGTAAACAGTTTGAGGAGTTTGGATATAATTTCCCAGTCTGAGATGGGGTTGTGACTACTGTAGTACTTTTAAAAACACATCTGAATGCTAGTGTGTCTGGAGAAGTTTTTTCTTATCCCAGATGTACAGGTATCTTTGCTTACTACCTCCTCCCCTAAACTTCAGCTGACCTTCACGTAGTGGGAGATTCAGTCTGCATCACAGTTTGGATCTTTCGCCCTTTACTTCAAGTGTCAGAAAGGAGGTATCGCTAATGGTGTCTGTGATGTGGACAGCTGTCCCTCAAGAGCAGGACTGAGCTGATTATCTCATTTTACACAGCTGTCAGACAGGAATTACATCTCGGTCATTAGCAGGCAAAAGATGAAACGCTTCTGGACTCATTTTTCCATTTGCTTCTCCCAACCTTGGGTAGAATTGTAACCAGAGACTTTCATACAGAACCCTCTGTGTTTTGTAGTACTCCATTTCCAGAATCTGTTGCTGAGTGATGCTTCAGAATTGAAACTTTAAAAATTACTGCTTCTAGCATTTTTGGTCTGGAAGACAACTTTGAAAATGTGAGTAGCACCCAGATTAATGGACAGCCAAAAATGGTATCTCTGAAATGTTTGTACTCTCCAGTTGTGTTAACTCTGAAGCCTAAAGAAAACCATTTAAATCTCTATTACTGGCTGTTGCACATTGTGTTATTTTAGCAAAAATATCCAGTTGATGTGTTCAACCTCCAAATGCTTATCATCTTGCTAGGGTAGCAACTTGCTGTCTATTCTGCTGTTGTTGTTTCCTTCTTCCTTCTAAGGGATGTATGATGAACTTAAAAATCTGTAACATATTTCTGCCCCTGTACTCATGCTTTCACTATTAAAGGCAGTCTGTGTTACGTGTATTACTGAGAGAGCAAGCAAGCATGCTGCAGTATGTTTTCATAATTAATTAATTGCAAATTTTCATTTTAAGTTTGAAATGAAAATGCAGAATGTTGGGAATGTTTCAGGACTTGGAGACTGTGCAGCAGAGTTTAAAACCAATTTAGTGTTGCGTTCTGTGGTGCTTTGCCAAGATTTGGCCTAGACTGTTGTTTTATCCTTCTGTCTTTGACCTGCCCCATCCTGTACCCCGTCCTGTTACAAACCTCAGGTTGGAGTCTTAAAGGTAGACAACGCACAGTTTTTGCTAGTTCCTGACCTTGTGAACCCTTTCCTGAATCCCATCCCAGGCTTCCTACCATCATGTCACAGTCGGGTTCCTCTCCTGCACCTTTAAGGCCCAGCATGTTTCCACCCCGCCTACTTCTTTACTCTCATTTCCTCCTACACCCCACTCCTCCTCCCGGTTCTCTCTGTACTGCTCTTTGCCTGTCATTTTCCGTGCTGTCCCTTTGGCATTCTGTCCTCTGGTGTTATAAACCTAAAATGCTGCTCCTCTCTTCGTCAAGCAAGCATCACTCATCTCCTCTTTAGGATTCTTCACTAGCAGGAATCCTTTCTTACTGCAACTCTCAGGCCCTGCTCTTAATTCCACACCTGCATTTTGACCTTGGTTTGACTTCCATTAGTTTATATGCTTGTGGACACGTAGTGTTTTTTGTTCGAGGTTATGTCAAGAAACCTGTTCTTTTTTACTGCTATATAGTAAATAGAATTTTGTTCCACTGAAAATATTCAGTTTTGCTAGGCTGGGGAATGGTGCTTTTTCTCCATAATCCATTCGACTCATTCATTCTCCCACCCCCCCTTCTCCCTTGCCTGCTTCCCTTCGTCACCAATAGCTGGGTCGTAGTTGGTTAGAATGAAAAGCTCTTGTGTTACGTTCTCTGGTTTCTTCCAGCGCTTCAGGATCATGGTTTTGAGAATTGGAGTGAGCAATTTGTGCAAGGCCCAGTACCTCATTCCTCATATTTCTAAGCTGGTCAGTTTACTTGATGTGAAGTCAAGAAATAAGGGAATGTATATTCTTTTTTGGCCCTTTTTTATGTATAAGAGAGACAATAATGAGGGAGAGGGGGAGATGACAAGTGAGAGCTTTTATACCTCAAGGAAAAAAATATTTGCTTTTTTGTTTTTTACAATTAGCAATTCAAATTTTATTTATGCTCTCTGCTGTATAAAGACTGTGGCTGATTATAGGAGAAATATGTAATTACTGTTAAAAGTTCAAATCTGAATAATCAGGAAGGAATCTGAACTTTTTGTGGTCACAAATTAAAGGAGCAAAGTTTCTGAATTCTCAGTTTCCCCCAAAAAACTATTGTTCAGCAAACCCAAAACAATTCTCTTTCCCCATCAGGAATTTGCAGAGAAAAATAAACAAGCTGCTTAAATAGTTACCTTTGAAATTCACTTTATCTCTACCTGAACAAAGCAGACAAACTTTGAATGTAGAGAACTGGCCTGGGGTTTGGGAGACCTGTGTTCTCTGCGTCGTTCTGCTACTCCTCTACTGGCTGACCTTGGGCTGTGCGCTTCTTCATGTACGGCTTCCCATTTATCCTGGAATAGGTTATTGGTCTTTTATAAGGGTTCCAAAGTATAAGGATGAAAAACACTTTATAAAGGCTGGCTATTCTTCTTGCTGTTGATTACAATTACAATGCGATATTGAACTCAAAACCACTTTTTGTGGCATTAAGAAACAGTGAAAGTATGATGCCCCAATTAATTTTTGTTTCACGGAAGGACCTGTGACTCCAAAACTGAAACATCCTGTACCATATCTACAGCCTAGAACTGTTTTTTTAAGTTGACTTAAGTATAGATATTCTGCCTCCCTTGAAGCTTCTCCTAAGATCTCTAATGACCTTTTCTTGGCCAGGTCTCAGGGTCTCTATTCCATCTTCATCCTTCTTGGCTTCCTTGCTGTTTTTGACACTTGATCATGCCCAGTCTTGAAATCCTGTCCTCCCTTGACTTTTGTGTCAGTATTTTCCTGGTTTCCCTCCTACTGTTCTAGTCATTCATTCAGTACCTTCTGCACTAAGCTATTTACCTTCCTCCGTTTATTTATTTATTTTTTTTTTTCATACAAGACCCACCTCTGGTATCCTCTCTTTGCTTTTCTTTATCTCCTTCGTGCCAGTGATATTACATTATGCAATTTGGCATACTACCTTAACAACTTTTTTGAATGATCTGCCACAAGTTTAAGACCGCTGAGGCCAGGGTAGAACTCCAGAAAGCTCCTTTGAGATTTCCCTTTGTTTCCTGCTTTCCTCTATTGCGAGTCTCCGCAGTTGGGCCTATGACATGGGTTTTGTCACACTCTTCTTGCTCCGTGCCTACAGGATAGGGGCTCATCTTCCAGTTTCATGGCCTGAATCTCCCACTTCTTCTTTCTCTTTTCTTTCTCTTTGGGTAACCCTTACGGTTTCTCCTTCATTTACCATCTTGGTTACTGCTAGCTGTTCTTGCTGGCCTCTGACAACTGTGTTACCTCCTTGTCTTGTTAAAAACACAGTTACTGAAGCTATCCTCCTGGCGTGTTTTCTTAACATGTTGACATCTCCTCCTTGACAAGCTTATTCGTTGGCTATCATCCACCACGTAAGGTTCCAGCTTCTTGTACTCACTCTAAGGGGCCTTCACATTTGTGTTTCTCCCCTATCTGTCAGTGTCTCTTACTGTATTGTCCTTCGCACTGCCAGCAACGCAAGCATGACACTGTGCTTTTCTGTTTCTTGCATTAGCATCTCTTCGCATTCTTCCTCAGCTGACTCATACCTTGATACATATAGGAAAATTGCCAGCCAATAGAGGCCAGACAAATGGGAAACTACTTATTTGCATATTTGAAAATTATTCAAAAGGTCTTAACTGATACTCAGAGGTAGTTGTCTTATTATATGTACCCTCCTCTCCCTGGCTTCTTTTGTAAAGAAGGATGATTACAAAAGTAAATAAAGATCATCATAAGCAAAGCAATAACATTTCAAAGACTAGGAAGGTGAGGGTTAGAGCAGAGTAATATTTACTCGCAGTTGCAAGGTGGCAACTGTGGCAAGTATGTGGAAGAAAGGGGCTTTTCTCAGTATCTCTAAGGAAATGTACAGGAGATTTAGTTTGAGGATGATACACCAAATGGAGCGTTTTATGAGTAGGATGCAGAAAGTAGCAATACTAGTATTTTAAGCCGGAAGAAACTGTTAATGGGTGTGTGTTCCTTGCTAGTGTGATTCTGAATTCTCTTGACCTTTAAGCTTGGTACAAATCTCTACAGGTTGTGAGCCTGGCTAGGGATTGTCAGGTGTTTTGCCTCCTGGAAGATGGTTCAGTCAGTTTACTTCAGAATAACAGCTAACAGAATAGTGAAAAGGAATTACATTAAGGCAGTGGTTAAGACCTAATTTATGAGCTTCACACGATATTACTTGATTCTTCTGATCATTCTCCAACTTCAATTTCAACTGCACTTTGCTTCCAAACTCTTTAACAAGCTTTTCTGCAGTGCTTTGGTAATCTTAACTCTGGGAACATCTGCTGTATGTTCATTTTGGCCACGTGGCATACGACTAATCTGCACTTGATACCAATTTCCTTATTTTCTATGAATTCAGTGTGTAGTTCTTGCTAGTACTTGATACTCATTTCTACAAGTGGGACGGAATGGGTTGTGGCTTGTTTCAGCAACTATTGCAGAGCTCGTATTGACTAATCTATTTTCAGTGGTTGAGCCTTTAGTGAGCAGGTTCTGACCACTTGCAATCGGATTTTCCTTTTCACTATGCCTGGCTGGCATTCGTTTAGCCCTGGGAGCTCTCTTACATAGAAGCTTTGTAGTATTACTATTATTAAACTGCAAGATTAACGATCATTTTTCATCGATAGACCCATTTTTCAATGGGAATAAGAATACGGTTTTCATTTATAAGTGCATGTTGTATTCTTTTAACTTGAGTTTCTGTACCTATCTTTGCAATGATGTGAAGATCTTCTGAGCAAGATATTCTGCATGCTGATCTACTTCTGATGTTGTTTCTAATTTCAGAGATGATCTGGGTATCATGTCAGTGTTTGCATATCCTGTACTGAAGGTTTACTACTGGATGTGATTCTGATAGGCAGCTAAAATTGAAATCCTTCTCTTCGACCTGGGTGCTCCCACAAGGCTGTGGGAAATACCTGCTCTTAGATACAGCTTCTCTACCACTGACTTCCTGGTTTCCAAGGGAAGACTTCATTCCAGATATTTGCTCATAAATTTGAATTATTCCAAAAACAATACCCAACACCTTTCTCAATGTAAGAGTAATTGTTCTGTTAGTGTTCTTAAAGCAAATGCCAAAGATTTCTCTTGCCTGCCTTGGCGTATGTTTAGAATGACAAGTCCTACTTTCAATGGTAAAAGATTGCATTGTGATACTGAGGGTGGCGGGATGCTGTAGACACATTGCTGCTGTGCTGATGTATTTTCATTGTGCTGCTTCAAAGTGCTTGGTTTACTTTTTACTTCAAATCTGTTATTGGGAGAGTTGTCATGGAATATTTGGCTTATTATTAGAATAAATCTTTTATAGTAGTCTTATTACAAAGAAAATAATTTTTGTCTCAAAAGGATTTTAACATACCAGTATTCTCAATATCGTTTGCTGTTTCTTTTGACAGGTGTTACGTATTTCCCACTTCCATTTACGCAGCACTATAAATAAGCAAACTAATCTTAACTTTGAAGGCATATTTTCAGACTGAGAGGTCTCTGCAATGTTTGTGTAGTATTTCTCTCTGCTTTTTCCCCTGCGTGTTTATATATCAGACAAGAAAAATATTTGATTAGTTGGTCTTACTAAAATCTGGCAAGGCACTAGCTATGCTTGATCCTAGCCTTTTATGCCTGTGAAGATACTGTCTCCCTTGACATAAGAATATTTTAGACTTTGGCTGCAATGCCATCTGTTGATAAGTCTAAATAAGCAGGTCAGGTTTTGTAAAATATACCATTTTGTCAGTTTTGTACAAAACTAGTACATAGTTTTGGAATTGGATCCTGATGCACTTCCAACATGGGGCGTTTGGTGACTTTATAGTCCCGACAAGGCTTCATGCTTCATTAGTACCAGGAATTCATGCACAGTCCATGCCGTTCGTTCACTGAACTCAAAATACAAAATTATACCCTGCTTGTGCACCTTTCACAAAATGGAGGGAATGAGAAGGTCCTATGTTAAAATGTGCTATTATGATATTTATGTAATTAGTAGCTATTATGAAAACAAATTTGTTTTCTTTTTATTTTTCCTGGAGACTTAATATGAACCTTGTGTTGTTGAGATTTCTGTTAGTTAAAAGAAAACCATGTCTGTGTAACAATTTTATTAAAACAATTAGTTCAGTGATTTACATTAAGCTATATATGGTCTAAAAGTTTTCACCTTCCTCTAACGCTGATTTTTCCTACCATCTTAATGTAACTTTTAGCAAATTTCCAGTTTGGGATGCCATAATTACTGTACCACCTGTGTTCTTTTACACAAAATAGCATCCAACGTTCAAAGCCATTCGGTCTTGCACACTCAGTAGTTTTGAGTAGGGGTACAGAGTCAGACCACTGCGACGTGGCCAGGCGCAGACTGCGGTGGTTCATTTTCACATAGGTGGTGCCATGCTGTGTGCTCTTAGGTGACAGGGACTTCCTTTGGTTGGATTCTTTTTTGCTTTGTGGTTCATGACTAGTGAGAACTGTGTGCCCCTTATTACCACATCTGCAAGCCTGTAGTTTATTGGGAAAATATTTTTCAGCTTGCTCTACTGCTCCCGAAGAAGGGAAACGTGGTTCTAGGGGTACGATGATTTCTCTTACCTTTTTGCCCCAGGGACTGGTTTTCCTCCTTTCAAATGGCCCTGCAGACAGAAGCATACTTTCAAAGTGCAGTGCTTTTCTATTGGTTTGCTGGTATATGCTATCATGCCACCTACCACTCCTTCCAGGTTAAGTTTCATTTTATGAACGATACCCAGCAGCCTCTCTTTTCCTTCTGGATTTGATCCCAGAAACATAAACGTTTCCTGAAGGCTTCTCACAAGTAGTTACCAAAATAATGGGTAACAATTTCAGACTATGCGGTAATCGGGTGTCCTTTTTCCTAATTTCTTACATGAAACAACTATCTCTCAATGAGGATGTTTGCTTAGAGAAGATAAGATTTTTAAGTGTTTTGTACCTGCCCTCTTAGTTCACACCACCGTGTTTTTGAGGGAAAGCACACTTCTTAAAATGGCAAATTTCTCTTTCTGCCAGAGTTAGCAAAATCGATTATTTTCCCCTTTCTGTATTGGCATAAGAATACAGGTTTCTTGCATGGGTAATTTACAAAAATATGTAAAAATTGCCTTTTTTCCATCAAAGTAGAAGCTGTCTGTTTCTCCATGTGTGTGGTATTCTCATGTGTTACTTTTCCTTACTTTTTGAGGCAGTTTCCTCTAATTGGCATCCTGCTTACCTCTCCCTTTAGAAAGGTTGCAGTCAAGTGGTTCTTTTTTGCCAGTTCGGTGGGTTTGAGGTTTTTTTGTTTGTTAAATACTGTAGAAACCAGGTGTATCTCTGAGTGTATTAGATGGATATTGTTAGTTAGATCACTGGATCTGTATTTCAGGCACCTAACTAGACGTGGCTGTATTTTTGTAGGTGTTCTACAGCAACGTCTCTCACTGCTTCGTAGTGAGCATTTCTTCCTCCTTAATGTTAAGAAGCTTAAGTTGATTCTCCTTTTAATGTTTTGCCAGTAGTGTTTCATTGGATTGGAATAGCAGCAAATAAAGCAACAGTGAGAGTTAATATAAAAAACTAAATTTAGAGATTTATTCTAGAATACGCGTTGTGCGCAATGTGGTTTCATTCCTTGTGACGACCCTCTGCTTCAGTCATAACTGATTCTGACTGGGCAGCCTTTGAGCTCAGCCTTAGAGAGTATTTCAGGCTATACGTGTTTATTAACTGCGTTCGGTATGACCCTTAGAGTGCTGTTCCCCATATTTCACACATTTTTCAGTCCTGATATCTAAGTAGCAGCAGTACTGGGTAAGATCTGACTGGCTGAGAGCAAACGCTTGCAAAATAACAGGGCAGGCAAAGTACAGATTTCTGCAGTCCAGCGGCAGGGATAGTACAACGGGATAGACAGAAAGCTGCCTTACGTTTTCAGCCTGAGGTTTAATTTGCTAGTTGCAAATATTCAAAGTAAGGCAGTTGCTTTCCTGGAAAGCTGTAATGAAGTATTACTAGTCCCAAGTGAATTAATGGTTATTAAAAGGTATTCAGTGCTAGGGTTTTCTTTTATGGGTAATACATTTTTCTTCTGAATCAGACAAATTCTCTTATGTTTAATTGTAGTTTTGGATCAGTGCTTGGCTGTCATTTGTGCATCTCTCTGACCTGTCTTGACTTGGGGTTGTACTGTAACTAGTTAATGCTTGAGAAATGAAGATTCTGCAGTCGGTTTCCAGCTGTTAATGGTGGTTATGACTTGGCTACCTTGCCCTTGATTTTTAAAGTCGACCAAATACATAAACAGATACCATGTATTGTGTAAAGTGGGAGATTATGAATTCTGGTCTTCAACTTTCTTTTTACATATTCAAAATTCATTTTGGCTCGCTAGTGTGGTAGAATTTTTGTTTTTAAACACCCTTTATTTCAGTTCAGTGTGTTTGTTAGTCATTAGGTTTGGGGGTTTTTTTCTTCTTTGTTTGAGTGGGATCATAAAAGAAGAGTTTGAAAGAAGATTTGCCAGGTAATAAACTGGGAAGGGAAAGTTGGAAGAATCTTCAGCTGCTCTGTTTTGGCTGCAATCTTGTTTTATCATACCATTAAGTAGTGTTGGGCTAGTGTACTGCTTGGATCAGAGAAATAAGATACGCAGTGCAAATTATAGGAAGCGTTACTGTTATAGTAAGTATTCTTTCAAATAATTTACTAGCCAATTATACCAAATTATTTTTGCACTGACGTGTTCTGGAATTGCCACCTTACCTAAGATTTGAGTATGCTTAATTATTACAGATCCCGTGTTGCTAGGATACAGACTTATAAATCCAGTAATGTTACGAAGTTTAAACTTGGGGGAAAAAAATTATTCCAGTGCTTCGAAATTTACCATTGGATTGTTATTGGGTCTGAGTCTTTGCTTTCTGTCCTAAATTACTGTTTAGCGTATGTGTTCTTAAAGAGCTGCTGTATTTTACTGAAAAGTAGTTGTTTCAGTACTGGGTGATCAGGGCATATGTATGCGCAGAAATTCTTTGTTTAAGATTTGGGGATGTTTAAGGGCAGAGCAACAGACATCATCTACCTGGACTTCCGCAAAGCGTTTGACGCTGTCCCACACGACATCGCTTGGTCTCTAAACTGGAGAGACACATATTTGACGGACGGACCACTCGGTGGATAAGGAACTGGCTGAATGGCCGCACTCAAAGGGTTGTGGTCAATGGCTCAATGTCCAAGTGGAAGCCAGTGACAAGTGGCATTAGTCAGGGATCAGTACTGGGACCAGTGCTGTTCAACATCTTTGTTGGCGACATGGACAGTGGGATCGAGTGCACCCTCAGCAAGTTTGCCAATGACACCAAGCTGTGTGGCACAGTTGACACACTGGAGGGAAGGGATGCCATCCAGAGGGACCTGGACAGGCTGGAGAGGTGGGCCCGTGTGAACCTCATGAAGTTCAACCAAACGAAGCAAGGTCTTGCACTAGGTTCATGGCAAACCCAGGCACAAATACAGACTGGGCGGAGAACGGCTGGAGAGCAGCCCTGAGGAGAAGGACTTGGGGGTGTTGGTGGATGAGAAGCTCAACGTGAGCCGGCAATGTGCACTGGCAGCCCAAAAAGCCAACCACATCCTGGGCTGCATCAAGAGAGGTGTGGCCAGCAGGTCGAGGGAGGTTCTTCTGCCCCTCCACTCTGCTCTTATGAGACCCCACCTGGAGTACTGTGTCCAGCTCTGGAGTCCTCAGCACAGGAAGGATATGGGCCTGTTTGAACAAGTCCAGTGGAGGGCCACAAAGAGGCTGGAGCACCTCTCCTATGAAGACAGGATGAGAGTTGGGGTTGTTCAGCCTGGAGAAGTGAAGGCTCCAGGGAGACCTTATAGAGACTTTCCAGTCCTTAAAGGGGGCCTACAGGAGAGACAGGGAGGGACTCTTTATTGGGGAGTGTAGTGACAGGGCAAGGGGTAATGGTTTTAAACTGAAAGAGGGAAGGTTTAGACTAGATATTCGGAAGAAATTCTTTCCTGTGAGGGTGGTGAGACACTGGAACAGGTTGCCCAGAGAAGCTGTGGCTGCCCTATCCCTGGAGGGATTCAAGACCAGGCTGGATGTGGCTTTGAGCAACCTGCTCTAGTGGGAGGTGTCCCTGCCCGTGGCCAGGAGGTTGGAACTAGATGATCTTTAAGGTCCCTTCCAACCTGAACCATTCTATGATTCTGTGATTCTATTTTCTTGTCAAAGATTTTTATGAACCAGGGAATGAAAATATTCCGATTCTTAGTGTGGATATAATGGGACCCAAATCTAACCTTGCTTGTCTACCTGACCAAGTGCATTTTAAACAAATACACAAAAGCTTGTGTCTTTGACAATGGGCACGTTGATGTCAGCCTTTCGTTTTACTGCATAGCCAGTCATCCCAAGCGTTCTACTGACATAATCTGGGCAAATCTGAAGCTTTGTGAAAACTGCAGTGTTTTCTTCTGCTTCTTGAATTTCTGGTGTTTCAGATTGATATCTTAATCTGCCATAGGGTTTCATAACATAATGTTCTTGATTTCTGTGCTTGTTAAAAAAAAAAACCCAACAAAAAAAACAAAACACAAAACCAAAAAGGTGGGGGGTGGGGTGGCTGGGGAATTTGTATTTACCTTGGATTTGTATTGTTAGCACAATTGATATTTTATAATGGTTCAGCATGCATATGATAAGCAGCAGTAATTTGTTCGCTGAATACACTGTGGAAATTAAAAGGCACACTTACAAAATTAAGCATTCAACTGTGTTTGTTTTCTCCCAAGTTGAATACTACTTTTAGTGAGGGCTGTACCTGGAAAGTTACCATGCAAATGTAGCTGTGTTTCAGTGACAGGGATACCTCAGCAGTCTGTCCATCCCCACTGGATAAAAATAGAATCACAGAATCTTCTAGGTTGGAAGGGACCTTCAAGATCATCTAGTCCAACCATCAATTTAACTCTGACAAAAAAAACCCAAACCATCACTAAACTGTGTCCCCCAGCACCACGTCAGCCCATGTTTTGAACACCTCCAGGGATGGTGCTTCCCTGGACAGCCCATTCCAATGCTTGATAACCCTTTCCGTGTAAAAATTCTTCCTAATATCCAACCTCTACCTCCCCTGGTGCAACTTGAGGCCGTTTCCTCTTGTCCTATCACCTGTTCCTTGGGAGAAGAGGCTGACACCCCCCCCGGCTACCCCTTCCTTTCAGGGAGTTGTAGAGAGCGAGAAGGTCTCCCCTCAGCCTCCTTTTCTCCAGGCTGAACACCCCCAGCTCCCTCAGCCGCTCCTCACAAGACTTGTGCTCCAGACCCCTCACCAGCTCCGTTGCCCTTCTCTGGACCCGCTCCAGCAACTCAATGTCTTTTTTGTGGGAAGGCGCCCAAAACTGGACCCAGCCCTCAAGGTGGGGCCTCACCAGTGCCCAGTACAGGGGGACGATCACCTCCCGAGTCCTACTCACCACGCTGTTCCTGACACAGGCCAGGATGCTGTTGGCCTTTTTGGCCACCTGGGCACACTGCTGGCTCATCTTCAGCCGACAGTTGAACCAACACCCCCAGGTCCTTTTCTGCCAGGCAGCTCCAGCCGCTCTGCCCCCAACCTGTAGCGCTCCTAATACGTTGTTGCTTTATCCTTGTATAATTCAGGAGGGAATAGGGATTTTTTTTTTTTTTTTTTTTTTTTTAATTTAAAATGTTTAAAAGTAGATCAATTCAGCCAACAAGAGCTATATTCAGTAAACAACAACTTGATGAGGGTGGAAAGTGAAAAGCCTTTTGCAGCTCTGATCGTCTAGTGAGCCGTGTAGCGAGTAGTATCACTATTGTGTGTGATAGCGTGGCAGATGAGCAGATAGATAAGTTAGAGTAGCAGTTGGCCTTTTCCTTTCCTCCACAGACAGAAAAATGTTTCCACTTTGCTACAGATACTATAGTGCTGCAGTTTTACTTTTCAGGTATTTTCGGAGCCCAAGGCTTTGGAGCCACTGCTTGTAGTGGTTGAGGGATGGATTTTGTTGGGTTATTGTGTAGGTGTTTGAGCACTAAGAGGCATGATGAGCACACGCCTGAAAATGAAAGGTTTAGCGCATAAAAACGTTTTGGAGTGTAGACTCTTAAGTGCTTTTGTGCTGTGAGAGCACTTCAGTGCAGGGTATGCTGCATATGATTGTGGGGGAAGAACAGGGAGCTTCTGTGTCAAAATGCTGGGTGCATCTGTTTCTGGATCTGTGCATCCACACTGTGTTATTGTCAAATACCTATTTTTAGAATGAGTGTCTAATTGGTATTCATGCAGATGGGTGTCTCCCTGTCTCATCTGATCCGCTCATCTGAGTGATGCAGTTGGTGGGAGGTGTCTGCTGATGAATCTTTCCTAAGCAGAGGGTGTTCGTGTCAGCCTGTTCTCTTACATGCGTGCGTTTAATTTGGTACATGAGTGTGTACATAAGTATGTGCATGTGTGCTTGTATGCTTACCTTTTGTATGCATTAGCATGCTCAAAGGCAGTATCGTCTAATCCTCTAAAAAGATTCATTTCAAAAATGAAAGATGCAGAACTTGCGCAGCCCTTCAAGATGTGATTCTTTTCTTTAGGCAAAGAATAAGTGCAGAGCAGTGCAGGTTGTGGCCATGGAAACTTAGCTACCTGAGTCCAGACTTCAAGGGATTGCTCCTAGTGTAGCGACGCAGCCAATTATGAGTACGAATGATGATCTTTCCACTGCCTTGACTACTACAAAAGACAACATACAAGTTTGTGTCCTACAAGTTCATGCTGCTTCATATTAAATAATTGTTAAGCAGAAAACCCTGGGTACAAGAGCTAGCCATGTTTACAGGTGTGTTTTATTTTTATGAGGGGAAATATATAATATTTATGAGAGGAAAGATCCTAAGTCTGTTTCTACCCTGTAGCAAACTTGTGTGACTTTGGACAAGTAAGTTTTTCTTGTGTCTCAGATTTGGGGAAAATACTTGCCTGTTATATTGTGAATTAAGCAACATTTAATAAAATGATATGTATATTTAGAAAAAAATGGGTTATGGTAGGAAAAGCTTTAACTATTACAAACTTAATGTAGTCTGTTCACCTCGACATGGTAGATGTAATTATCTATATATAGTATTATATATGATCTTGGTGTTTTAAAATGAGATGTGTAATCCTAGCTCTTAAGTAATAGGATTCGTTATAATGTCACCTGATGCAAAAAGAGAGGCTAGGCCTTAGACAGAAATGAATTTTCCCCCAAGTTATGATGGTCACAGTCCTGACTTTTCCAGGACTGTGACTACTGATCTAATTAAATTGTGGTTTGTATATGGCATGAAGGAGTATTCCCTTCAAGTTGTGATTTTCCTCTTAACCTGACACAGTAAACATAGTAGATTACAGGTAATCTTGGTGAGGGTTCCCAAGGTTATATTGCTTACATAGTAATGGAGTGAATGTGATAGAGCTGCTGAAAGGCTCCACTTCCTTTGAATAGATCTTAGTTCTTTACCTGGGAACAGTTGGGATGCTCTGGGTAAGACTGTCCTAGCAGTGTTACCATCAGCACTGTCTCAGCTACTATCAGCAAGGAGGGTCCTCCCAGAGACACAGTCATAGGCCTTTTTGGATGATTCTGTTTGGCTGTGAATAAGGTATATGAGGTAGGATGATCTTCACACAGGTATTTGTGATAGGAGGAGAAGCAGAGGAGGAATGCAAATGGATGTTTCTATTCTTAGGGTTCACCTTATTTATATCTCAGGAATTCCCTTTCTGCTCGTAGGTAATCCTGCTTCCAGCATCATGGCCTCTGATCTGGAAAGCAGCCTCACTTCCATAGACTGGCTCCCACAGCTTACTTTAAGGGCTACTATTGAAAAATTAGGGGGTTCCTCACAAGCAGGACCTCCAGGGGCAGCCCGAAAGTGTCCCCCAGGCTCACCGACAGATCCCAATGCTACCCTGAGCAAGGATGAGGCTGCAGTGCACCAAGATGGGAAACCACGTTACAGCTATGCCACCTTGATCACATATGCTATCAACTCATCACCTGCCAAGAAGATGACACTGAGTGAGATCTACCGTTGGATCTGTGACAACTTTCCCTACTACAAAAATGCTGGTATTGGTTGGAAGGTGAGGTCTTGCATTGCTAAAGTACTCTTTTTGTCTAATTGTAAGACTTATTTTCTTAATTGTGTGCAAAATATGCTCACTGAGCAAAATAAGAAGACAGAGGTGAAACTGAATTGACCAGCTGGAGAAAATGTGGAGCCAGAAGTCCCATTTTCTCTGAGAATTTTGTTGTATGTATCTGGTGGCCCCTTAAGGAGCGTGCAAAAAACCTACCAGCAACAACCAAGAAAGCAAAACAAAAAAAAACCCCACAAACCCCACGTTATTACCGACCTCTGCATCACACTGATACTATTTTCATTGCACCTTCTGTAGATATAGAGATGGTTCAGCCCCATATTATTCATCCTAATTCATCCTGCTCCTTTCCACAGCTTCTGTTCTGGGTATATGTAGTGAGCTGTGGCTTTTGAGTACGCACCGTCCTTCTGGTTTCTCTGTCCACTCCTGGGCATACTCAGAAGGCTGTATATTTCTATTGTAGCACTTACCTGTATCTCTTACTCTCTCATCAGAACTCTATTCGTCATAACCTCTCTCTGAATAAATGTTTTCGGAAGGTGCCTCGACCGAGAGATGATCCTGGGAAGGTAAGGAATCTGCATGCTCTTGGGCAAGCAATTTAAAACTGCAGGGAATAAGCCGGGGTTGCCCTTTCTAACTCACAGTTGGAATTTGAAACCTAAAGTGTAGGCAAAAATGGAAGCAGTAGTAAGATTTACTGCAGTGCTTTGGCTACAGGAGCATTCACTTAAAGGGAACCTGTAAGGGGGCCTTAATGATTTAGCAATTATTTTTCTTCTCTGTGATCTTCGGTTGACTGGATAAGATACTGGAAGAACGAAAAAATGGGATTGAATGTAGTTTATTAGTTTTGCTTCTTTTTCTTCTCGCTCTTTACATATAAAAATGTAGGTCTAGTCCAACCTGTTCTGTTATGAAAGACCATAGCGGCTGCTGGTTGAACAGCAGGACTATGATGTGACATCATGGGTTTTATGGAGGCAAGATCCATGGAAGTGAGAGCAGAACTACTACCTATTTAGACTGAAAAACATTTGGTGTTGAGAAAAAAGTGTCACCATCAGATAGTTCATATCTGTAGAAATCATTTACAAGTAAAACTCAAGAATTTAGGAATTTGTTGGCTAAGTAAGAGCTAATAAAGCTCTGTTAGTATGTATAGATCGTAAAGGGGAGTTGCTAGCAAAACTGAGACTTGGGATCTTGGCATGCAAATATTATTACTATTAAAAAAAAACAACAAACCCACCACAAAACAAACAAGCAAGCAGAGGGAGATGGTGGGCACAAGAAGCTATGTATTTAGACAGAAAGATTGTCTCCTCCCCCGCATCCTAAAGTTACCAGAAAGGGCCACTTCCGCAGGCCTTTTATTTCAGGTTATATTTAAAGGACTAAGTGGTACTCATTTGGTGTCTGTAAATGGAAGTAGTGTATCTTTGAAGATCACTGCTCAAAAATACCATTGATTATATGGCTTATTTCAGGAAATCCTAACTGACTTCAGTGTATATGTTTGCAGGTGTTCATTGGCATCTTGGGTTGGGTTTATAACGAAAACCTGTCCTGCGCTTATCACTGATTATTCAGATTTCAATTGGAGGTTAAAATGAGCTAAATCACACTCTAGAATTCTGTTTATACTTATTGAGAAAACAACAGATGTGATTATAGTCTATTTTATGTTGAAAGGGACCTCTGGAGGTCAACACGTACCCCAGCCTCTCGCCCAGACAGGGACAATTAGATTGGGTTGTTGAGGTCATCATTGAATTTTCAGTATCTCCAAGGATGGAGATGTTCCAGTGCTGCACCACCATCATTGTGAAGAAACTTTTCTTTATGTCTGATTATAATTTCCCTTGCTGGAACTTGTGTTTGTTACCCCTTATCCTTGTGCTGTGCATTTTTGAGAAGAGTTTGATTGTCTTCTTTATAATCTCCTTACCCAGTTGAAGACAATAGCTAGATCCCCTTAGCCTTCTCTCGTCCAGGCTAAACAGATCTCACTGTGTGAACTGCTTGTACGTCATGTGTTTTAGTTCTTCACCATCATGGTGGCCCCTCTTTGGATGCATCATGTGCACATCAGTGTCTGTCTTGCACTGGGAACCCCCTAAATGGGCATAGTACTCAAAGTGGGATCTCACAAGCGTGGAAAAAGAGCGATCCTTCTAGCTGTCTGTGCCCCGTCTGAACATTGAGTTGGTTCTCATCAATCAATAACAAATTCATGCTGTGAGGAAGGTACTGAAGGGGGTGTGCAGGCCCAAAAGTGTTGGCCTAGCTTGGATTAAAACATCCATTGCTCTTTTTGGTGTCCTGTTTCGGAGTGGTGGAAAGTAGAGCATTCTGCCTTCCACCAACAGCATCATACCTCATTGTTCAATACATCCCAATGCAAGAGAGGAATCTCTTTCCAACACTGAAGTCTCTGTTGTCTGATGTTCTGGAGGGTGATCCTTGTGGTCCTAATGTTTAGTTGGTGCTGCGTTCTTGGAGTCAGTAACCCTCCACTTCAGAACGCTCTCTGATTTTAATCATGCATTCACCAATGGGTCTTCTTTCCAGGGCTCTTATTGGACAATAGATACGTGTCCAGATATATCTCGCAAGAGGCGACATCCTCCAGATGATGACGTGAGTGTTGTTCTTTCCAGACAGCATGGAGCAGGAGGGGGGAATTCCCTTCTTGTTCCACGGAGTCCTTCCAGCACCAGACCATGGTATCGTTCTGGGGGCAGTGTACAGATGGGGAGACAAAGGCTAGGACTGAATGAATAAGCATGTATATCCTGCGGATTGGCTGTTGTTGCTGCTGTTCAGTAGCAAAGCTAATCTTGTTTGAAGTCCTTTATCCCGACTCTTTAATGACTAAGGCCAGTCCTGCTCTTTTCTAAGCCATGAACTTCTACAGTCGGGTAGCTGGCTTCCCATCTGCAGTTTCACTTCTCCATCTGTTCTTGATTTCTGCTCCTTTCCTTTTCTCTTTCTTCCTTATCCACAGATACCACAAGACTCCCCAGAGCAAGAGGCAAGTAAAAGCCCCCGAGGGGCTGTTCCAGTCAGCACAGAAGCCTCTTTGCCACCTGAGGCTACCCCTCAGCTGTCACTCCAGAGCACCACCCCCATTGCCAACTACAGTCAGGTGAGCAGCAAGAAAAATGACAGAAGCCTTACATGACAGGGGAAAAGGAGAGGGAGAGGAGTGCACGAATGGAAAAGCGGAGTGGTGAGAGGGAACTGTGAAAATGGTGATACAGAGGCAAAAATAAAGAAGAGAAGAAGCTGAAATTGCACAGAAGGAAAATAAAGAGAAAGTGAATCTTAACAAAGGGCTTGATGGGGGTAAGGATAAAGGCATAATGGCATTAGACAGCTGAAGAAAAGGCTGGAGCCAGCGTGCTGCAGAGGGAGGATGTTGGTTGATTTTCCTCAAGGGAAATAGCATTTGGGAAGGTTTGCTGGGAAGTGAGCTAAGTGATACGGGATATCAGTGCATGTTCTACCTGTATGTAGTTTCTGGATCCCTGTCTCAGTTACAAAACTGGTACGAACTAAAGGCCTTACTTCTACCTTCCTTAGCAGAGTGCAGGGCCTGTGGATGTTGCCTCTACTGTGGCAGGGGGACAGGGCCGTGAAGGGGCCGATGTGCCACCCCCTCTGTACAGTGCCAACCATGACTTCAAGTTCTCCTACTCTGAGATCAACTTCCAGGATCTTAGCTGGTCCTTCCGAAATCTTTACAAATCCATGCTGGAGAAATCATCTTCCTCTCAGCACGGTGAGTAACCATATGCGTCATGTGGGGTGGGCAGGTGTCTGCCCACGCAGTTCTTGTCTACTGATCTATCCTTGGTATCTCTCAGATCTTTCCTTGTTTAGGAGCCCGTGCAAACAGACTTTCCTTCTTTGGTATGCTGTAATTAGTTCTGCCAGGAACAGATAAAGGACATGCACATTTCTTATCTGTTGCTCCCCTCAGTTCTCTCAGAATTAAGAGGATAATGATTTAAAAATACTTTGTGTTGATACAAAAGCAAATACTGAAATGGCAGAAGCTTAGAGAAATTCAAGTCCTGAAGAAAAGCTTGTTGGAGAAGTATTCACAATCTGTCAGGCTAGAAACCAAAAGATGGAGGGGATTGTTGCATGTAGGCAGAGTTTCTTTGAAAGGAGAGTAGAAAGTCATCATTGCTCAGCTCTGTTAAAACTAGGATTGTACAAAGCCTTGGAGAACTGAATTTTGTGGACAGCGAGTGCGGAAGAGAGAACCTACAACTCCATTTGTAGCTTGCATTTCTGGGACTGTGGAAGGAGCCACCAGAGGGCAGAATTGCTGTAGGAATGAGATGAGATGGCCACAGAAAACACTTCAGAAAAATTTCCAGTTGCTGTTCCCACCTTTAAACACTCTTCTAAATATTAGTCTGGTGTAAAAAGGAACGTATCAGATGAGCCTCTCATCTATGCTGTCAGCCATCATAGAGTGCAGGTGAAGTTTGCTACTCTAGGAGAAGTCTCCTGAACTTGTAGCTTCAGTGAAATAAAAATTCATTATTTTTACTGCTTTTATCATGCTGACACTTGAGATTCCTAGGAGGAGGCTGTTGAATGAGGTGTTGTAGAATAAGAAAAGTACAAAAATGTAGAGCAGAACCTTGAGTCGGTGTGTGCCTCTGTAAAAGCTTAGCAGCAGTCTTTCCCCTCCCCCCCCACCCCAAGTCTTCGGCTGTAAGGTAGCCTAGGAAAACTTGCAATCTTTGAGGAAATTTTGTGGGCAACTTTTGAGTCAGGATATTCATCCTTTCGCAGTAGTAGGATGGTCTAAGGGTTGATTTTTGGATCTAGTGAAAAACTGAAGCTGGATTGCAGGTGGTCAAGTAAGGGCACTCAAGAGTAAGAAATGGGTAGCTCAGGTTAGTGGCATGTTGTGCCCTTCACTGATTTTTTACAGAGGTTCCACGACGTAAGGGGAGAATGAACCAGGGAAGGAGACATAAGAGAGATGCTGAGCTCCTGATGTGGAGAATAATGGAGGACACCTGATGCTCTTGCATGTAGGGTATGCCCAAAATACAAGAGGATAGAAATGACACTCTCAATGAGTCAGAAGGAATGAAAATAATAAAGGAGCCCTGACGCGTGCGATGTGCTCTATGTACAAAAGCAGTAGAAAGTGTGACCTCTAATGATCTGTGTGAGAAAAATTGTGGAAGTTCTCAACCAAGCTGCTTATAACACAGAAACTGAAGGGAGCTTTTGGAAACAGCAAGTCATTTATCAACTTACCTGTTTTCTAAATGTGTTGTTTAAATTTGCTTAATGGTCATTTCTAGGAAAATAACACATGCATGAAGTTTTAGGAGAGCATGGGTTACTTTGGTAAATATAGTAAAAATCCAGGGAGGAATTTAAGTGCCTAACTCTGTACTAGAATTGTAAATCCTTCTGGGGCTTTGTTGTAGAGCCTTTTGTTTTGGACAGAATCTGGAGCATGGTGAGGGCATAACTGTGCAGGTGATAGTTATTGGCAGCCTGTAGAGGGTACTCCAGAAGCTTCATAAATAGAAGGATGAGCACTGTGAAATTAGAGATGGATAATTTAAGCAGAGGTCTGATCCAGGCAGCTCTTAAAGCTCCCTCCTCTGTCTTTTACTTGGCAGGTTTCTCTTCTCTTCTTGGTGACATGCAGCCCTCCAACCACAACTACTACATGTACCAGCAGCAGCAGCAGCAAGGCCCCTCATCAGTGGGTGCTGCTCCCCCACTCCACACTCCAACCCCAGAAGGTTGCCCATCCCAAGGGGGAAAGCAGCAAGGTGGTGAAGGTTATGGCCCTCCACCAGTGATGTCCATGCACCCACCCCCAATGCAGCATGGAGGCTACCACCAGCACCAACATCACCCGCACTCCCACCCACAGCAGCAGCCACATCAGCACCAGCAGCAGCAGCAGTCACAGGCTTCAATCAACAGCGCTGGCTTTGGTGAGTCAAGGGCGATAGAAAGAACAGTTGGGGAAAAAGGAGCAGCGAGGAGCTCCCAGAAAGCAAGCTTGCTTGCGGAATTTCTCTAAGTAGCGTCTACGTTGCGTGTGGAAAAAGGGTGGAAGCCAGTTATGATTGAAATCTGAGAGGGAAATGGATTCCTTACTGAAGGAAAGGAGGATACATCCCACACGGGGTTTGGGATTCTGTTTAGGGATGCGGGATAAAGTCAGGGGCTAAATGAAAAAGGAAGCACCGTCCCCAGTCTTCCAAGGGAGAAGGGATTTCTAGCCACTGTAGCGTCAGGCTCTTTGGTGAAGAGGGGCTGATCGTTTTATATTAAGGGGTAGAGGGAAAGTCTGTATTGGAATAATCTTGTCCCCATTTCATTTCAGCGTTTCCCCCTGATTGGTGCTCCAACATTGATTCCCTGAAGGAAAGCTTCAAGATGGTAAACCGGCTGAACTGGTCTAGCATTGAGCACTCCCAATTCTCAGGTCAGTGTTGGCCTAGTGACTAGGTCTAGTGACTCAGTGACCAGGGCTCTAGTCTAGAATATGAGTGCTGTGCCCAGATATTTTTTTCAATGTAACCGTGTCAAGTCCATGGGTTTCTCAGTGACTCAAATCTTCTCTTTGTAAAACGAGGTGTCCTACTTCATGGGTTCTGTTAAAGACCCTGAAGCGCTTGGACAGTGCAGGAATTTGTGTCAGGGGGAGTTAATTCATAAAAGTATGTCAGAAAGCTAACTGAGATTTTTCCCTCCTACTCTTCCCTCCCTGAGTCAGTGAGACAGTACCCTAGATATGGAGCTCTCCAGGAGTTTGGTGACAGATTTGAAGCAGCGAAGTTGGGTTTGTGGGGAGAAGGTAGGATTTAGGAGTAGAAAACAGAAACTCTTTGCAAGAAAGACCAGTGTGAGTGCTGTCTTTGACGTTGTCCTTTGTCCTCTGCAGAGCTGATGGAGAGTCTGCGCCAGGCTGAGCGGAAGAACTGGACACTGGATCAACACCATATTGCCAATCTCTGTGACTCCCTTAATCACTTCCTTACCCAGACTGGTCAGCTCCCTCATCTGGTTGGCCCACAGCAGCCTCCCCGAATCTCTGATTCTTGTGCCCTGAACAGTGGCAAACAGGAGCAATCCATGAACCAAGGTAATTAGGAGGGAGACTAAAATGACCTGTAAATGAAGGCCCAGTTCTGCAAATACCCTAAACTACTTGCTGCCCTGTCGGGCAATGTAGCACCGAGCAACTCAGGGCTAGGCTGTCAGAGCTGTTTGTAGCAACCAGCTTCCTCTAGCTTTAGAGAATTAGGATGTCTTACGTCTGTGGTGTAGACAGACCGTTATTATGTGAGGCATACCGCCGACAGGCAACCTTTCCACGCAGAAATATGTTTAAAAGGTAAACCCATAAAAGGAGAAGGGGGTGGTGTTTTTTGTAGGTGACCAACAGAAAGGAATGGCAAGGTAGAGAGATTGCTGTTCCAGATGGCAGGAGCTGTAGGAGCTGTAAGGAAGAAAGCTCTTGCACCCGTGTTGGAGAAATACTGACTGGACAAGGAGTAGGAGGATGCAGTCTGAGGAGAGCACAGAGGATATCGTGGTCTTGATAGAACTGTTGATGGTGTGTGTCATCTAGTACTGAACTAAATGGATTATATTAAGCCAGATTGTGGCGTTTCTGGATGAAAATTTTCTTCCTTTGTAATAATAGAGAAATTCCTGCTGGTTCCAAGAACAAGATCCCTGACCAAGCTATAGCTTGCAGTTAGGACCCAACAGTTGAACATCTATCTCCTCAGTATCCCGTGGGTCTGAGTGAGTTGCTCTGTGGCTGAGCTGCCACCCAGTCGGGGCCAAGACAGATAACCAGAATGTTAACAGGTTGTTTTGGTCTGGTTTTTTTTTTTTTTTTTTTTTTATCCTTTCACAGTGAACTCCTATGGCCAGCCCCAGCCTCCCCATCTCTTCTCCGGGCCATCTCCTATGTACCAGATTTCCACCCAGGACTCTCCAGGTTACAATCGCCCAGGTAAGGGGTGACATTAATGTTTACTGGTATAATATGCCTTAAAGAACCGTTTCCCAAGCCCTTTGTGCATTTCTCCCAAAGCACTTACTAATCAAGTGGAGCACTGAGGGTAGAGAGGGAGCCTGGACTGCAAGGGACCTTCCATTTAGGGCTCTGCCATAGCTCTGGCAAGGTTTAGGATTTCGGTGGCCTGATTTATTTCACTTCGCATAAGTAGACTTCTAGCTCAGCCTCAGCCTCGGTTGCTTGAAGGCAACTTCATATGAGAAGCTTCTGTTGATGAAGTCCTTTGTCTCTATCAGCAGTCAGTTGTAAGGAAAGTTAAGGAGGCTGAAACTTAACCTCTGTAGAAGCCGCTGTGGAGAATTTCACAGCAGACCACCTACAGGCCTTGGTAGGTGCCGTCTGACGGGGAAATTCATGCCAGTAATGTTCTTGTTAGACTGTTGGAAGGGAGAAGGCTTGAATCCCTTAGGCTTTCTTTTGCCCAAGTGCCCACTGTGAAAAAGTGTAACATTTTTTATTCTAACTGTGCTCTTTCCTTTCTCTTCTTGTTTTTGGCTCAGCTCACCATCTGGTCCCTCGGCCTCCAGGGCCTCCTCCAGGTGCCAATGAGGAAATCCCTGATGATTTCGACTGGGACTTGATCACCTAGCGAGCTACAGACTTGATAGCCCGTCCTTTGTGAAGGACGCGGGAGGGGGACATGGGGTGAATGGTGCCAGCACCACCCTCCCCAGCCTCCCTGCCTTGCCTGTATATAGATATATATTCTCTATCTCCGCCAGAGAAGCCACCGCAAGATGCTGCCGAAGATAATCCTTCCTTGCGTCCTGTTTTATCTTCTTTTTCTTCTTTTGTTTATTATTATTATTGTTATTATTATTATTATTACCGATAATTGAGCACAGCCCTCCCCCTCCTCTGCTGGCCTTGGACGCATCAGATTGGCTCTTTGGTGTTGCGTGGTGCTCTGTGGAGGGCAGAAAGATGGGTCCTTGGTGCCATGAAAAGACCTCGGAAGGCTGAATCCTCGAGTGCATCTTTCTCTGCCTCCGTCATTTTGCGTTTAACAATCCCTCTTTCCCTTCAAGGTGGCCAGTGAATCTGTCGTATTGGCTACTGGAGTGAGAGAGCCTAGTGGACCCTGGGAGCCTATAGTTATGTTGTTTCGTAAATGTTGTAAAGGTCAGGGGGCTAAAGGGACACTGGAGGGGGGTGATCTTAGCTCTGTGAACTTTTCTCACACCAGCAGGAAAAGCAAGAAAAGTAGAGTTCCCAAGGACAAAGAGAGGGTAATCCCTGAGGTAGGGAGAGCTGAGCTGAGCTGGGAGGGTAGACCTGAGTTTGGAGAACAGAGAATGTAGCAGAGATGGTATTTCAGCAGAGAAGTTGAGTTTTAGAATGCAGTGCCATCTGTGAGGACCGAGAGGGGTTTTGAGGGAATCCTGACCTATTTTCTGCACTGCCTTTTGCGGTCTTCGGGTGAAGACTACGTACCCATCAGGTAAAAAGCAGTCAAGGGTGTCACGTGATTCAGCAAATTCTGTTCCCCAGAGCTTTTAATTTCACCCCCACCCCTTGAAGCCCTTCTTCAAAATATGTAGTGAGGCTCGTACTTGCATATGCAAATTTGGAAGTTCTTTCCCATCAGTATTTGTTCCCTTATTATTTGGCCCCCCGCCCCTTGTATGTCTTTGGAGACTGTCCTTGCCTGTGGTTGGAGAGTGCCAGCAACGGGAATCTTGTTGCATCGGTGCACGTTCTCAGTCAGTGGTTCCCGCTTTGATGAATGGGCTAATGCTGGGAAGAGGAAGCTGCTGCTCAGCGTGGAGGTGAATTAGGGGACTTCTGGTCAAGGGGCTGGACCCTCTGGTCAATCAAGTAACTGGGAGGCCCTCACGGGTTTTTTGTAAGCGGTGCGTTAGAAGAGAGAGGATGAAGTGGGGCAGATTTTTAAACCAAACAGCCAAAGAGTATAGTGTAAAAGGGAGGAGGGTGGGTCAGACCCCTTGCAGTTCAGCTGGGGAGACGATGGGAATCTAGTGTAAATCCTGAAGGATGAATTTTGTTAGCAATTGCAAATCGGGGAGGTGGAAAAGGCGCAGAAGGAGGAGTGAGTGTTGAGGTGCCTCCTCCCCAAAGCTGTGTCCTGTGTTCCCCTTTTTCCTGATAACGGCTCTGTTCTGTCAAACCTCTTAATATTTTGTAAAGCCTCCCCCCAGCCCTTATTCCCTGTTTACCAGTGAAGGGAACCGGGATGGAAATAGAACATCGCATCCGCTTGACAGGCCTGGGGCAGGGGATGTAATAACCTCTGCTCTGCAGGAAGGTAGGGAACTAGCGTTGCTTTTTTAAATTTGCTGTAGGGACAAACCAATTGGATCTTTGTCAGGGAAGTGGACAGAGTCTCATTGTATTGGGGGGGAGCCATTTTTGTTTCTTTTTTTTTTTGTTTGTTTGTTTTTCTTTGTTTTGTTTTGTTTCTTTAAGTGTGTGTTTGGGGGGGAGTTCATCATTGAGTGTTTCCAAGAGAAATGAGGAATCCCAGAGCCAACTTCAACATGGAGCCAGCCGTTATCTCTGCTGCCTCGGGATGGGAGGAATACAGCTTGGAAGCACGTGTGATGGGTTTCTGTGGAGAGTGGCACCCGAGATGACCACAAGAGGACCTTGGGTAGGTGCCAGTTAGTGCTTTCCAGAGGATGTTGCTGAGAGCCGGCCCTGTGGAAGTCTGAAAACACCACCGGAAGAAAAAACAAACCAAGATGGCTCCTTCTGCTTATCCCAGTGCTCCTCATTTGTGTATTTGCATCATCTGCATATTAAGTTGCGCCTCATTTGCATATGTAAATACATGCCGGTCAGTGTGCAAATTAGCCTCGTTCCTCTGCCCCTGAAATAAATGTGCGTTGTTAGTGTGTTGGGAAGGCACGGGGCGGGCGGCGCGGAGCTCCCGCGGGGTGCGGGTACCGGCCCGACGCCAGCCTGTCACACCCGGAGAGGGGCTCTTTGCAGGGTCCCTCCAGCATGGTGTGACCCCCCCCCCGTGCTTCGTGTCAGTGGTCAGGGAGAGAGGGGCGCGGTCTCACGAGTTTATTTTTGTGCATGCTTTCTTAATAAAAAGAAAAAGTGAATGTTTATGGTTTAACTCTTTTGGTGCCAGCATTGAATTTCTTTTTTCAGCAGCGCCCGTCGGGTGGGCTGGGTTCCCACCTACTCACTTTAGTGGCTTTTTCTTACCCTTTGTTGACCTTTTAAGGAAGGACTAACACAGAAGGCGGATTTTAAACCGCTCCTGTAGAGTACCTAGCAAGCTATACTTCTGCTTCTCAGAAACAGAGAGAACGTTCAAACTTGGGAAGCACCTACAAAGAGCCTGACTGGACAAAATTGTTATCTTCCTCTACCAGAAAGACACGCGAAACGCATCTCTTCTGTAGAACGCAGAACGTGCCTGTGTTGCAACAGGCTCGTTCCCCACCTCCTTAGGGTCAGACGAGAGGTTACTACTTCCCAATTCCAGGGTTTTACAAAATGGCTTATAGTCCAGCAGCCGCCTAATCGGGTTCAGGAGGGATTTCAGTTGCTCAAATTCTGCTCATGTGCCATCTTAAGATGCAATAGGGTACATTGGGATAATCTCAGACTACTTCCTGAAAGGAAGATCTGGGATTCTGGTGGTGGAGGGAGTGTTGGGGAGACGGTGAGTAATGCACGCTGACGAACGTAGCTACAGCATGCGCATCGGACCAGTTACTACTGTACAGGGATGTATTTGCCGGGACAAAGAAATATCTCGGGCATCTCCCAGGGCACGAGATTCAGTTCGATGGAGCCGATGGGGGCACGTGCTGTTCTCATGTAAAAGAAAATGTAGCGCTGCCCTTTAGGTGAGTCTTCAGGAAGAAGCCCTGAGAGCCCAAGTATAGTCAAAGGGGAGGAAAGATGGGATGACAGATTCTAACGAGAGACACCCAAGTTAGTTTTATCTGCAGTTTATCAGAGACAGGAGATACAGAACACAGGTGTATGCAAATAACTCCAATAACATTCTCATCTAGAAATTCAGAGGTTAAATTACATGATCTCACCGCAAATCATTCTGCAAGCCCGCTTGCTTCTTTCAAGGTTAAAGTACTCTGTGTCTCCTACTTCACTAGAGCCTTCCCTCAGGTTATTACTCTTTTTCCAACTTCCCGTCTCTCTAGAGCAGGATATAAAGGGGGTGAGCTGTTTTGACTTGAACCGTCTCGGTGTGAGCTCTGCAGAGTAATCGAAGGTGTTGGGAGGAAAAAAAATAAAGCTGTGGAGAGTGCTTGATGTGCGGGGCTATAGCTCCCTCTCCCTACAGTGGTGATGGGAAGTCGTGCATTACACCGTACTGCTAACGTCCTTCTCTGTTGAAGTCTTGCTTCTGTCAAGAGAGTAAGGGATGGAACGCGTTGGTTCCTCAGTAAAGGCACCTTCCAAGATTCCTTGCAGCGATTGCCGTGCCTTTGCCCTGAAGTCCCGTCCCACAAAAACGTAGAGCAGAGGGTTGATGCAGCTGTTGGCATACGCAAGTGCTATAGAGAGGTGATCCCAGAGGATCAATGACTCCCTCAGTCCTGTTCCGAGGGTAGGTAGAAGGGACAGAATCCCAACTACGTGGTACGGAGCCCAGCAGATGAAGAATGCAGCTACCACAAGCGCAACGGTTTGCAGCATCCTGTTGGGGGGTTTATGAAACCGATTTGCACACATTCTGAAAGCAATAAGGGCATAGCAAAATGCCATTATGCTGAAGGGGAGTACAAAGCCAAGGACAGCCCTAGTGATATTTATTACCACTATGGCAAGGGGTACAGAATAATCACCTTCATAAAAATTTGCCCATGAGTCATTCCCATTGTAGGCTAAAAGTGAGTATTTTTCCAATAACTCATTTACAGAATCATTCGTATAATCTAGCACTTCATCATCTCCAAAATTGTACCCGCACGCGGTTTTGTCATCGTGAGTGCTAGTCTCACGGTAGCGAAGGACAGGGCAGCAGAAAATGAAGGCCAGGATCCAAATGGCACTGCATAGTAGCGACACAAATTTCACTGTTCGATGATTTTGGCACCAGACGGGTTTCATCACAAGGAGGCACCGGTCAATGCTGATGGCCATGAGTATGAAGACGCTAGCAAACATGGTGAAGATTATGACCGATGGAATGACTTTGCAGAGGAACCAACCATATGGCCAGTGTTCGTGGAGGGCCAGGTGAATGATGGAAAACGGCAAGGACAAGCAGCACATGAAGTCAGCCACAGCAAGGTTTAGGAACCACACAATGTTCACAGACCTTTTCATTTTCAGACCAGCGACCCAGATGACCAATCCGTTGCCCGGGACACCTATAATGAAAACTGCGACGAAGACAGCAATGGAGACAATGGACCCTGATGCATAATGTACAGCAGCCTCTTCATGGGAACTGCTGTTACCCAGGAGTTGAGGCATTCTGTAGCTATAAAACAGAAAGAAAATTATTAGGCAATTCGCTCCCCAAATTCTTCTCTGTACTGAAGCCTCTCTGAGTCAGGGGACAGTAGAAAGCTGTCAGGGTACAAAGGCATGGGTCTATAGAAGTCTGTGCTAAAAGCTTACTACTAATCTGTCCATTATACACCACCATCGTTCTCATGGTGGCTAAGCTACGTAAGCCCCGCTATTCAAACAGGGGGTTGCTCTACACTGAAGTTCTCCTGTCTCTGTCATCCCCTTTGATTTCAGTCTGGTTCCTTTTAGTCTCCGCTCCAAACGAAGCTCTGTGTTCGCATGCCCACACTATCACCAGGCGTCTTTCTTGACTGACTTCCTGCTTTGTATACACTTCTTCAGAAAGGTAAGTCAGCATTTTAATTGCTTTTCCCTTTAAAATGAGTGATTTCTTCTGGTACAAGCAGGTTTAGGTTGAGGAAGCAACGCTTGTCTTGATGAAATAATCCTGCTCCACTTTCTGGACGTTGTAACTAGAACAGCCAGGACAGCAAGGGGTATTTTTAGGGAAGCATCAGTAAGCACTTCCTTCTCCTTGCTTTTGTTCTGAGCTCTCTGCTGGTTCCTTAGAAAGTTACGTCTTGATGAGCAGAACAGAAAGAAATGAATGGTTTAAGAAAAACAGACAGAGATTTAGTTGTAGGAAGGCAAAGTAAAATAAAGCACTAGCAGTAATGTTCTCGAGCCATTTTAGGTATAAGAAAAGACGCCTTATTGCAAGACAACGAAGCTGAGCCACAGCATACTTAAGTGACGTTTTAAAACTATGAGAATAGGTATGGAAAAACTTTAATTGTTCAATTATTCTTGGACTTAGATGTAAATGTACTAGCAAATGTAAAATGTACTAGCAAATGTACTTAGCAAATGTAAAAAGGAAAGTAAAGGAAATCTAGCAAAGTGAAGATAGAACTGAGGAGGAGAGCCTGATCTTAATTCTTCAGGCATTAATAGAATTGTTTATAAAATCCGTTAATTGTTTATAAAATCCCTTGCTGAATCAATGAAGACAGTCGCGTTGCTGAAAGGTCCCTAAAAGCTTTGCCAGAATGCCAGGAGACCGCACGGGTAAGAGCTGAACACGGTGTGCAGAAACGACTGAGAAGACACGAGTAAGATAACCCAGACTGATTTCATTTTACCCTCTCTTATGCCATTACTTAAATGCCATTCTGTGCAGCACTAAATGTTAAAATTATTTTGGAAAAAATAATCCAAATCATCAATCTCTTTTTTGCATAACATATAGTCTAAACGTGCAGCGATGCATTAGTGTTAGAACCGCTTCACAAGGAAGAAATTGCGTCATTTGCCACTTTTTTGTTAACAATCACTAAGAGGCTTTTATGTGAGGGTGACCTGCAAGGAAAGCTACGAAAGAAGTCACTGGAAGGCAACTGGGGACTTAACTTATATTCTAACAAGTTTGTGGTCTTGCTGACATACGCAGAAGCAACTTTTACAGGGACAACTCGAGAACAGCGCTGCAAGAGCTGCATCTTGCTGCCTCCCCATATAGCTACAGAAGATGGTATGAAGAGCACAGGGAATCAAGGAATGGTAAAGATAAATAGTAACACTAATCCTACTCCAAAGCAAACCGAGGGATGAATCAATAAGAAGATACTGCCCACGCTATGTTTCCAAGAGCACTCAAAGGGCTGCTATGCGGTTATGAAGGTGGAAGTGGGAACCGGAGGGGGGAGAGAGGTTTTCGGGAGTGCATAAGAAATTGCAAATTGAAGAGGAAAGCAGAATTCTGCAGCTTATTATACCTACCCAAGTGAAGCAGATATTGCAGTGTGTCAGGGGACAAGCACCATCAGTCCTGTCTCTGGAGTGACGGAAAAAAGAAACTCACGTGACATTTTAGGAACTGCTTTTTTTCCTGTATGTGCACGTGTGTTCTTTCCCCCTGCCAGAAAGGCTTAGAATGACTCATATTTGAGGTCTTAGAGAAGATCTGCTGATAAAATAAACAAACTAAACAAACAGCTGCTTTAGTCAACGCTGTCTCATCACCGTCAAAATAAAATAGTGCCCCGAGTCAATGAATAATAGAAAGCAAGGGAATGGTAGGCACAGACCTATATTTTAATATAGTTTCCATAAGACAACTGAATCAGATGACTTGCCTGTTGGCACAATGCTGACCTTTCCTTGATGTAATTCATAATTCCAAACTCTGCCATCAGGTGTCCGAGCTGTTGCCTTGCAGCCACTTCCATGGTTTATTAGATCAGCACATTCACCTAGATAATCCCGTTTCTGGGATTCTTATCAATCCAGATCAGCTTCTGTCCCAGCTTGAGACAGCTTAGTTCACCAAATACAGAACATTGTACTCAGCAAACCATAATTGGTCAAGTCAAAGGCATTTTAATCTGATTTTTGACTTTTCAGGGCATTTAAAGTCTTGTTGGTTTTTTGGTTTTTTTTTTAAAAAAAAAAGAAGGAACTTGACTGATGAAAAGTTAGAAGTTGTTAACAGAAATGCTGATGACAAAAAATGTGGCAAGGCTATAAAAAGAAAAGACGTCTAGGGCAACGCGTTTCCAACGTGCAACAACAGGGTCCCCCCCCCTCACCCCTCCCAGTTTGGGAAATCAAGACCATTAGCAGAAATGACAAAGCCCAGACATAAAAGAATCAGCCTCAGTATTTCGGTTTCGGTCTGGAAAACGGATCAGGATGGAGCAGAGTTCTGCTCCTGAGCCTATCTCTGCGAAACACACGAATGCTGCCACCACCACAAACGCTGTGAAGCCAGAGACAGGCACGGAGGCCAGGCCAGGGCTGTACCGCCGAAGATGGACAGGCTGTCAGCAGCCTGCCGGGAAAATTCCTCTAACTGCATCTTATTCTCACCTGCCATCTTTCCTAGGGGATTCCTCAGACCCAGACAGAAAGTGTCTCCTGTTGGGCCAAGGGATCATAGAATCATAGAATCATCCAGGTTGGAAGAGACCCCTGGGATCATCGAGTCCAACCATCTACCCTACACTACAAAGCTCTCCCCTATACCATATCGCCGCCTTTTCACCACGTCATGACTTGCTAGCTCCGGTCAAACCTCTCCTTTGCAAGAAGGTCCTTCTCCACCAGTTGGCCAGCTCTGATCCTCCTAGTTAAAACCTCTCTCCTGCAGCAAACCTTGACAACTTTTATTCCAGCCAGCTCACCCCGGACAGAGATGTGGTACCTCTCTCTCTATAGGTTTCCAGATCAATGAACCTTTTAAGCAGCTTGAGTGGGGAAGCGTTTTGCACCTGAGCATAGAGCGCCTAATGAGGTAGACACTCCAAGGAGATGGTGCAAGGAGGAAAAAAAGACACTTTGTTACTTTCATAAAACGTTCACTTCGATCAGACCAGACCTTCAGCTGGCAGCTTTTATGGTAATCCCAAATCACCACACTGCGTTCTTTTCTTCTCTTCTGGATCTCTCCCTTTCCCTCAGGATAAACAGACGAAATTAGCTTAGAAAAGCTCTAATTCACAGAATGCCTGAACAGTTGAAGTTGGAAGACTGAAGACTGTCTAGTCCAACCCCAGCTTCTCAAAGCAGGGTCAGCTGGATAATATTGCCCAGGACGGTGTCCAGTCAGGTTTGAGTATCTCCTTGAGTAAAGAAGGAGACTCTACAAACTCTCCAGGCAACCTGCTCCAGTGTTCAAGCACCTTCACGGTAAAAAACTATTTTATTGTGTCCAGATGGAACTTCCTGTCTTTCAGTTTGCGCCCACTGCCCCTTGTTCTGTCACCAGGCACCACCGAGAAGAGTCTGGCTCCATCTTCACTAAACACTCCCATCAGCTAGATGATAAGATGCCTTATCATCCAGCTGCCAGTGCACGTTGCCGGCTCATGTTGAGCTTCTCATCCACCAACACCCCCAAGTCCTTCTCCTCAGGGCTGCTCTCCAGCCATTCTCCGCCCAGTCTGTATTTGTGCTTGGATTGCCCCAACCCATGTGCAGGACCTTGCACTTGACCTTCATGAAGTTCACACAGGCCCACCTCTCCAGGTCCCTCTGGATGGCATCCCTTCCCTCCAGTGTGTCACCCGCGCCACACAGCTTGGTGTTGTCAGCAAACTTGCTGAGGGTGCACTCGATCCCACTGTCCGTGTCGCCGACAAAGGTGTCAAACAGCACCAGTCCCAATACTGACCCCTGAGGAACACCACTCATCACTGGTTTCCTTTTGGACAGTGAGCTGTTGACCGCGACCCTTTGAGTGCAGCCATTTAGCCAATTTCCTAAACACCAAGTGGTCTGTCTGTCAAATCCACATCTCTCCAATTTAGAGATCAGGATGTCATGCGGAACAGTGTCTGTGTGAGCCGATGCAGGCAGGATGCAGGAACAACCACAAAACCACGGATGAAAGGCAAAGAACAAATTTAATCTCGATACCTCATGGATCGGGTAATCCCCGAAGCAGCACACGGGCAGAGGCACACAGGCACCGTGGAGCAAGAGAGAGTCCTTGTTAGCAAGAGAGAAGGAGAGCTCCCACTTGCTGTTCTGGCCTGTATTTCATGGATTCAGGCAGGCATAGTTTTTTGCTGTGCTTTGATCTTCTTCAACAGCAGGGCAGGAATGTCGGGCACATTCGATAAGGTGCCCCTGAGTCCATCCCAGGCCTACGTTATCTAAGTGCAGGTGTTCTTCTTGTTGAGCACATAAAGAATAAACATCAATTAGTGGGATATGTGTGTTTTCCAGCACCCCACATGCAAGTCACTTGAGCGTGTTTACAGTCCTCCCCGCTGATCTCCCCTTACTTTCCAACAGTGTCAAATCCAGGTAAACTTCATATTGAAATTTATCTTGATGTAGAGACTCAACCGGACAACACAAGTTGGCCAAAACCTTAATGCAAGTTACCATTTATATTGCCATTTCAGGTTTGTTATTACAAAACTGCATCAGTCTCAGTTACTGAATAGTTAGACCCATACACAATTCTAAAAATGTGATCAGTACGTTTACAAAAACCTCCCTCCTGCAAGAGTATGCAGGTTCTCTCCAAAACACTTTGGCAAGAACTGAGAATTCTACTTGTATTTTATAATTCTACTACTTACTCTGCAGTTCTACGAAGCTTTGCAGCCCTTCTCAGGTCTCCCATTCGTTTTCTGCAGGTGGAGTGACCTGGAGCTAGCTAGGATCTTCCACAGACCCTGAATGTTTCTTGTGTATACTTGCCTTCCTAAAAAAAAAAAACCTGTCCGAAGATTTGGACAACAAGCAGGGAACAAAGCTTGGCAAAACTGGTACGTAGATAGATCGTAATTAAAAAGTAGCTCTTCGTAATAACAGGTTCTCAGTACTGGGTGAATATTCGGGTCAGATGTTTTGCCAGGGCATTTTCAGTGAAGGAAGCACCATTTGAAATAGTATTTGGACTCTTTTGTAAAAATGCTCATTTTGGGATCAACCCTTAAGTTACTGAATGGTCATTTTACGGGACTGGTTTCCCCTGTACCTTCTGCGCAGAGAAGATCCATCTATTAAGTACATTCCTGAACAAATCCCTATTCTTTTTTTTTTTTTTTTTCCTTAAATAAGCAAAGCAAAAAGCAAAGCAAAAGCCCAAATGATTCTTCCGCATGGTTAATTATCAGGCTACCTATGGATTGGCATTAACAAATTTTACCGTATTTGTTTAGGCCTGTTATTTGCACACCTCATATGACTGAACATCGTGGACTTACATCCAAGATTTCTGCTATTCCTTGGGTTTCATTCATTGAAGATCTCCACGTGGGAATAACATGGATCCTCCATTGCTTTCATACTCTAATTTTAAATATATTCTCTTTCAATATTTCAACCTCACTGCTTAATCCTTTAAAAAAAATAAAATATTAAAAAATGGTAGCTATTATTGGCAGTGATTTGTATTTTCCTGGTCCAGAGTTGCTTGTTTGAAAAAGACAGAAGAATGTTATGTTCTCTGCTGGTTAAGTCTCAATGGAATTGGATGGGAGATGTATTGCTGGTGTCCTGGTGCTGCTTGTGCATCTTTCCTCACATGCCTTATAAAAGTTGGCCCTTTGCCACTCTCATCTTAGATGCTCTCCTTCTAGAAGGACTGTAGGAGGATTGTGGCACGCTGAATGACAGCACAATAAAGAGGCAGGCGAAATTCAATATTGCTAATTGTGAATTACTGAATTTGGAAAAGCAACCATAACTTTGATGTACTCTAGGTAAGTTATTACCGTGCAAACAAAAAACATCGCAGTCACTGCAGAAAGTTCTATGAAAAATCAAGTCAACACGCAATGCTATTGTAAAGGTAAATATAATGGGAAGTATTCAGTTGCTTCTTGAATACTGAATGCTGTGGTGGTCCTTGATCTTAAAAACAATTATAGAATCAGAAATTATACAGAAAGTGATGACTAGACAGCCATGCCTCAGAACGGCTTCTTTTGGTGGACAAGCTAAATAGACGAGAATGCTTCACCTCAGGAAAAAGACATCTAAGTAGCAGCATAAGAGACACATGGAGAAGGTGACATATGAATTTTTATAGCACAAGAACTAGGAGGTATCAAATGAAATTATCAGGTAGAAGTTTGTAAACCAAAAATTACAATTTTTCATATGCACAATTATATTAATGACTCCAGGGATGATATGGGTAACCAAATGCATAAAGAATTTCAAAAAAAGCAATTAGATGAATCCATACAAGGAAAGTCTATAAAATGTACTAAGTATAACAAAAACACACCAAACCCCTGGCCCACAAAGCCCTTACACTACAGATTGCCAGGCCAGTATACTAGAAAGTGTAATTCATAGAATCATAGAATCGTAGAATTGTCTAGGTTGGAAGGCGCCTTTACGATCATCTAGTCCAACCATCAACCTAACTCTGATGAAAAAAAAAAAAACCACCCCCCAAAAAACCAAACAAAAAACCACACCACTAAACCATGTCACTAAGCACCATGTCAACCCGTCTTTTGAACACCTCCAGGGATGGTGCCTCCACCACTTTCCTGGGCCGCCCATTCCAAGGCTTAATAATCCTTTCTGTGTAAACATTTTTCCTAATATCCAACCTGAACGTTCCCTGGCGCAACTTGAGGCCTTTTCCTCTTGTCCTATTGCCTGTGACTTGGAAGAAGAGACTGACCCCCACCTCTCTACACCCTCCTTTCAGGGAGTTGTAGAGAGCGAGAAGGTCTCCCCTCAGCCTCCTTTTCTCCAGGCTGAACACCCCCAGCTCCCTCAGCTGCTCCTCATAAGACTTGTGCTCCAGACCCCTCACCAGCTCCATTGCCCTTCTCTGGACCCGCTCCAGCCCCTCAATGTCTTTTTTTGTGGGAAGGGACCCAAAACTGAACACAGCACTCGAGGTGGGGCCTCCCCAGTGCCCAGTACAGGGGGACGATCACCTCCTGAGTCCTACTCACCACGCTGTTCCTGATACAGGCCAGGATGCTGTTGGCCTTCTTGGCCACCTGGGCACACTGCTGGCTCATGTTCAGCCCACAGTCGACCAACACCCCCAGGTCCTTTTCTGCCAGGCAGCTCCAGCCGCTCTGCCCCCAGCCTGTAGCGCTGCAGGGGGTTGGTGTGATCCAAGGGCAGGACCCGGCACTTGGCCTTATTGAACCTCATCCCATTGGCCTCGGCCCATCCATCCAGCCTGTCCAGATCCCTCTGCAGAGCCTTCCTACCCTCCAGCAGGTCGACACTCCCACCCAACTTGGTGTCATCTGCAAACTGACTGAGGGTGCGCTCGATCCCCTCCTCCAGATCATTGATAAAGATGTTGAAGAGAACCAGTCCCAGTACTGAGCCCTGGGGGACACCACTCGTGACGAGCCACCAACCGTATTTCACTCCATTCACCACCACTCTCTGGGCCCAGCCTCCAGCCAGTTTTTAACCCAGCGGAGAGTACCCCTATCCAAGCCATGGGGGACAGTACAATTCTGTACTGTCTTTCAGCTGCTTTGTTGTTTGCCTCTCATTAACCTCTTTGCCTTAACTCCGGCAGTCTGGCAAGCAGCGTAACACTGGCATATTGCAAGCAGGGAGGGAGAGCCTTCTTTCACACTGTGGCACATGCCCACACTACGCATCGGTGCTGTGTGTTCCTACTAGTTCTTGTGCAGGCTGCATAAAAGGGTTCAAATCTCTCTTCCCAAGTAGGTATCTGTCCACTCCAGTACACAGCCTGGCAGGGCACCCAACAGCAGGGTGTGGGCCACTGCTGCCTGGGGCACCCAGGTCTGCAGAAAAGCAGATTATGTCAGCCCTTCCTGCTTCAGGAAGCCAGAGCAAGCTGGCAGCAGGGAAGGGGAAAAGGAAGCTGTGTGTTTACCCCCTGCAGCGCTACAGGCTGGGGGCAGAGCGGCTGGAGCTGCCTGGCAGAAAAGGACCTGGGGGTGTTGGTCGACTGTGGGCTGAAGATGAGCCAGCAGTGTGCCCAGGTGGCCAAGAAGGCCAACAGCATCCTGGCCTGTATCAAGAACAGCGTGGTGAGTAGGACTCGGCAGGTGATCGTCCCCCTGTACTGGGCACTGGGGAGTCCCCACCTCGAGTGCTGTGTTCAGTTTTGGGCCCCTTCCCACAAAAAAGACATTGAGTTGCTGGAGCGGGTCCAGAGAAGGGCAACGGAGCTGATGAGGGGTCTGGAGAACAAGTCTTGTGAGGAGCGGCTGAGGGAGCTGGGGGTGTTCAGCCTGGAGAAAAGGAGGCTGAGGGGAGACCTTCTCGCTCTCTACAACTCCCTGAGGAGGTTATAGAGAGGTGGGCGTCAGTCTCTTCTCCCAAGTCACAGGCAATAGGACAAGAGGAAACGGCCTCAAGTTGCGCCAGGGGAGCTTCAGGTTGGATATTAGGAAGAATTTTTACACGGAAAGGGTTATCAAGCATTGGAATGGGCCGCCCAGGGAAGCACCATCCCTGGAGGTGTTCAAAAGATGGGTTGACGTGGTGCTGGGGGACATGGTTTAGTGATGTTTTTTTTGTCAGAGTTAAACTGATGGTTGGACTAGATGATCTTGAAGGTCCCTTCCAACCTAGATGATTCTATGATTCTATGATCATTCCGTATCTGTTCAGGTACTTAGCTTACAGCAGTCATGCGTCTTTCCTGTGCATCTACTTATACAGCTGACATCAGAATTTCTAGGGAAAACTAGGCCAGTTACATTTAGATATGCTAGTTAAATGACACGTATCCTACTCCGTTAGTCTTAATGACCGAAGACTATTCCTGTCCTTGCCTTCAAAATAGCTTCACTTACTAGACTCCCTTTCTTTGTTTCAAAGTTTTTCTGCACCGCGCACCATCAGAGATGAAATGCTGGGATAGCTGGACATTTGACCTGACAGAAGGGCAGCTTGTTTGGCTGCTGTGATTGAGGTTCATTACCATCTTGTTCCACTCTCTGTAAACCGCAAGAAACAAATCTCCAGGTACCGTTTCAGCTCTCACTGAATTAATTAACAGTATTCTGTACTGGAAAAAAATAATCCCCTAAACTTAGTGCCCTTTCATTCACTTTCTGCTTTACCCTCAGCAATAAACTGTGCTCACTCAGTCTTCCATGGACAGCTTAAATTGCATCCTAAGCACAACTAGCTCGTGCTCTGCCCCCGGCCCCGGGTCTGCGGATATATAACTTCGTAACTGTTCTTATGCCTTCCAGTTTTCCCAGTAAACATTTATGACTTTTAGACTTCAACAGCAAGCTGAACTGGAAAGTCACTATTGAAAAAACCAGCAGTTTAAATGCTACTAGTTTTTATTTTGTTTGATAAATAGACTAGTATCTATACACTTATCTCGGCCCCATTTCTGGGAAGTCACGCTCCTGAAATTAACCTTTACATAGCAGGCATTTTCAGCACTTCTAGCTGCAAAATTTGCAATTATTTGTGCCGTTTTCTCTTTGGTGTGCTGTTTCATCAAAGGCTTCCTAATCTGGGCACCACAAGCCACATGAAAACTCCTTTTCACATAATAACCCAAGCTTTGACCCAAGGCCAAAGGGCAGAACAAGGGAGGCAGGGAGGCAGAGAAGCTCCCCAGCCCCCTGCCCAGGGCACCCAGCGATCCACAAGCCCCCTCTAAGTACTCGTGTGGCGGCACAAAACCCACCCCCGTGTTTCAGCAGGGCCCAGCCCCGGATTCCCAGCTCTTGGCCTGACACAGGCGCCTTCTGCTCGGTGCCACCGTCCTCTGGAGCCCACAGCCAGCGCCTCGCTGCCGCATACCGGGCCGGCGGAAAAGCGGCAGCTCAGGGCCTTCCCAGCACCCAGGGCTGGGAGCTGGCCTATGCAAGGGTGTGTTTGCCCATCCTGCTCTGCCTGCTCTCCGGCATGGCTGCGCCCGGGTCCTGGATAAGCCCAAACCAAATATGGCCTTGCCAGGCCCTGTGGGGGAACTGCCAGGACCCAAGATCATAGAATCACAGAATCATAGAATGGTTGTAGTTGGAAGGGACTTTAAAGATCATCGAGTTCCAACCCCCCCTGCCCTGGGCAGGGACACCTCCACTAGAGCAGGTCGCTCAAAACACCATCCAGCCTGGCCTTAAACACTTCCAGGGATGGGGCAGCCACAACTTCCCTGGACAACCTGTTCCAGTGCTTCACCACCCTCACAGCAAAGAATTTCCTCCTAATATCTAATCTAAATCTCCCCTCTTCCCATTTAAAACCATTACCCCGTGTCCTGTCACTACACTCCCCAATAAAGAGTCCCTCTCCGGCTCTCCTGTAGGCTCCCTTCAGATATTGGAAGGCTGCTATGAGGTCTCCCCGGAGCCTTCTCTTCTCCAGGCTGAACAGCCCCAGCTCTTTCAGCCTGTCTTCATAGGGGAGGTGCTCCAGCCCTCTGATCATCTTCGTGGCCCTCTTCTGGACCCGTTCCAACAGGTCCATGTCCTTCCTGTGTTGAGGACTCCAAAGCTGGACACAGTACTCCAGGTGGGGTCTCACAAGGGCAGAGTAGAGGGGTAGAATCACCTCCCGTGACCTGCTGGCCACGCTTCTCTTGATGCAGCCCAGGATGCGGTTGGCTTTCTGGGCTGTTAGTGCACACTGTTGGCTCATGTTGAGCTTCTCATTCACAAACACTCCCAAGTCCTTCTCCTCAGGGCTGCTCTCCAGCCATTCTCCGCCCAACCTGTATTTGTGCCTGGGATTGCCACGTCCCAGCAGCAGGACCTTGCACTTCGTTTGGTTGAACTTCATGAGGTTCACACAGGCCCACCTCTCAAGCCTGTCCAGGTCCCTCTGGATGGCATCCCTTCCCTCCAGCGTGTCGACCGCGCCACACAGCTTGGTGTCGTTGGCAAACTTGCTGAGGGTGCACTCTATCCCACCGTCCACGTCTACAACAAAGATGCTGAACAGCACTTGTCCCAGTACCGACCCCTGAGGAACACCACTCATCACTGGCCACCAATTGGACATTGAGCCATTGACCACAACCCTTTGAGAGCGGCCATTCAGCCAGTTCCTTATCCACCGAGTGGTCCATCCATCGAACCCATGACTTTCCAATTCTGAGACCAGGATGTCGTGCGGGACCGTGTCAAACGCTTTGCATGAGTCCAGGTAGATGACGCCTGCCATCCAGGGAGACGGCGACGGCGCCCGCCGCCCCCCCCCCCCCCCCGCTACCGTGTCAGAACTGCCTCCAAGATGGCCGCCTCCCCGCCCACCCTGCTTTGCTGCCAGCATCCGAGATGCCTTCCTCCACGCCTTCCACGTGGCCTGCTTCCCGCCCGGCCGCCCCTAGGCGGCGTCTGCCCTCATCAAAGATGGCGGTCGGGAGCGCCCCAGGTTATTAAGGCTCCCGCTCCTCTCCTCGCTCTTCTCCGGGCTGCTGGGGTGGGCGGCCGATATGGCGGCGGCTGAGCTGGAGTATGAATCTGTCCTCTGCGTGAAGCCTGATGTTAACGTCTACCGCATCCCGCCGCGCACTTCCAACCGCGGGTACAGGTGAGGGAGCGTATATGGCGCCCGGCATCGCCCTGGCCCATCCCGGCGCGACCCGGGCTCGGCTCCTGGCTGCCCTGCCCGCGGGCAGGGCAGCCAGGAGCCGAGCCCGGGTCGCGCCGGGATGGGGGGGTCCTCGCCCCGAGCGGGGCCTTGTGAGGATAGGGGCCTGTCCCGTAGCCGCAAGCAGGTCAGGCCTGTTCCCTGAGGCATTATTCCCCGCCGGCTGCGGCTCCGTTGTGTCTCCCGGCTCGAGTCGCCTCTTGTAGGCGGTCTGTGCCTAAAAGCAGGGAGGCTTTGCTCTGCGCTGGGGGGGGGCAGGGGGGAATGCTCCCTTAGGCATGTGCAGGAGGGGTGGGGGCACCTGAGGGAATTGCTCTTCCAGGCAGGGCTGACCTCCGCTCCCGGTTTGCCTGGTTCCCTGGGAGGCGGGTTCGCTGGGGTATAACGGCAGGTTGAATTTGGCCCTCGCAGCAGCGGGGAGGAAGCCAGAAAGGAGTTCAGCACGATTCTTAGGAAGAGGTTGCAGGACCAGGCGTTAGAAACGCCTTCTTTCTCTTTTAGCCGAAACCAGCAGAGTGTGACTGTGTAAGCTGGAGATTTACAGGCAGAGTGGCTAGAGAAATGGGTTTGTTCTCTGAAGCACTGACAGGTGTCAGTGGTATTTACTGAACTTGGCAAGCTGTCACCCCTGTGGATGCTGTACCTGGCCACAGGTGTTGGTTTCCAGTTGTAGAATCCTGTAGAGGTGTGTCTATTTTTTTTTCCCTCCCCTTCGCAACAGTCTGTAGCAAAGAGTTTGATGGCCTAGTATTATCTTTTAGCTAGTACAAGCTAGCTGTCTCTAGGTTCAGAGGCACTTGATATTACCTTGTATCAACAAGGTAGAACAATGGCGTGGCTTTTCAGCATCGTATTAATTAATTTTAGGGTCTTCCTGGTGCTCACAGTTGCTTTTGGGTTTACTGTTCCAAGCAAGTTTCTGGGTTTCAGTCTCCCCTCTTCTGCAAGCTTATAAAGGTGAAGACAGAGCTGGTGTTCTCTGGACTGTATGTATTTCCCTTTATCCAGAGGAAAGAGAGGCCAGTCAGAGCCATGTGTGTCGATTGGCGGCAACAGAGAGGAGCCGAGACCTCATATGTTGTTTGGGGAGAGACGTGGAGTAAGGCCAGCTGCATGTGTTGAAGGTTTGGGAACAGAGTCTTTCGCTGAGATGTTTGGGCAGAGGCGGAGGTGTTGATGTATTGTCAGTGAACAGTTGCTTTTCTTTTCAGAGCATCTGACTGGAAGCTGGACCATCCGGACTGGACGGGGCGACTTCGTGTCACCTCCAAAGGCAAAACCGCATACATAAAACTGGAGGATAAGGTTTCAGGTAAGAGAAAGGCAGTGGCCTCGCAAGACTGCAACTATGATTGCTGCTTATGAGCCTGTGCTTCTAAGCCTGCTCAGAGCTGTGCGTGGCAGATTTGGCCATGCAAGAGGTTGCTCTCCATAACACCCGGTTCTTTTTCTACAGGGGAGCTCTTTGCCCAGGCTCCTATAGATCAATACCCTGGCATTGCAGTGGAGACTGTGACAGATTCCAGCCGCTACTTTGTCATTCGAATTCAGGATGGGACTGGTGAGTTGAGGGGTAATGTATGTGCCAAGTGATAGGGGTGGAGGAGACTTAGCTTGATGGAGCTGGGTGTATGCCAGATGGCTTGAAATGGTTTTGGGAGTGCTGAAAAGGCTGGGTAGTGTGTCTGGAGGGGCATGAAGGCAAGGTTAACCGACGAGGGCTCTCTACATTCCCAGCCCCTGGACTCTGTGCAAAGACCGTTCAGTTTCTGAGAGTGCTGCATGGGAAGAAGGTTGGCTAGGAGCAATGAACTGCTGGTGTCCAGTTGCAGGTGTGTCAGAGGGAGGTAGCGCAGAGTGGTTTAGGAGAAGCAGAAGGATTTTGGAGTGAATGAACACAAGGGCCTGTTTGCTGGGCACCTCCAATGACTCCTCCTGTCTCCTTGCTAGGACGAAGTGCTTTTATAGGCATTGGCTTCACGGATCGTGGTGATGCCTTTGACTTCAACGTCTCTTTGCAGGATCACTTCAAGTGAGTTGTGCTTTTCTGGAATGCTGTTTTTCCTCTGGCCTTTAGAATGTGGTGGGTGGTGGTGCACGTTCATTTAGCGCAGGCTTCCTTGGGATGATTGTGAAGCCCTGCTCTGGCTCCATCAGGGACACTTGAATGTGCTGCCAATGTCATGCGAGCTGCGAGTCCTGCAGTGTCGGATCTGTAAGTCTTAAGCTTTGGTCCTGTGATGCTACAGGTGCAGTGTTAGTCTCTTGGGTTTGTGGTGGTCCCAGCCTTTTGCTATACTACACTGGGAGCAGGGAGGTAGCTGGTTTGACAAGGCAAGGTGGTTCTTTGGCAGGGTGGGGAATGGAACCACGTGTTTTTCTGAAACCCTGTTCCCCTTTGCCACAGGTCTTATGTCTTCCTCTTGTCTTTTTAGGTGGGTGAAGCAGGAGACTGAGATCTCTAAGGAGTCCCAGGAAGCTGACACACGTCCCAAATTAGACTTAGGGTTTAAAGAAGGGCAGACCATCAAACTGAACATTGGGGTAAGCAGCCCAGTTTACCCTGGTTCTTTCTGTGGATATGCCAATGGAAATACTTCCTTACCTGTTGTTTCTTTTTATACAGAACATGATGACAAAGAAAGGAGGAGCGGCCAAGCCCCGTGTGTCTGGATCTGGGGGGCTAAGCTTGTTGCCACCCCCACCAGGAGGCAAAATCACAGCCCCTCCTATACCTCCCCCTTCTTCCACAGCCATTGCCAACCATGTCACACCACCACCCGTGCTGAAATCCAGTAACATGAGCAGTGCAGGTAAATATTAGCATAATCCAAACTGTCAGACTCCAGTAGGTGCATAGAGAGGACTGAGATCTGCTTCAGGAAACCGATGTTCAATCTAGTGCCAACAGTGTCCTGTGATTGCTGGCTTTGAGCTGAGGATCTCCATGCTTATTAAATAAATACCTGCTTGTTCTTCTTGCCAGGAAGACGATGTTGTAACTTCTGTCCTTGCAAAAGGAGAAACCAAGCAACTTGGTTAAAATGATCTGGGGTTGGGGGGTGGGTATGAAGTTTAAATAGTTGGATTTTTCTGAAGTTGTATGTACCTTAGGGACACTGGCAGAGCTCTGTAGGGTGTCCAGAAAAGTACTTTGCAGTCACTTGCTTTCTGCAGAAAAACATAGACAGACTTGTGGTTGTTGTTGAAAGATGTAGGAAAAGCACTTCTTGAGTGGCTTTGAATAAGCAGAGAGGAAGCTTTAGTATGAGCAGCAGAAAGAGGTGTAAAGTATAGTAGAATTGTGAGTATAGTGGATTATTTTAAAAATAGTCATGTAATTTTATATAATATGTATTATTCTTATATAAAATTATATATGTATGAAGTTCAACATATATTTGCATATGCATGCGTGCACATGTATGCACTCACATGTACACACACACATACATATATATATATGAAGTTCAATAAGGCCAAGTTTAACATTCTGCACCTGCGGTGGGGCACTCACCAGTATCAATACAGACCTGGGGATGAATGGATTGAGAGCAGCCCTGCAGACAAGGACTTAAGGATACTGGTGGTTGAAAAATTTGATATGACCCAGCAATGTGTATACTTGTAGCCCAGAAAGCTGACCACATCCTGGGCTGCATCACGGGAAGTGTGACCAGCAGGTTGAGGGGGGTGATTCTGCCCCTCTACTCCACTCTTGTGAGACCCCACCTGGAATATTGCATCCAGCTCTGGGGTCCCCAGAATAAGAAAGACATGGACCCGTTGTAGCAGTTGCTGCAGTGTTCTGGATGCTGTATGCAGTTTTAGTGTGACCATACAGAGGTGTCTGGAGAGCTGATGATACCCTGCTGAAGGCAGAGACTTTAGCAGTGCTGTACACAGATCAGGGTGAGAAGAAACTACAAGATTCTGAATAGGGCTGGGATCCAGTGTGTGATTTGCATTGTTCAGGTGATGCCTGCTTGGCAACTGTTGTTTGCTGAGATTAGCCTGAGTCTGAGCCTTATTTCTACTGGGAGAGGTAATATGTCACAAATCTGTCAGTTGGTATGCTAGGTGGAGATTGAATAGTTCTTGAAGATGATGTACCCCTGTAATAGGAGCTGGAGGCTCCATGAACATTCAGTAAAAGGAGCTGCTGTTATAACAAAGTCCCTAAAAAGTCTAACTTCTGGAGGGAGAGCTGGAGTCCCTTCAAAGATTCTCTGCCCCTGAATCTAGCAGTTTGTGTAAGGTGGCAGATTAAATGCCTGTGGGGTTTTCTTTGCGATTAGTTTGACTTTTTTTTTTTTTTTTAATTTTTTTTCTTTTGCCGTAGATATTCTATTAGACTTAGATGCTCCTGCATCTGCATCCAAGGCACCAGCATCAGCTACCACAGACCTCTGGGGAGACTTCAGCACTGCATCCAGGTAAACTGTGGTGAAGGGAGCTGCGTGCAAGAAGGGCAGTGTCCTGATGGGTGCTGGAAGAGCCCTAAGTTAAGAAGTCTTATTAGATCTGCTCTGTTGATTCTTCTTTCTTTATTTCAGTGCTGTTCCCAATCAGGCTTCTCAGCAGTCCAACTGGGTCCAGTTCTGAATGGTCAAAGCAGTGGAATGGGACAAACTGATGACCAAGAGGCTCTAGAGGCACCAAATGAGATCAGAGGGGGCACAAACCTCTCTAGTCTTCAATCAAAAACAAAATAGGACAATCCTTTTTAAGCCAGATCATCGCTTCAGTCAAAACTTACTATTTTTGATCGCACAGTGAAACCACTAAACCTAAAGAGAATATACTGACTCCTCACAAGATGAGCAAGGAGGAGAAGTAGCCTCATCTCTTTCACCACTTGGCCATTACGTGGTGTATCCTAGCTCTTTTTCCCTGTCTTACCATACAGGGAAAGCAGGAATCCTAAAGAAGGTGGGTGCAGGAGGAGGCTGGGTAGGTGCCTCTGGGTTCCTTGTCCTTCACACTTTCTCTGGTTAGGCTGTTGCTTTTTGTGGCTGCTTTTGTAGTGACTCAAGTCTCTGCAGCTTGGCCTGCAGTGCTGAGGGCAGCTGCATTTGGCTGCAGCTTATAAATGGAAGCTGTAAGGAGATAGGTTTTTCTCTCAACACAAAGCCCTCTTTGATTAATTACATCCGTGGTGAGGAATGAACCTCCCCATGCACACACTACTCTTTTTGGTGCAATTCTTGATAGTGCTGGGTGTTCCTGTCCTCTTGTGGGAGGAGTCATGCGAGTCCTTGAGTAAACCTGCTGCCATTGTGTTGCAGCTCCAGGTGGGCACCCCATCTTGAGGCTCCTTGTTTGGCTTGCAGGTTCACTGGAGGAACTTCTCTCACTTTCAGTCCTTTCTCCCTCCTGCCCCGTGCAAAAGCCTCTGTGTCATTAAGCTGTTTTAACTGGAAATAACTTAAAAAAAAAAAAAAGCGCCTGTTTTTATAATTTGGTAGTTACTTGCACTAGATGACAACCAGGTAATCCCACCACTCAGCATTTCATGTTCCTGCGTCACTATCCTGAGCCCTGGCCTTGTGTTGTGACTTGGCACTGTGTTAAAGTATTGCATATCCATGCCACAGTAAGAACTATGGTGGGACAGTGGATTATTCTCTGGCAAAGGGACAGTCCCCTTCCCCTTTCCAGCTCACACTTACCATTTGGGCAAGAAATGTATAGTAGGCCCAATATTGAACTGTGTCAGTGAAATTCTCCCACCTGCGTTCCTTCTTGTGGCTTTTCTTCTGAAGTTAACTTTCTAGGGGTGTGAGCTGGTTATTGTAGCTTGGACCTTTTTTATTTTTAATGTGCCCCAAACCCCCTTTGTTTCCTGTGTGGTTTAGGGGGTTAGAGAGGGGTAGAAGGCCCTTACTCTGCTGTTCTCTTTGGGAGAGTTTTCTAAGGCCCTTTGATCTGGACACTATTCCCTCTTCCACAGCTATGGATGTGATCTAGGGTGTAAGTCTGCTGATTGCTCTGGGCAAAGCCCTTGAGCAGGCTGGAAACCTCACAGTGCTGGCTGATAAGCCACACTAGCTGGGAAGGTGGTTTCAGTGACTCCTCCACAGCTGTACCCAGTTACTAAAACACTAGGATTTTGGTTCTTCATTGGAAGACTTCTTCCTGTTTGAACACTCTACCAGCAGCAACACTTTTGTAACTGGGATACACTGTGCTAGCACACCTGTGCAAGTAAATTTTTCCCTTCGGGCAAAGATTGCCTGGTGAGGCTTTTGAAAGAGAGTAGTTAGCTGTATGCACCTTGCACTTGCAAAGGTCTCTTGTCCTTTTTGTCTTCTTATTACACTGAGGGCATTTTGGAGACAAAGTTTCGCTTAGATCATCCCTCTGGGAAGCAAAATTCTTGAAAATAGCGCTAAAGCTGCTGCAGTTCCACTTGTGGAAGTGGGGACCAGACTGCTCCTGGATGTATTTTAAGTAGTCACTTAATCCTGATCCCCTGGCTTTCTTGGTGTTCCCCCTACTGCCCCTCTGCCACCTCCATAGTCACTCCTGCAGTCTCATTGTACTTAAACTCCCTGCCCCCTCTGAATTTGTGGGTGGCTATAATCTAGTGAAGTCATGGACTCTGTTAGTTGTTTCCTTTCCCTTTTTTTTTTTTTTTTTTTCCTCAAATCATTGTGATGTCCTGTCATTTCAACTATGTATCAGTTCCCCAAACCAAGGAAGTTCATGGCACCCATTAACAACTAACTAGGAGCCTCTTCTGTATTGTCTTAGTTAGTATTCTGGAGATAATATATTATGTATTTGCAAAGCTGAAGAAGCAAAAATTAAAGATATATGTATATAAAGCATAAGATGTACTGGTGCAAATGATAATTAAACAAGTAATATTGGGGAAAAGAATGTCATGAGTCTTCTAAGTTGTCAAATTGCTGCTGCTTTGGAAGCCCTGCAGATGGGTGGTCTCTGTCTCCAGCAAGATCCTAGTTGCCTACTTATACTTCTGCAAATGTGCTATGGCCTGCAGACTGGACAAGAACAACTTTGAGTGAATGGGTTCAGGCTCTGTCTGAGCGAAGTAGGAGGAGCACGGAGGGAGGACACAATATCACAGAATCTTCATGGTTAGAAGGGACCTTTGAGATCGAGTCCAACCACAAAAAAAAAAAAAACCCAAACAAAAAAAAAACAACAAACAAACCAAAAAAAACCCCCAAACCAAAAAAACGACCTGTGGCTGGTCCAAATGGGGTGTAAAAAAAAAAAACCAAACAAACCAACCAATCAAAAAATAATAAAAAAAAAAAAAACCCAAACCACAACCAAAAAAACCCAAACCAGTAACATGGAAACAGGCCTGACTGTAGGGTCCCTGTGTGTGATGCTTGGTAAGAATGTAGATAAAACTAGCAAGTGAGAAAACTTAGTTGCCCTGCCGTTTAGCATTTCGGGCATTACAGGCTTCTACACCCTGCAGATGTTTTACAAGCACGGCAAGAATCAATGCTGAAAGGGAAAGCAGTCTTTCTGGTGAGTGCAGAGGATGAGAAGGTGAGCTGAGCTGGCCATTTGTCAGGGAGCAGCAAGGGCAGGGTCCTCTGAAAGGGAGAGCAAGCTGGAAGCTGAGTCACAGCAAGGCAGGCAGGGGCAGTGGCCTTGCCAACAAAGGAACAGTCCCACAATACCTAAGCAGGAAGATCTGAGCAGGTCAGGACGAGGGTTTAGATCAGCAGGGTACGTGGCCAGGCATAGCTGTGCTAGCTAAGGTGGGGATCAAGGGTGAGAACCTTAGCTGAGATAAGTTCGCAGGCAAACCTCGACGAGATTTCTCAAAGCCAGACAACCTATATTATTTAACCTGTACCTGAGTCCAGGCAGCCAATCCCCCAGAAGATGGAGAATATGCGCAGGGCCCTGACGTTCTTCCTCCAGCCTGCTCAGAGCCATCTCTTCTTGCACCATCATGCTTTCTTGGTCTGCCTTTGCCAGACAGCAAAGCTCTGCATATGGTTGCGTTGAAGTCTTGTGGCCTGGATAAAGATGTGAAGTCTTAACTTTTTAAGTCAGCTGTAAGAATGAGACCGGTAAATGCTGGTGTCGCTGTCAAATATTCTAGCACCTGTGGTGGCAAAAAAAAAAATCTACATTTTTTCAGATCTAGGATCAAAGTTGTTATCCTGTTTTGGTGAATAAGGTGGATATGTTTCATAGGTCCTGGCCAGGCAGAAGGTGAAGGATCTTGTCCATGAGCTATAGTGAAGCGTCTCTGACTTTTTGGTAGGTACTTGCAGCAAAAAGGGTTGAATAGCTGAAGAGGGTATTTGTTGAAAAGGAGGATTTTCAGGTGAGGTGTACCTAAGGGAGGTGCTGGGGTATGCTCTTGTTTGTGCCTAGAAGACTGGGAAACAGTTCATGAGAGAAGGCTTAGTCGTCTCTGGAGGTCTTCGTGGTCCCCATGTTTTTCCTCACAGTGAGGCCTACTAGAGCACAACAGCAGGGAGGTCAGACTAGATGACCTTTGGAGGTCCCTTCTGGCCTGGACCAATCTATAAATCTTGTGTAAATCCTCTCCCCTCTTTGTGACAACCAGGAACAATCTTTCCACCCCCAGTGGGAGAAGTTTGCTGTGACAATAAGTTACTGGTGAAATGACTTGCCCTGTGACTGGACTGGCTGAATCCTCCCATCTCTTCCTGTACTTTCTGTTGTCAGTGGTTTCTTCTTGCTTCTTTCTGAAGCCAGTATGCAGGCTGCTTGAGACCTATAGTCTCATGTTGCAGATGTTGCATTCTCTAGGTAAAGGATTAAGGCCAGGTCTTTAATGTGGATCAGTAGATCAAACTGAGCAATATCAATACAGGTTGGGGGCTGACCTGCTGGAGAGCAGCTCTGTGGAAAAAGACCTGGGAGTCCTGGTGGACAACAGGATGACCATGAGCCAGCAGTTGCACCCTTGTGGCCAAGAAAGCCAATGGCATTCTAGGGCGCATCAAGAAGAGCGTGGCCAGCAGGTCGAGGGAGGTCATCCTCCCCCTCTGCTCTGCCCTGGGGAGGCCCCATCTGGAGCACTGGGTCCAGTTCTGGGCTCCTCGGTTCAAGAAGGACAGGGAACTGCTGGAGAGGGTACAGCAAAGGGCTACAAAGATGGTCAGGGGACTAGAACATCTCTCTTCTGAGGAAAGGCTGAGGGACTTGGGTCTTTTTAGTCTGGAGAAGAGAAGACTGAGAGGGGGATCATATCAATGCTTATAAATACCTGAAGGGTGAGTGTCAGGAGGATGGGGCCAGTCTTTTTTCAGTGGTGCCCAGTGACAGGACAAGAGGGAACGGACACAAACTTGAACATAGGAAGTTCCATCTAAGCATGAGGAGGAACTTCTTTACTTTGAGTGTGGCAGAGCACTGGAACAGGCTGCCCAGAGAGGTGGTGCAGTCTCTCTCTGGGGACATTCAAAACCTGCCTGGGTGCCATCCTGTGCAACCTGCTCTGGGTGGACCTGCTTTGGCAGGGGGTTGGACTAGATGATCTCCAGAGGTCCCTTCGAACCCCTATCATTCTGTGATTCCTGAACATTTTTTATATTCCACATAATAGATCAACTGGTTTCCTTAGGCAGCTAGGAAGAGCTGCCATCAGTCTGAGAGGTACAATGGTCAAAGGGGAAGAAAGGTTAATGACAGACTGTAGCACATAGAAAGAGTCAAGAAACAAGTGTCAAAGGGAAGATCCCAGTTTTGTCTGGTTATTGGTTGTTGTTTCTTTTGCAAGAGTTGTAGTTGAGGTGGGATGTGAGCATTCCCCTCCCCACCCCCACCCCTTTTCCCATTAAGTCCGTTCTGCGTTCTGTGACTTAAAACTCAGGTCTCACAGCCATGCAGTAACTGTTCCTTCTACAGCCCCACAATAGGGGTTGCAGGCACAGACTCGCTAACTTTAGCGAAGCCTTGGTGTTGTGTGTGGGCTCCCACAGAAATGGAGAGGAAGAGATGTCAAATGGAGGAAATAAAACAAAATGAAAATCAAACAGGAGAAACCAAAAACCCCTGAGCTTTGGTCTTCCTGAGCTTTGGTGATGAGGGAACAGGATCTGAGCCTGAACTCATCCTGTTCAATCAGCATAAACTTACAAAGCTGTAGGAGGGAGCACAACTAAGTTGTTAATGAATAAAAACAGAGCACTGGGGCTTATTTAGTTAATGCACATTGTAACCTCAAGGTTTTGGCAATTCATTGAGTGCTCATTACATTAACAATAGATTCTAACAGTCTAGAGACTGTTTTAGGTCTCTTTCTTCCAAGTTAATGGCTTTGGACATGCTAATAGTCAGGAAAATCACATTGCAGGATGTAGCGCTCTCCTAGTTTGATAGCTTAATGTTGTCAGCTGCCATTAGCTATAGCTGTGTGTCTTCACCCAAAGTTGGGGCTCTGACAGACGTTCCTTCCAGCTGCCTCTGAGCATGAGCAGCTCAGTCCGCAGCAGCTGGTGTCTGTAGTGGCTCTTGACCAGAGCCATGTTCTGCCAGCTGTAGCTGTTGGGACCCTGTGGTGAGCTTCTTGCATCACTCGTGTTTGGGGTGGGGTGGGACAGCCAGGTGACTTGCGATGGCTTGCTTTCCCTTTTCTTTCCCGGGCATTGTAGGATGGCAACTCCTGGCATGTTGGGGCAGAGGCAGCTGGCTTGCTTAGGAGACTAGCTTTTTAATCCTTGAAGCAGTCTGAAGAGACATTCCCTGGAGGAGGGAGCTACCCCCAACTTGCAGCCTTTGTGTCGAGTCTTGTGCTTTACGGATGTAAAGAGGCATGGTGCTCCCAGCCCGGCTGGGTTGGTGACACCTGCGGCCAGGGCTTCTAAGTTCAGTCTCACCCATGCTGCCACCTGCTGCTTGATTCCCCTTGTTGCGGGGCTTCTGGCAATCCACGGGCTCAGCCACCATCTCCAGGGCCCCCAGCAGCCGGGAGAGGGTGATGCAGGCAAACATCACCTGGGACCTGGCTAGCACTGGTGAAATGAAAGGTTGGACCAGATGATCCTTGAGGTCCCTTCCAACCCGGTATTCTGTGATTCTATAAAGTGCTTTCCGAAAAGAAATCACAGCTGGCATCTGTCAGCAAGGGCATGCTGGCTTCTGGGTTGGCTGCTTGCAGTGACCTTCCCTGGACAGGGGAGATGGAGGCAAAAAGAAAGGGTGTCTGGGCTTTGGCAACCAGGAGGCAGAAAGGAGAAGAAGGTAGGCAACCATAAGATGACAGAACAAGGACTTTGGTGGGTCTGGTTTAAAACAGAATAGCTTTGGGTTACAGCAGAGTTTCTATTGGCTTTTATTGAACTCTTCCCTCAGTCCAATAGCAGCTCTGCTTTCATGTCCACCAGTATCATAATTTGTCATTCAAATGCTTTCCTGAATGATTTAAAACTGACCCCTGGTCAAGTTTACAGAAACATAGTTTAAAGATTTTTTAAAATTTTTTCTTTTCTTCCCTCTTGACGGTTTGGCAGTAATGGAACTGATGCTTCCAAATGCAGACGTGTTCTGCTATCTTAATGCCCTCTATCCTTCTGTGCCCTCATGCACATTGTCGTGTAGGGCTTGGAATCAAGATGTCCCAGTCTTGTGGTCTGCCAGTGTGTATACATGTGTGTATGTGTGTTGTCTTTAAAAGTTTGGCCCTTGGGAACTGAATTCCTCCTGGTCTTTTTTGAAGTGAAGTCTAAGCACTTGTCTGTGAGCTTAGGGTGTTAAGCAAACTGTTCAAAGACATGTGGAGATGCTACATTAGGAGTGCTACACAAACCATTGCTTTGGTTAGCTGGCAGAGACAAGAAACTGGATTCCAGCGAGCAGCAGTGCCAAGAGGAGAGGGGTAGGAGTGCATTTTCTTTGGAGAATATGTGCTGAGGGGCTGTAGGTCTGGCAGCGTAGGCTGCGTGTCTGGCCCAGAGTTAGGGGCTGCTGTCCCAAGTACGTAAAGCTGAAGTTAATACCATGCTTGGAAGTGACTGCTGCATACTTTTTGGGTACAAACACAGGAAAAGTCCTTAAGCAATATATTCCATACAGAAATAGGATCCCTGAAGCAGAGGACCTGCCCTAAGTAGTCTGGTCTAGCTTCAGAAGTAGCCCTGCTTTGAGCAAGGGTTGAACAAGATACCTGTAGCCTGAACTATTATTTCCTAGCGCTCAACTTTTGCGCTTGACTGTGGTGAGGTGGGCCAGCTGTGTCTGGTGAGACATCCGACACAGGGATTTGGTAGGCGGTGGGGAATGCTGAGGTCTGACCATGATCCTTCAGCTCAGGAAGGGCAGAGGCTGCGCAAGGACCCCTGTGGCATGCTTTGCTTGCCCACTCTTAAAGATGCAGAGTCTAAGAGGGGTGGGCCATGGTGCTGCAGGCCAGTGTGAGTCACCAAGGAGCACTTTGTCCCCTGCGTCAGTCCCAGCCGGCGGCTCCGGGGCCTGCAGGGAGCCAGCAGCAGGGGCCCTTTGCCCTCCAAGTCAATGCTGGCTCCCTGCCGGAGGCTGGCACCTGGGAATGCTGTTTGCCAGCCTTTGGTTTTACTGTGCCAGCTGACTTCAGTGTCCTCATGTGGTAAAAGCGGCTGACGCAGGCACCTGGAGAGGAACAAAGTGCCCTTCCTCATCTGACCATGTTGACATCTGTGTCGTGAGGAGGCTCCTGCGTGCAATTCAACCCCAAAGCCAGAGCCCGCACTGCTTGGCATTAAAACTCCCCCAGCGCGTTTCAGTGTGGAAGTGCCGGGAGTTGTCTGGCTGTGCTGACTGTACTCCTTGGGTTTGATTCAGCTTTCTACGCCTGTTTCCTGGTGGCCTTTGCCTTGTCCCATCCTGACTGGCCGCGTGGGATGGCTGTGCTTTCCTGGAGACAGGCAATGTGCCCTGCCCCACTGCCGGCCTGCGAAAGCACAGCGAACAATGGGCACAGAGGCTCCAAATGGCGTGTGGGGCCTTCGTGGCTTCCGGGGGCTGCCAGGATGCACGGTAAGGGTCAGCGCAGGCCATTTACAACCTTCCTGATAAATCTACCCTTGAGGCCAGGAGCAGCGTGAGGGAGCCAGGCAATGCCACTGCTGCAGGGCCGGGGAGGTTTGTGCTGTTCCAGGGCTGCCTGGTGGGACAGCCCTCCCCAGACCCATCCTCTGAGAAGGGATGTGCATGGAGAGCATGGGGGGATGTAAAGGGAAACGGCCTGAGATCAAACAAGAGTGCCCTAAAGTTACAGCATGGATCTGGGTGACCTTACCCGATAGCTCCGTTGCTTGCCTGGTGACTGTGGTTGTTTTCCATTTTTGTGCTTTTCTTTCAACTCCCCCTTCAAAAAAGGGAGATGAGGTGCAGTCACCTCCCTGGGCAGAGGGGTAGTCAAACTGAATTCAGGGCTGGTGAGATCTGTGCAATCCTTCGACAGAGCCGACAATGAGGCATGAAGGATTGCTTCTGTGGTAAGATGTTGTGCCACAGCTTGTTTGCTCAAATCCTGCGTGCCCACTCTCAGAAGCTAAAGTCCACAGCCCTGCCTCTGAAACAGGCCACCGGCTCTGACCAGGACTTGACTCCAGCCCAGGTTTGGAGTCAGATGTGCAGCTGTGTCAAGCAACTGCAGTATCTGGATCTATCTCCAACAATTTCTGGCTCTGAGACTTGTGGCTCAGACCCAAAAGAGGAAGGAGTGAAGGTGTGATGTTCCCAGCAATGGCATAAAACAAAGCGGTGAGATAATACATCTGAATGTGTCCTCTGTTGGCTTTGGTTGGATAATTTGTTAATTCTCTTCTGAAGAAACAATCCCGGGTTAATGGGGATTGTAAAGAGGCAGGTTGGGTCTTCTTGTTTGAAGCTTCCCTGGATACTGTTCTTCTTTCTCTTATTCCTTCCCTTATAGCTGAGGGATTTCAGGAGCCTGTCATCACAGGCAAGCATATGACTTTCCCTTTCTAAAGCTGAGCTCCCTCAGCTCAGATAGCTTTGGGACATCGTGCGTTCTGCTTGAAACCCTCAGCTCTTCCTAAAACTTGGCAGAGATGTGGAGGAGGAATGCACAAACTGGGGAATATCTTTTTCTCATCTCTCTTACTTTTCTTTTCTTCCACCATGTTCTGCATGGTACTGTAACCATAGCTTTTTGGGGAGCTGCTGAGTTCTGTCAAAATGCTAGAGTGTCACTCTAGGTGCTTTTGCTCAGGGCACGAAGTGTTGCTGCTGACGGAGGCCTCTGTGGTGATGTGCTGCCACCTGCCAGAAATTAGTGTAGCTTTGCAGTGCTGCCTCCTGTTTTATCCCTCCCACCCTTTGCTCTTGCCTCCTTTTCTCACTCTCAGTTTATTTCTTCACTGTTTCCCCTTCACCCCTGGATGCTCAAATGTGCTTTTCTCTAAGCTTTCACAGCTCTAAATAACCCGTTTCTTCTTAGGTCTCCTAGTTTATCTGTAATGGCACCCCAGTTCACCTGCTGTCGTCAGCAGGGGTGACTGCCTTCCAGAAGAGATCTTTTCTCCCCGCAGCTCTGGCCAGTGTTGTCAGCCATGAGTGAGAAAGGCATAGGGTGCTTCTCTCTCATGTCCCAGCAGGCTGCAGTGCTCTCACACTGTCCCCAAGAGGTGGAGGAACTCAGCTCCTGCAGTGAGAACTGCAGCATCCTGTCCCTCCTTTCCCTAGCCAGTTCCTTGCCGCAGGATACACATTGGAATTACCTGTTGCTAGATCTCCTCTAACCAGCCAAATCCCTCAGGAGCTCTCAAGAAGCTCTTGCTGCCTGAATCCCTTTGATTAGGTATCTTCCATCCCTTACTAACTGCTCAGTGTCAGGCCTTGGGGCCCCATTCTCCCTTCTTCAGTGTCTTCTTATGCTCTTCCCTTGGCTGCAAGGGCTCTGCTCTCCCTTTATTGCCTCCGTGGCCTTAATACCTTGGAGAGGAGCAAGGTGGTGTGGAGAGGGAAGACCAAAAGGGTGGCATGCATTCACCCCTGATGCTCTTCTCATCCAGGTGGTGGGGACAAAAAGCCAGGATTGGATTTAGGCTGTTATCTGAGTGACCTGGAGGACTGCACTAGCTAGAGGTGCCCTAAGAGCAGGTGGCAGGACTGTCCTATCAACAGGCAGCTAGGGTTCAGGTAAGATCAGAGCAGAGAGTTTTATGAGAGGACTGGGCTTGGGCTTTGCTTGAATAAGGTCTTGTGGGAAGGTCTTGTGCTATCAGTGCTCCTGAATAAAACTGAACAAAACCACAATAAAGCTGAGCGATCATAAATAGTTACACAAATTACAGTAAATGGAGAGAATACAATTTGGCTAAAGAAACTTCCCACCACCACCTAATTTCTCTCTCTCTGCCTTTCTTGCTCTCTGCTTTGTTTCCAGAATTCAGCAATCTGCCTTCCCTGTGTCTGTGCTCAGGGGGAGACCCCACAACTGGCAGAACAGTAGAACAGCCTTGTACCAAAGGCTGCCCCACTGCCAGCCCAGCTGGCTGGGGGAGATGAAGGCTGCTCAGAGGATGAGCGCTATATCAGCAACAACCTTCACTCTGCTGGTTACAGAACCTCTTAGCACCTGACTGTCTCCTGAACAACTTCCACCTGATAGATGCTTTGGACAAATAATCTAAGAAAGACCAGACTGATGTCAGTGCCTAAAGAATAAAAATGGGGCAAGCATACAAGAAGTTCTTTGATGCTTTGCCCTATTCAAAATGTTATCAGAATAGGAACTGCTGAGTAGGGTATGGTTACTTTCCTAACATGCATTGCTTTGTTACCCATTTCCCTAAAGAGCATTGCTTACCTACACAGGACTCTCCTTTTATGACCCTGCTACTCAGGCTCATCCTTCTGCAGTTCTTTGCAACTGGCTCTTGAATAACTGCCCTGAGTAACTTGGTATCTTTAGCAGATTTTGTCGTATCATTCCTCTTTGACATATTGTTTAAGGAAATGTTAGTGTATGTCCTGTTACAGACCTGGTAGAGTTCTGTAGGTGCTCTTCCTCCACTAAGGGAACTGACCATTAATTCCTACTCACCTTTCCTATCTGCTTACCATGAAAAGATCTGCCTTCTTACTCCATGGTTGCCTACTTTCCGTAGACTACTTCTACTTTCCGTAGAAGTGCTTGCTGAGGAGCTTCACAGGTAGCTAGATTATTCTAATGCATGTGATTACTGACCCCTTCAAAGAACTACAAGAGGCAGGATGTCCTTACCAGAATTATATTAATCCTTCCCAAGTACATCGTACTTATACGTGTCCATTAATTATATTTTTGGCCACTACAGATGTCAAACCCTTAACTTCTTAAATCTCACTAGACTTCTCCCCTCCCTCCTCTTTGATGTCTTCCTTGCCACCCTGCAATTTGCTGATTAAAAGGCAGTTTAAGGCAAGAAGCCACCCACTGCTATTAGCAACTGTTTTCACCCTGAGTTTCTTGGGAACCCCTGGGACTATCTTGCTCAGACCTACTTATTCCATATCTTTTGCACAATCACTATTATTTTTGACAGGTCCTTTGGTTTAATCCTCCACAAAACAGGGTTCTTGTATGGGAATTTCTCCAATTTCTTCCACTGTTACAAATAATTAATTTAGCTTTTTTTCCAATATCCTTTCTGTTCTCTGACCGCTTCTTTTATACCCTGCTCTTCAGGTGTCCTCAAAGCTTGTGACAAGGTTTCTGCTTTCAGTATCCATAGGAAAGTATTTGTTACTAGTTCTGATGGCTTCTGCTAGTTGTTTTTCAGACTCTTTTTTACTTCTGCTTTGTTGTTGTTTTACACTTAATGGAGGTTATGATTGTTTCAATTTTCCTCATTTGGATGTAAGGTCAGCTTGTTGAAGAATGCATGCTGATTATCCCTTTGGCTCAACATTTTAGCTACGTCAGCTTCCTTTTGCTTTTTGTCAAGTCTTCTAAAGAGGTACTAGGTATTGCCTTTGGGCTGCCGATGTGATGTCCCTGTATAACCTCCATGCTGCCTGTGATGACTGAATTCCCTCAACTGCCCTTCTCCATTCTGATTGGCTTGTAATAAGTGTCTCACTTCTCTGCAGCCTCCATCACAGCTGTACTCAACTTCAAAAGGGGACTTTTTTTGGAATGTGTGGGGGTCACAACTTTAGGATTCAAGTCCTTCTCTTTGCTTCTGAATTCAATTTTAATTCAACTGGTTCAGCTTGATTTTTCAAAAGAAGTAAGGCACGTGTAATGGTGCTGTCTCCTCTGCTTGCTAAATTGGGTGAAACTGGCTGTGAGATGAAAGGCTTGCAGATACTACCTTACTCAAACTCCATTGACAGTTAGGGGAGAGAGAGCATTAGTGCCACCTAGCATCAGCTAGCTATCTGCCATCAGCTAGCTATCTGCCATCAGCTAGCATCAGTGCCAGCTGACCCAAGTAGAAGGCAGCCGGCACAGCTTGCAGAGCAACCACATAAAGGCAGCAGCTGGAGCATGAGTAAGGGGCAAAAGCAGGACTGTTGTGAGGAGCAAACATACAAATCCTAGGAAGGAGCCTGGGCTTGCAAGGTATGTGGGGGTTAGGAGCGTAGGACATGCCTGGCAGTGCTGAGTGGGACTGAGATGAAAGATATCTGTGGGGAAACACAGATACTGTGAGAGGACGAGGGTGTGCTGCAGGGAGTGGGCAGAAGACGGCTGGAGGGGAAATCCTCAGTATAAATCCTCAGTATAAATACAGCCTGGGGGATGAGGTATTAGAAAGCAGCCCTGAGGAAAGGGACTTGGGGGTGCTGATGGACGAGAAGCTGGACACGAGCAGGCAATGTGCTCTCGCAGCCCAGAAGGCCAATCGCATCCTGGGCTGCATCAAATGAAGTGTTGCCAGCAGATCCAGAGAGGTGATTCTGCCACTTTACTCTGCTCTGGTGAGACCTCACCTGGAGCACTGTGTGCAGGTCTGGAGCCCTCAATATAGAAAGGACATGGACCTGATGGAGCGGGTCCAGAGGAGGGCCACCAAAATGATCAGGGGGCTGGAGCACCTCTCCTATGAGGACAGACTGAGGGAGCTGGGGTTCTTTAGCTTGGAGAAAAGGAGGCTCCGGGGAGACCTCATAGCGGCCTTCCAGTACCTGAGGGGGGCCTACAGGAAGGCTGGGGAGGGTCTGTTTACAAAGGCCTGCAGCGACAGGACGAGGGGCAATGGTTTTAAGTTGGAGAAGGGGAGATTTAGATTGGATATTAGGAAAAAATTCTTTACCATGAGGGTGGTGGAACACTGGAACAGGTTGCCCAGGGAGATGGTTGAGGCCCCTTCCCTTGAGATATTCAAGGTGAAGCTCAACGAGGCCCTGGGCAACCTGGTCTAGTTGGGGGTGTCCCTGCTGACTGCGGGGAGGTCGGACTAGATGACCTTTGGAGGTCCCTTCCGGCCTGGACCAATCTATGAATCTATGAAAGGGAGGAACTGAGGAACAGCAGTAGGAATGCAAGGAAACCAAGTGTGAGTTTTGGGGTTAAGGTGTTTGTTTTTTTTTTTTCCTTTGTGTTTTCAGTTCTGCAACTAACAGCTGGGTTTTATCCTCCCTATCTCCCACCCGCTTACTTGCCATCAGGGCATGTGAAATTCAAACCACAAATTTTACCCTCAGGAGTATCACCTCGCTGTTGTTGCACAAAAGCCCAGCATTGTATCCTATGGAAGTATGATTCAGGGTTGAATTTTGACAGCAAGCATCAACTCTGATGGCTGAGAAGGAAGAATTGAGCTCTCTCCTGATGTTTGAGCACAATCTAGTGTATTCTAATAAAATCAGCAGCCAGATCGGGAATTTGCACTTGAAATGCCTCAGGTATGTTTCGAGATGTGTTTCAATAGCAAAAAATTCATGAAGCTACACTGTGACTTTCTTCTCTGCTGATTGTATTTCCTGTTTCTTCACAGTGGAAAGTTTGAAACTCTACCAGGAAGTAAGCCTCTTCCCCATGAGACTGTGAGTCTGTTGTGGCTTGCTTGGCCAGGGGCAGGGGGGAGCATGCAGAGGATTACTCTGACCGAAATCTCAGTATGAAATTTGAGGGCATAACTGGGTTCCAATGCATGTGAGACATGAGGCTCCTTGGTAAAGAAATCCAGCTACATATGCCCCATTCTGTTTAGGGACAGTTCTTCATAATCTGTGTTCAGATGTCTGCCACATCCCCACCTTGCCACATTGTTTTCCTCCGCTGTGTGTTCTTCCTTGCAGTGTTCTATCTCACCTCCAACTCACGGAGGCCCTGTGTACCCTCCATGCTAGCTCCCTGGATGTGTCCTGCTAGCATCTGATTCTGGTCTGCCTTGAGAAGATACCACCTAGCCAAGCTAACCAAGCAAAGCTGCATCCTTCTTCCTTCTGGTTGTTTTGGAGACCTTATTGTGGCTTTTCAATGCTTAGAGGGGGCTTATAAGAAAGAAGGATAGAGACTTTTTACCAGCACAGGACAACGGGCAAAGGTTCTAAACTGAAAGAAGCTGCATCTAGATTAGATACAAGGAATAAATTCTTTATAGTGAGGGTGGTGAGTCACTGGAACAGGTTGCCCAGAGAAGTTGTGGATGTCCCGTCCCTGGAAGTGTTCAAGACCATATTGGATGGGGTTTTGAGCAACCTGGTCTAGTGAAAGATGTCCCTGCGGATGGCAGGGGGGCTGGACTAGAAGAAGGTCCCTTCCAACACAAACCATTCTATGATTCCTGAGTCCTATCTGCTGACTGAACCCTTCTCACCCTTTTTCTCCAGGGTATCCCATTGGCATTTCTTCTCAGAAGTCTTTCTGATTCAGCATGTACCTCAGCAGCCATTTCCAGCAGCTGAATTATCTCCTTTCAACATCTGCCCCAGCTTGAAATCAGACCAAACAGTAGTCTGACATTTTACCCAAGGTAATATCAGAGGCCTTTACCAAAAAGCAGAAAAGGGGAATAAATGACAGTGTTGGGGCAAAAAATAAAAACCAAGTCTTTTCATCCTCAGAAATGGACCCTGACTCCCTGAAGCAAGCATTCCTCTGAACTTCTACAGGCTGTAAATCAGGTTGTGATAGAGATGTCTTTGTGTGTGTTCTTCACAATAACCTCTCAAATCATCAACATTTTTTTTTTTTTTTAATTCCACTTCGCTTGTTCTTCTTCCTGACCCTGGCCTCATCCTTCTCTGTTTGTCCCTAGATATATCAAACTTCTGATTATTTCTTTTCCTTTGCGTAAGGCTGCATTTCCCCAGTCTCACTTCTACAGGAACAGTTTCTTGTTTGAGATTTGTTCTTGTGCCAGCTGCCAGCTGGGGCTGACTTCCCAGCATGAGACATAGCATGCAATGTTGGATGTAGCAAATGCAGCTTAACCTCAGGAGACAAGTGAAGGCAGAATGTATTTTGTATTGGGCTGTGCTGCAGGTTAAACTGGGCTAAGACCTATGATAGCTTTAAACCTAAGGGCAATGGCAGAATTACTAACAAAGAAAGGCATGAAAGTAAGGGAAGGAGAGAGAGTTAAAAAAAAAAGGATGAAAAAAGGAATAAACAAGGGATCTTAAGAGGAAACCTATCAGTTTGTTTTAATTTTTTTTCCCCTGATATGGGGAAAGGAGTGCAACTTCCTTTTCAGTTGTTGGGTTCTCTTTTTTTCTTTTCTCTCTCAGAAGTTTCCATAGTGCCGGGGTTGATTTCCTGGGCTAAGAAGCTGAAGATCTGTTCAGAGATTTCTGAGCTCCCAGGAATTCTCAGGTTATTGCCAGCGCTTCCAGTGTTCAGCACAGCCTAATTTGACAGAAGGTGAATGAGCAGGTGGGAAAGGATCAGTAACTTATTTGTGTCTCCCTCCTGAAGCAGGGACCAAAAAGGCCCACCTTTTACAAAGGCAAAACTGAGGACAGGGATCAGTGATCACACTGTGATTGAATGGCATCAGAAATCACGTATGCTGAGGTGAAGTTCAGGAATGCACCACCAGCTGCAGTGGCTGAAGGTAAGCAATGGGTGGTTTATTCAGGGGAATGGGACTGGGGGGGGTGCTGAAGAACAGGGCATGGAGACTTTTCTGACATGACTCTAGTTCCTGTCTGTTCTTGACAAATTGGTGAAAAAAAGGAGTTGTCTATGACTACAGGAGCAGGAGACTGGAGGAGGTTTGAAGTAAGAGGGTGAAGGAATGTCTGCAAGAGGAGAGGTGGGAATCATTAAGTGGTTGGAGTTGCAGTGTGAAAAAGATGACTATTGGGAGCACAAACAGGTTTCAAGTGAACATTCAGTAAGGAACATATTTGGGCTCCCTTAGTCCCCTGGTTTCAACACCAACAGCGGCGAATGGTAAAGGGTCCAGGATAGTTGCTTAGCCCTGGTACAATGCAGGCAGTAGTTGCCTCTCTGTGTGTTATCTACTCTTGGATGGGAGTAATTTTTTGACAAATATTGAGTACCAACAATAGATATTATGGTTTATTACAAACAATCTGGTCTGTCACAAAGGTGGAGGGGCTCGCAGGGCAGCAAATAGCTACAAACAAGCCCAAGCCCTGGCTGCTACTGCTCTTGCCTCTGAGAGAGTGAGGCTACAGATTCCCGCTTACGGAGAAAGCAGGAGTAGAGAACCAACATGCCTCCTTAAAGTAGAGCAGTCAGTTGCCCTCTGTATCTTCATGAGAGGTGGCACTGGCTGCAGAAGCTTATAGTCCCGTTGTCCTTGGTTGATTGAGAAATGGTCTTTGGAGAAGAGAGACCCAAAAGTTAAAAGGAATAATGGGCTTAAACGAAACACCCTAAAGTACACAGAGGAATATTTATCTACAATCCAATTCTGTGATTGATGTCTATCACCCCTGAAAAAATAATTAACACACCAAACAAATAAATTTTTATTGCTATCAAAAATCATGGTTGTAAAATGGTGCCTTTACTGGGCTTTGTGCAAATTTAAGACCTGTTCTGATCAGTATGTATTCTGTAGTCATTATGCCACAAGTAGAAACACATAGAGATGTTCCATGTATGGCTCATTGCTTCCACCCTTAAATACAGGACCGTACACAACAGCAAGTTCCAGAGGGGTGAAAGTATGTGTGTGTAAATGAATGAATGAATAAATAAATAATTACTATTGCCGCTAAGGATATTGCATTGTAAAACTGAGGTAAAGTGGTAGATAGGCAATCTCAAACAGAGCAGGTATCAGCTCCAGGTTATTCCTTGCCTGCTCTGCGACATGAGTCATGGAAATAAACAATATACATACTCCTGACTAACTTGAAAGCTCACTGGTTTTTGACGCATCAAGATTAGCTGGCTCTGGTTACAGCTAGCATTTCCATCATGGTAAGGTGGGGGTGATGGAAGTTCCCTATTATGTTCCCAGTGACCTATTCCAAAGACACCTAATCCAGCCATGTTTGCTTGAGCTGCTGGTGGCAGACTCTTGCTATAGGTTTGGGTGTGTGCTTGAGGTACTCTTGCTTCTCTGTCATCCTTCTGAGTGGTTACTCGGGCCATGCAGACTCTGTGTTGGTAATGGTCAAGCTCACCTGGATTTTCCTATTCTATAGCCTCTTCTAGTTGGGCTCTAGAGATAACAAAATTGACAGTCATTGAATGATAGAGAGGAGAAGTCAGCAGTTAATCAAACAATGTATAATCTGTGTCAGGAGGTGGCAGGTACTACCAGGATGGGTTTCACACCACAGTGCAGTTAGAGTTCCTGCATTTCCAACCAGGATTTCCAAGGTAGAAACATAGGCATCTGTGCGGCACAGCACTTGTTGCATGTGCCTAGGAGATGTTGGATTATGTGCTGAAGAACCAACATATGCTGATCAGGTCTGTTGTGTTATGATCATGCTGGACACATTGCAAGCATGCAGACCAACTGTAGGAAACATTTTGCAGGGAGATTAACCCACTGAGTAGGCACAAAATCTACTGCACTTCAGTTATACTGGTGAGGTGCATGCATGCTGGCAGTGCTCTCTGCGCCACCTGGGTGTCAGTGTAGGATGCACAGATCTGGCTGGGCACAGGTTGAACAGTCAATCTGTGGACATGCAGCACATCAAAAAATCATTTGGACTGTTCAGATCTACTGTCTAAAATTAACGACTGGACTCCAGATCATGATCCGTGTCCTTGTTTTCACTACAGACAAAAACTCTGACTAGAAAAACATGATTTAGATAGGGAAATCCGATCTTGTCTGTCTATGAACATTTTCTCTTCTGATAATGAAAGATGATGATTTTTGCCTTGCTGTAACAGCTCCCCCCAAGCTTTTGGTAAGTACTCAGAGAGCTTCCCTAGGTTTCTGCAAGTCTTGCTCACTAGGCATGGCTGGCAGGCACATGTGGCTGTTGGCAGGCTTTGAAGTTTCATGCTGACAATGAATAAGGTCTCTCTAAAACTTATCATTAATATCTGTCTCCCTTAAAACTTCTTTGCTCTGGAAAAGGAGGTTTGTTACTTATAAGCAATATCAAGGTGTAGTGAAGATATGCAGGGGAAAAATTAGAAGGGCAAAAGCCCAAGCAGAACTTGGCTACCACAGTTAAAGATAACAAGAAGAGTTTTTTTCAGTATATCAATAAAAAAGGAAGGCTAGGGAAAATGTCGGTCCACTAAAGAATGAGATGGGTGCCTTGGTGGTGGAAGACACAGAGAAGGCAGAGTTGCTGAATGCCTTCTTTGCTTCGGTCTTCACTGCCAAAGCTGCCCCTCGTGAATCCCAGACCCTGGAGACAAGGGGGAAGGTCTGGGGAGAGGAAGACTTTCCCTCTCTTGGGGAGGACTGGGTTAGAGACCACTTGGCCAAACTAGACATACGTAAGTCCATGGGCCCTGATGGGATGCACCCACGAGTGCTGAGAGAACTGGCAGATGTTATTGCTGAGCCACTCTCCATCGTTTTTGAGAGGTCTTGGAGAACAGGTGGAGTGCCTGAGGACTGGAGGAAGGCAAATATCACACCAGTCTTCAAAAAGGGCAAGAAGGAGGACCTGGGAAACTACAGGCCAGTCTCACCTCTGTCCCTGGGAAGGTAATGGAGTGATTCGTTCTGGAAGTCATCTCCAAACACATTGAAGAACAGGAAGTTATTGGAAGTGGTCAGCACGGATTTACCAAGGGTAAATCGTGCTTCACCAATCTGATAGACTTCTATGATGTTATAACTGGATGCCTGGATGAGGGAAGAGCAGCAGATGTCATCTACCTTGACTTCAGCAAGGCTTTTGACACTGTCTCCCATAACATCCTCATTAGGAAACTGAGGAAGTGTGGGCTAGATGAGGGGGCAGTGGGGTGGATTAAGAGCTGGTTATGTGACAGAACTCAGAGAGTTGTAATTAATGGAGCAGGGTCGAGTTGGAGGCCTGTAACCAGCGGTGTCCCCCGGGGGTCAATACTTGGTCCAGTTTTGTTCAACATATTCATCAATGACCTGGACGAGGGGACAGAGCATAGCCTCAGCAAGTTCGCTGATGATACCAAACTGGGAGGACTGGCTGACACTCCAGAGGGCTGTGCTGCCATCCAGCGTGACCTGGACAGGCTGGAGAGCTGGGCAGGGGAGAACATAATGAGGTTCCACAAGGGCAAATGTAGGGTCCTGCACCTGGGGAGGAAGAACGCCAGGCATCAACATAGGTTAGGGGTGGATCTTCTGGAAAGCACTTCTGAGGAGAAGGCTCTGGGTGTCCTGGTGGATAGTGAACTATCCATGAGCCAGCAATGTGCCCTTGTCGCCAAGAGGGCCAATGGGCTGCATAGGGAAGAGTGTGGCCAGTAGGTCGAGGGAGGTCATTCTTCCCCTCTGCTCTGTACTGGTGAGGCCACAACTGGAATACTGCGTCCAGTTCTGGGCTCCCCAGTTCAAGAGAGACAGGGAACTACTGGAAAGAGTCCAACTTAGGGCAACAAAGATGATTGAGGGATTGGAGCATCTCCCTTATGAGGAAAGGCTGAGAGAGCTGGGACTCTTTAGCCTGGAGAAGAGAAGGCTGAGGGGAGACCTTATCTATGTTTACAAGTACCTAAAGGGTGGGTTGAGGGAGGATGGAGCCGGACTCTTTTCAGTGGTTGCCAGTGACAGGACGAGGGGCAACGGGCAAAAGCTGGAACATAGGAAGTCCCATTTAAATATGAGGAAGTACTTCTTTCCGGTGAGGGTGGCAGAGCCCTGGAACAGGCTGCCCAGGGAGGGTGTGGAGTCCCCTTCTCTGGAGATTTTCAAGACCCGCCTGGATGCAGTCCTGAGTGATGTGCTCTGGGCAACCCTGCTTTGGCAGGGGAGTTGGACTAGATGATCTCTAGAGGTCCCTTCCAACTCTGACAATTCCATGATTCCGTGTCATGCAGTGAGCAGTGCTGTCTCTTTACCCTCCTGTTTGCCCTGGCTTGTGTACCTGTCACAACCTAGAACAGTCTCATAACAAGTGTTTACTTCTCCTTCCCAGTGACCCATTTTCCAGCCTGCTCCCAAACCTTCTCAGTACTGGCAGTGTCCTTCTAGTCAAAAAGTCAGGCCCTTGACAAGGCTGAATCTGAGTGGCATACTCAGACTTCTGGACACAGCCCCAGGCATTCAGCCTGGTACAGACTAATTTTACTACATCAAATCTCTGAACCCTGGCTTGGAAAGCAGAATGGAAGGGAAAAAAAAAAAATTTCTCTTCCAGTGATTCTGTGGCACCATCAGTTTTGCACATTTTTGGTCTCCTGCCCTCATTCAGCTTACAGCAACCTTCTACACAGAAAGTCCAAAAAGCTAAGAAGGGACTGAAGCAGGCATAAAAGTTTTCTGGGGAGAAGGCAACATGAAATCTTCATGTGAATGTCTCAAGTATCATGGATAGAAAAAAGTTTAATTTGGCAGCTCTGGGCTCAATCTAGAAAGACATGGTTTCACTCCAGATTGGAGGCCATGTGAAGGCATCACCCTCAAACACCAGCAATTAGCATTCCTAGCTCACCAACAGGGCTGGGGCTGTGAACAGTGTCACTGAACCTGACTTTCTCCAGAGACCACAGAGATCCCTTGCTCTCTCCCAAACCATGTAACTTCCACATTGGAACTGAAATTGTTTTTTTTTTTTTTTTGAGCAGCTTTCCTTTGAGTTGTACATCCTTGGTGTGTGGGCTGACTGAAGCATAGTTGACTCTGCTGTTGTGTTTGATGTGTTCCTTCACTTTTAGTTCCTCCTGAGACGAAGAAACGTGAGCACCATTCCCAGAAATACCCCCCTTGGCTCCCATGGCTGATCTCACTGCTGCTCCTCTTGGTGTGCATTGCCCTTGTTGTTCTCCTTGGTGAGTATATGGAGGCTGGTTACAGGAGGGAGGTCTAGGAGAAGTGCTGGGAGGAAAGCAGAGAAATCAGAGCCTAGCAGAGAACATATTGCAAACAAAAGGGAGCTTTTACTCAGAAACTGTTTTGTTGTGAGAAAGGCAATGCTGAAGAGAGATGTTGGCAAGTGCCAACATTTGGGCTCAAAAAACCCAAGTGTTGAATATTTGAATAGTATGTTTAGGAGAAAAATCTTCCCTGACTACTTAAATGTTGGGGATTTAGGGGTACAGTTGCAACATGACACAAACTTCTCTCTTGCAGGCCAGCCAAACCAGATATTTTGTCCAACTGGTATGCAGGAGCTAGGACTACCACAGCATTATGCCAGATGGTTCTGTTGTGCACACCCTCTTTCTTAGAATGATGGAAAGAGTTTAGGTGGGTAGTGACTTCTGGAGGTCTCTAGTCTAATGCCCTACTTGAAGCATGGCCATCTTCAGAGTTTCAGGGTTGTTTGGACTTTCTGTAAGGTCTCAGGCTTTTCTGTCCTGACTTTGTATATGTCTGCATACATCCCCCAAAATCTTTCACTGTTTACTCTGAGGCCTTTTCAGTGTTCCCAGGTTGCAAATCCCCATCTTGCATGGCCTTTTTGGAACTGTGGAACAATTCTCTACCTGCATACCACACAAAAAGAACTTACATTCAGCAGAGGGGAAAAAGCCTAGAGATGGCAGCACAAGTGTCTATACAGGCAGCTGGACCTGCACTTGAGCTCTCTAAGGTGCTTTGACACACTCCATGTCCTAAAGGAGCAAACAGTTTCTTACAATTAGTCCTGGCATCTTCAGGATTAACTGCACAGTGGAAGCTCTCACATATTTTTAGTGTTAACTGCATTCTACTAGAATAATTCATGAAAAGTGACTCTTGCACACAAAGTTTGTGGAGATTGCGATCACTGTTTCATTCTCGTTTTCTGCTAAGGATCATTCATGGCACGTTTGCACAAATTGTCACTAAAGATGATGGATTCTGGAAGAAGGCATGTTGTCAGGCTAAGTTGTTGCCCTTCTTTTTGCTGTCATTAGTTCCCAAGTCCTAGATGTTTGTACTGCTTTGTTCTCAAACGTATAACTTTTCACAGTACTCAGTTAAATGGTTGGGGAGGTTTAGGGTAGGCTGTTAGAGTCTAATACTGTCTTTCAACAGCTTGAATAGCTGTTCTTTTAGCTATTCAACACATGGAAAGTTTAATCTTTAATGGGAAATTTACTTATCCAAGTTAATTGTTGTTACATAGGTGTCCTGGTTTGAGGTAAGACAGAACCAACTTTCTGTTCAGTAATTTTACATCTTAGCTAGGCCTCTTCTAACACTCTGAAATTAACAGCATCCTGTGGAGAAAACTGTTTGCTTTTAGAGTGATAAGACCAATGTTTGTGCTCCATGCCAAGGAATGGTAGGCAGAGAGGCTCTTGCTTATACATATTGCTATAACAACCAAGGTCAGCTAATTTCGTTATTTGTTCTGTTGGAAGGTCAGAAATGGAAAAGCGCAGAGGGGTCCAACCTGCAGGGAGGAGCGGACAGGAGAGGTGACCCAAAACTAACCAACAGGGTATTTCATCCCATCTGCATCATGCTCGGTATAAAAGCTGAGGGTCAAAGGGTCAGCTCTCTTTCTTCAATGGCCAATGTCCAAAGAGGACCCTGTCAGTTCATCTGCCTTTGATCCCCATCCGTGTGTTCCTGACTCCAGAGCTGGAGCACAGTTCCCATCCGTCACTGAGTCCAGCCTGGGACTTCCCCAGTGCCTGCCGGTGATGTTCCTGAGAACTTGATATGGTTTTGTATATATTGCATCTATTTCGTTATTTCTTTTTTATTTTATTATTAATATTTCATTAAAGTAGTTTAGTTCCTTCTCAACTCATGAATCTCTTTCTCTCTCCTCCTTTTCTTCTGGGAGCGAGAAGTGGGGGGAGAGCATCTGTCGCCATTGTAGGCCAATTTGGCCTGAGTGATACAACAATGTATTTAAGTAAAAAGACAAGGACCAATTGCACTTAGCAGAGGGTAGGGATTGCAATGCACAGGTACAAATCACAGTACAAATGTGATTCTCACTACTAGTCTCTGCAATGTGCTCAACATCAAGACACTGGCTGTCCCCAGTGACCCAGGAAGAATATGTGGGTTAAAGCCAGCTCGGGCCCATTGCTTTCTTCGGAGATATTTTTGTTAGTCATTCGGGTTTTTCACACTATTTTGGGCTGAGCCACATATTAACTCACCCCATGCTGGTCTGCCTAACTTAGGAAGACGTTGCCATTTTTGATTTTTTAGAGGGATGAAGAGTTACACAGCTGATCAATTCACTCAGCTGATACAGCTCGTTGACTCATTCAACTGAACTAGAACAAAGTGTCCCCTTTGTGTTGAGATGAGGTCACCTTTCTTTGCAACAGGTGTGGTCAGCCATGCATCACCCTTGCCCCTCTCCTCTGAGCCTTCTTTCATTATAGGAATTCACTCATCAGGCACAGGGACCACCATGATTACTCTACCCTCCTCACTAGTAACAATATTTCTAAATGAAATGGCTTATAAAAATAGACATCTCTATTACTTAGCACAGCCTGATCAGCTCCCAGTTAATATCCCTGAGTGTTTGAGTTAGTGATAAGTCCTTCGGGTTGTGGATATGGCCAGCTGACATTTGCCACCAACTCTATATGATTCCTCGTAAACTGGCTATTAAGTCCTAGAAGTTTACCTTCCACCCTTGTTTCAGCAGCTCTAGCTGAGTGTGATTACCTTCACCCAGACTGTCTTTATTGTTGATGAAATAGGCCCATCTGATGTGTTACTCATCCAGACTACTGTTGATGTCTAGCTTAGGAAGAGATAAACTATGCCACTGAAGTGCTGCTTTTTAGTCACTGGTTGTAAAGAGATTTAGACAGGCGCTTGACTGTAGGTATCTACATGGTAAATGCCTGGGGTTGGGTGGAATCAATAGCACCCTTTCTGGCATGTCCTCAGTGTGATGTCCTCCCAGTGGTCCTTCTGCTCTCTGGCATGGAAGATTGTCTCTTCCTGCCTGTGATGGCAGCCATGCCACTTGTTTGGGCTAGTTTTCTCAGGGTCATGGGCCGGGGATACACTAACCACACACCTTCAGCTCTACAGCACCCGAGGGGGCCTGATGTCAGCTGCTCAGTGCTGGGAGAGGCTCTGCTGACAAACCACACGCTAGCTACAGTCACAAGGCACTCCTTGGGTGGATTGAGGGCTTCTCTAACTTTGGTGGCCAGGTCGTCCTAGCTAGATCTTGTCAGTTGGTGGGCAGAGGAGTCCTTGTGGGCAGTTGTAGGATGCTGGGAACAGAAATGCCCATTCCCTTCGCTGCGAGGATGGCAGTTACCACTTATGAAATGGTAAGAGGCAGCCCAAGGAGAGCCAATGCTGAGACTGTGCTTGGTGGGGAAATGGGGAAACAAGGGTGAAGCCCAGAGATGGTGTGTGGGGAGCTGCAAGGAAGGGGTAATCCTGCCGCCTTTCCTCTCCCTTTCTAGTTGCTCCCTTCTTCCATAGCGGTGACCAGCACACAGTCCTGCAGCAGAAATTCACGGAGTGTCAGTGCATCTTGGCGGTGCTGCAAGGCAAAGGTCAGTAGTGCTGGCAGGGGTGCAGGAGGTCTTTGGGATGGGGACAATGAATGCTGGGGTATGCTCTGACAGCAAGCAGCAGTGGGACCAGACTCCAGAGAGGCAGACTCCAAAGGGGAGAGGTACGAAGAGAAAGGATTTCCTGCTAACAGCTCAGGTGGAGGAGAGGGCCATGTTAAGGTGTCCTGGAAGGTAGAGTGGGCTGTGAACTCTGATAAAACAAAAGGGACAGTGTACAGCAGCACAGGAAAGGTTAGCAGGGGAGCAATAATAAAAGTGCAGCTCTAGTCAGGGAAAGAAGCGATATTCCCTGTTTTCTAGGGCTAAAGGCCTAAAGGAGAGCATATAACGAGAAATCAAACCAGATCACCAAAATAACTTTGTCAAGCCAAGACCCGAGATTGTGTTACAAGGATTACCATGGATTTGTGTAGACAAAGCTCACTGGTCATACTCCAAAGCAACAGGAAGAAATGTCTGTACTAACCTTGTTTATTCAAGCCTTTTCTGTCAGGAAAAACGATATAAGGAGAACACGACCATTGTCCCTGAGAACAGGGATTCTTGCAGTCACTCTCTCTTGTTATTAGCATTCACATCTGTGGTCTCTCCCTACACAGAGCGAGGCTGGATGTGCTGCCCAAAGGGCTGGAAACTCTTTCAAAAAAGCTGCTATTATCTGTCGGCTGATAAAATGCCCTGGACTGAGAGTGTGCAGAACTGCTCTGGGATGGGCTCCCACCTGGTGGTGATCAACAGCAAAGAAGAGCAGGTAGGTGCAGGGCTGAGCGAGGGGAACAGCAGCCAGAGACACAATGCCAGGCCCTGAAGGGGACTCAGGTCCCCTCCTTGCTCCTGCAGGGGATGGAGGATGTTCTTTCTGCACCCCTTCAGCACCTGCTCCCCTCTGCCACCAGCCCCACTCCACAGGGACTTCTGCCGCCCTCTTCTGCTCGGTCCTGCACCTCATGGACGTTGCACTCTCCCTGATTTCCAGGTTTTCCTTACTAATGCGCTACAACAGGCTCCAAAAAGAGTGAATTTCTACATCGGTCTGCATGCACAGAAGGTGGGACAGTGGCAGTGGGTGGACCAGACTCCGTTTAATGAGAAGGCAGTGTGAGTATCCCCGGATGGAGAGTGTTTGGTGCAAGAGAGTAGGAGAGATGTGAGGGTGTCTATTGGTGCATGAGAGAGAGGTGAGACAACTCCCTGTGAGAGGACAATGGCAGAGCAGGAGTGGGTTGTATATGCACAGCAGGCTCACGTAGCCCCATCCGCGCTGGTTAGTGGTTGTTAATTAACTACCTGTGATGTGGCCATCAGCGCTGTAGGCACTGATGAAGCTGCCTCTCACCAGCAGGAAGAACCCTTCAGAGATGACCAGCCTTGCCTGACCTCCATATGGCCCCCACCGTGTATACGTGCACGTATATGCACAGGCATGGCCAGTGGTGTGACACTGTGGGAGAGATGGGGAGAGATCAGCAAGGCTGTCCTTGCTGTGTCTCCTCTGGGGGGACAAACTTGCCCTGGAGGCAGACATGTGTGTCTTCTGGGTGTGAAGTGCATGGGGTGAGTGGTGGTGAGCCGTTCCCCTGACTAGGACTGAGCAGGGCCCTGTTGTGCTGGCTGTAGGAAGAAGGCAGGTTTCCGCATAAGACTGGTGCCAGTGGGATAGCAGAGGGGGAGGAAGAGTACTGGTTTAGTCCATGAACCAGCATCTGGATTTTTTCTCTCTTCCCTCCCCACAGCATCCTGCTGTGGTCTGTTCCAGCAGTGCTCTACAAGGTACGTTGGAGAATAACATGTCTGTCTCTGTCTCAGGTTCTGGCGGAAAGGTGAACCTAGTAATGTGGATATTGAGAAGTGCGTTGTAATCCATACAATTTCAGAAATACACAACTGGAACGATGCCCGGTGCGAGAACCATTATCGAATTTGTGAAGTTGCAGCACTAACTCTGATGGAGCGACGCTCATCCTGAGTTTAACTGAGAAACGAGCAGTGAGCTGGAAACAGCTCAGGGCTGGGTTGGGAGGGGTGGGGGACCCTGAATCCTGCATTTTCACTCTGCTGGGTGGGATGATGTGAGTGGAAGTGATATTACCCTGTGTCCAGCATCCCCAGTGCATGTATTGGCTCAGGGAACACATGAAGACTCAGGGTCACCAAAGCAGGTCCTGGGCTCTTGTGCCCTCTTCTCTCTGAGTGGGTCCAGCAGCCATTAAGCGAAAAGAGGTCGAGTTCTCCAGAAAGAAGAAACAGGAACGGAAGACAGATGTTCAGAGCTGAAATTTCCTTTGTCTCCTCAGGCAGAGGTGTCTGCTTTTTCTTGTGGCTCACAGAGAATGTCCTCTAGTTGCACGGGTTTTGCTGAACAAACACTGATTTCATGTACAAGAAAAAATACAATATTAGACCAATGAAAATGCCTCTGTGCTCTCTCTCTCTCTTTTTCTCTCTTTCTCTTTCCCCCCCTCTAAGCTGCAGATGTTTGTATAAGCACGATCAGAAGATGTTGCTACACCAGGATAGAGCCTTAGGCAACTACTGCAAGACAGGTCACATCCACCTAATGAGAGGAAACCCCTCAGAGACAACGTGGCTACACAGTCCTATTGCACACAGCCAAAGCTCTGAAGGGGACTGGGCGCAGGAAACCAGCACTAGGGATATTATGAGCATTTGCTTCCACGGTTGAAAGTCTTGCCTGGGAGGGTAACGGGAGCTTGCGCCAGGAGTCTGAGCTGCACATGGTTGACCAAGTACGTGGAGCTGTCCCCAGCAGCAAAATGACTGCAGCCTTCAGTGTCACCTCGAGGCAGAGCTCCTCTGCCCACCTGAGGGCTGATCCCAGGCTCACCTGATGTAGCAGCCTTCCTGGGAGGCCGACAGGCCAGGCCAGACCATGCAGCAGAGAGGCAGAAGGGGTAGGGCTGCTGCTGCACATGAGGTGCCTACCAGAAGTGCATTGCCTGCTGAATTGCCTTCGTGTCCTGCTGCAGACCATATGCCTCCGTGGATCACACCTTTTCTCCACCCATTCCCACTTCCTGGCCCGTGTGTCCCCACTTCTATTTGCCTCAGGAAACATCATCTGCCTGAGCTTTCTCGACCAAAGAGTGCCAGCTCCCCACACAACAATGGTGTGCATCTCCTGGCTGTGCGACTGTCGCACCTATGGAAGTGAATCCTCTCTCTGGGTCCCAAAGAGAGAGGAGAATTTGTACTGGAGACAAGGTGATCAGGAGATTTGGCTCAATCCCACAGCCCAGCAGAGGCAAGGCTGCTGCCCCTCCAGGTCCCCAGCTCCAGCAGGTAGTGAGACTGAGCGTGTGTGTACAATATGTACATATACATACACATATAGAAGAAAAAGAATCCATACACATAAGCAGCCAGACAGGTCAACACAGACAGAAAGCACTGATGCAAACATATAAACAGCATGAGCAGCCTGATCCTGTTCCCCTCTCTGACTGCTAGCAGGATGGAAGCCTGCTAGCAGAAAAAAAATCTCTTTACGCATATGCAATATGGACTTTATATATAAGTAGTGAAGCTTAGTCATTCAGTCAGTCCACAAGTGACCCCTACCTCCCCCTGTACTCTGTCTCAGGCCAGAAACAAAGAGAAAAAGGTCTCTCTGGTAGGAGGTCAAGACTTCTGGTCTTCGCAATCGCTGCCTCTCGGACCTCCTGGTCTGCCCGGGAGCTGGCTCGGGCACCTGCGTGCCTGCTCCTTTTTCAGTGCCCAAGTTCCTGGGGTTTATAACTGCCTGACGTTGTGCAACCACCTAATCTCAGGTGGGAAGAGTCTAGAGTCCTTTTCTGGAAACGAGCCATCCCCACTCGTTGACGAGGGTATTCTCACCGGTGTAGTATTGACACTTGTAGGGATCTGACTTAATTCCACAGGATACTGTCAGTGATGCACGGTAACGTGAAGCAGTGTCAGAGACAGCTGTCAGAAAGCGGTGGTTGGCAGAGACTCGTGGTGGTATCAGGGAACTGGAGAAGTGCAGTGCTGGAAACAGCCACCTTTCCCCTTCCTGTCCTCTCCAGCTTCACAGGATAGTGATGTAGATCACGATCACAAAGAACATAATCCTTCTCTGCTGCTATTTGAGTTAATGTCCTCCCTCCTGTGTCCTCTGGTGGGAACATGACCTCTGTGTTCTCTGTGGCTAAGATGCTTCTCTCCTCCCCTCTTCCAACTGCTTTTTCCCAGTGCCAAGCCTCATCTCTCCTCACAGGTCCTTCTTACAGATTTCTTTTCACTATATTTCTTACTTTGCCTCGGACTCCCCCATTCCCCTCTGACTCTGCCTAAGCCCAATGCTTTAGTTGTAGGCAGAACAGCACGATTTACCTCTTTCCCCCTATGTCATACATCTAGCCCTAGAGTTAACATGCCTCACCTGGAAGCATGCTGTTGAACAAGGAGTTTTCTTTCCTCTACTTATGGAGGCCATGAGGGCCAAGCTCACCCCTGCAAAGCAGTCACTTGTCCCAGGGTTTGTCCCTGAGTCTGTTCTTGGCTTGATTCACCTAAGGACACCAGCGATATTTGCTCCTGAGTGGCGATGATTATCACACCAGTCACTGGGCACTCGAGATCCTGTAGGTCACAGGCACCAGCAGGTTTCAGCTTTCTCACTTATTGTCCTGCTCACCAACATCCTAACTCTTGCAGTACCTGCCAGCTCCCCTAGTATAACGTGATTTCCTCTGTGCCCCCTCTTAAAGATGTCTATCAAGTATAAGGAAAATGCCTTTCTGACTGGCAGCTTCTTGCTTCCAAATGCGCTGTGCTTTTGGTAACCATGCCCAAAATTGCTCTTTCTCTAGTGTACTACACAGCTGCTAGAGACTAAATACAAGATGCTGAAAAATTCATTTGTTTACACTTCTTTTATGCTCACAAGACTTGGAGGTGGACTTTACATTTTTGAGTGGAGTGAGAGCAAGGTATTGTGTGAGCACAAAAATAGAATGTGAAAACCCTTGTTCTGGTATGTGGACTGCCTGCGCACAGAACAAGAAAGTGTTTGTATTTACTTGTTACCAGGTAGAGATATAAAGGCTAAAGTCACAGGATTTGTCTTAGGCAACCTGTGAGATAAACAATGGGTAACCGGAATGAACAGGACAACCGAAGGGGAGGTTTTAGGGATCTCTTGGATAATAAGAATCTTGCAAGGCCAACAGTACCTAGGTTATTAGTAATACCTTACACAAGACCGCTTAGGAAATAGTTTCAGAAACACCAAATTTGGGAACAGATGTAGCAAAACTGAGATCAATGGGGAAAGAGTAATTACATGCAGGGTCTTTACTTGGGAGGAGACTGGGTAAAGGAAGATTAGTACTAATGTGGCAAAACGCTGGCTCCAAAAATTGAAAAATAGAGAATAAAGTATAAAATCAGTCAAAGATCAAAGGAGGGCAGGTCTTCCAATGGCAGGAATATAGACCCCTGCAGCTTGTAGTGAACCTGCCCCAAAGATCCGAATCCAGGAGAACACTGGAGGGATCCCCCTCTGACAACCCACTGGCCTCTCCATCAGGTCTATGTCTGAAAGACTAGCTACGGAAAAGAGGAGTAAGGTGGGATAGGATTCCATCCTAAAACTAAGCGATGTGGGAGGCTACAGAAAAGGGCAGTAGAAATGCAACTCAATACTAGTTGTGTGTATGAGGGATAAACGGTAGCTGCATAATTGCAAGTAGCTGTGAAAAATCATAGATCTGAAAATTGATAGCAGAGGTGTTAATTAATTTATTGGTCATTTAATTGACATTCATTTCTTAGTAGTGTGTTGATTAATTGACAGTCTCTTGAATACAGTCTCTTGGACCAAATAACATCTCAAGCTTGCAATCTAAAGAGGAAAGTCAGTTCCTGAGATAACTCTGACAGAAACGGGAAATATGTTTGTACTTATGAAAGTTTTAACTCTTTACTTGCTGGTTGACCTGTTTATGTCGGGCTCAGCATTTCAGGACTATCCTTCTCAGAGTTTCTTCTATTCTCCTGTAAAACTGTGGCCAGGCCATTTTATCCAGGTCTGTGCTTCTTTCAGCAGACCAGTGGCAATGTTACAGGATAATTTCCTTCCCCAGAAGAGAGTGCTTAAGAGGGGAGACTTCTTCCCATTACCACCAGCTGGTTGCCCCCTCTCCCGCCATAGTTCATTGTGTGGTGCTGATACTGAGACTGTGTTTCATGAAAGTGATCTGTGATAAGAATGAGGATTATTTTTCTTCTCCATAAAAAAAGGGGGGAAAGCACAGTGGTTTTATACCCAGTTTGGTGTGAAGTTTTATTATCCAAGATACAACACACCACAGTAGACACTTGTATTGTACTGGCATCAGGGATGGGGTAGCTAACCTCAGGGCAGGCGTAGAAATGAGATGCCAGGGTGGAAATTGGAAATTATTAAACCAATATCCTAACTAGAGTTATAAAAATGCCCCTGCAAGAAAAGGCGAGTGCATCAACATTATACTGCTCCTGGACTCTCTCCTCCACTGTCTTTCGTTGTAATGCAAACATTGGGCCTTAAAGATTTTACTAGTCTAGTTCTACTTCATAACAAGTGATGAACCTTTCAAGATAAGGAGAGACATGACTGAAACTCTTGCTCAATTTCACCGCTTTTCCTTCAACAGTGGCTGCACAAAGCAGGGACAGGGACCAATTCCTCAGTCTAACTTCATTTGCTGTATTGTACAACTAATGTAAAAGAACGGGTTTGCACTTGTGTATGTGTGTGTGTATGTGTGTGTGTTTGTAGGGAGATGGGATCAAGAGCTTCCCTTCAGCGATTATGCAGGCAAACCCAGTAGCATCTCCCAAGATCCCTCTTTTGTCAGGCCGTCTCAAGAAAAACTTTACATTCCAAATTTGAGGCTTGGAAACTGTTTCTAGCAAGTTACGTTTTCTTGCAAACCAGTCTTCTGGTGTGAGTTTTGCTCTCCCCGATACCACATCTCAGTAGTCAGAACTGCAGCTGCTTCTAAAACCTCCTGTAAAACATTAGTCACTCCCTGTGTGTCTTATCTGCCCCTTTTTCTTCCTCAAAACCCTACTGCTGTGGTTTCCAGAACTGAGCTGGGGGAAATTGAAAAGAGAAGTCCATTGCAATGTTTTTGTTTGCTATCATCTTGGACAGGACAAAAAATTTTTCTCCATTGTGAAAAGATCCCAGCAACTTTAGAAAATAGGAGGCCAAGGTGTTGCAACAGCCAAGCTTTTGGTCCAATGGCTAAAACAGAAATGTGGGAAATACATCGCTTCAGGTGAAAATAACACTGTGCTCAGATTTTTGATTAATAAAAAAAATAATAAATCACCCAGAACTAATTTTTCAGGGTGTATTTTTATTTCCAACTAGAATCTCCCAGCTCTTCAGGAATATGGATATTATTGATGAAAGGGGAAGAATATACAGAGAGAGGTTTGGGTAATTTGAGGGAAGCAGAGGACTTGCTTAAGACTTCTGTGTGTCTGATTTTCAATGATGCTTCCGATAGTGGTCTTCTACCCTTTTCTCACATTAGAAATCCCTCCTGGGGAGACTCAGCAGGGGGTTGGGCTAGATGATCTCCAGAGGTCCCTTCCAACTCTATATCATTCTGTGATTCTGTGACTCTAGCTGTTATCCTTTGTGTGATATTTGATTGCTTTCTCTCCCCTTCATTGCCATGCTTAATCCTGCCACATGTCTCAGCAGGATCCTCCAAATCCACCTCCTTTCTGCTACATCCTCTGTAAGCAGTCGTTGACATTGACTACTACACAGCCTACTCTGTTGCTTCCCTCACACGTGATTCTCCAACAGGGTTCATGGCCTGTCTCACATGCTCTGCAGATGAACACCAGGTTGTTTCTGCTCCTGGCCAGTCCAGCACATTCACAGTAATATTCTCACCTGCAGCTTCCAAGCACACTGAAAAGTTAAAACTTCCATGCTGAGAGGCTGGGTTGGCAGGGGGCTGGGACTTGTCATTCAAAAGACAGCCTCATACAAAGAGCTGAATTAACATTTATTGATATGGGGTTTTTTTAACTTATCAACACAGAATATGCTGAAGGAAGAAGGAAACATAAAAGATAAGCCGTGAATAATTGTTCCCTTTAGGGGTGGGCCGAGCACACTCCACTGACTCCTCCAGTGATTTGTAGGACCGGTATCCTTTCACGGAACAGAGAAGGCCTTTTCTGTGTCATTGAGATATCAACTGGGCAAGGAGTCAAGGAAAGTATTGGAGGATCAGGCCACCCACGTGAGAAGGAGGAGGGTGAAAAGGGGCACGGTAGGTTTTTGAAATCAGTCTGAGTGCTTTCATCCAGGACTGATCTCCAGCTTGGAAAGAGTTATAGGGGCACAGGCTGGGAACTGAGGTCCTTCAGAGCTGGGATTCTGTGGCAGACTTGCTCATCCTACTTTGCAAAACAAAGCATTTGTGTGGGCTCAGGCCAGCTTTTTATCAGCTCTTTCATGAGCTGCCCTTTCTCAAGGATTTCTCCTTCAGGTCCTTCATCCAAAGTGGAGTTTCCTTCCTCAGACAAATTTCACTGCCAGTTCACAAATTCGATAGCAACTTGTAAAGCAAAGGATGTTGTTCCAGTTACTGTAAGTGCTGGAGTCTCTTTTTCCCTTGACATGAATTGCAGCACACTTTTCTGCAAAGAGTAAATTGGGTTCCCCAGGTTTCCAGAACCTGTAAAAAAAGTTCCTTTATTTGGAACGCACTGGCATCCATGACAGTGGGAGTGAAGCCACCTAAGCAGTTGTGGAAGAGAAAGGGGAAGATTACTGTAACAGAGATCAGGAGCTCTGGCAAGGCAAAGACTAGTCAAGTTTTTGACTAGAAAACTAGTCAAGCTTTCTGACTTATAGTGCAGTTAAGGACAAATACCTGCCTTACATAGTGTATTGGTCACTTTGACTGAGGGGGTGTGAGTAACAGGACCTTCCTCACTCCCTCTGGGATACTCACGTGGCTGCCTTCTTGTACGGAGTCTGATCCACCCACTGCCATTGCCCATTTTCAGAAGCAGCTAAGCCTATGTAGTATTTTGTTTCATAGGCATTAGTAGATACTTCTTTCGCCAAGTTGAAGAGGAACTCCTGGAAAAAGCACAACATCCATGAGATGCAGGACCGAGCAGAAGGGGGCGGCAGGAGTCCCTGTGAAGTGGGGCTGGTGGCAGAGGGGAGCAGGTGCTGAAGGGGTGCAGAAAGAACATCCTCCATCCCCTGCAGGAGCAAGGAGGGGACCTGAGTCCCCTTCAGGGCCTGGCATTGTGTCTCTGGCTGCTGTTCCCCTCGCTCAGCCCTGCACCTACCTGCTCTTCTTTGCTGTTGATCACCACCAGGTGGGAGCCCATCCCAGAGCAGTTCTGCACACTCTCAGTCCAGGGCATTTTATCAGCCGACAGATAATAGCAGCTTTTTTGAAAGTGTTTCCAGTCTTTCGGACAGTACATGCAGCCCACCTCTGTGGGGAAAAAAAAAAAAAAATCCTGCTTTTGAACAAGATGTGCTGTCCTTCATCTTAGTGAGCTCAGTGTAGGGTCCCAGGTGTTCGGGGAGGGGTTTGAACCATGCCTCTAATCTACACAGAGGTAAATGCTCTCTTTTGTGCTCCACAAGTAAAGCTATCAACAATCTGACAGGCTCCTTTCACAAGGCCCCTGCCTGCAGAGCCTTTCCCTTTCTCTATCTGTTCTGCCACGTCCACGCAACCTCTGTTTGGTGAGAGACACAGTTTCTGCCTTGTCCTTCCTGAGGAATTGAGATGGGAAGTAGTTGGCTCACACTCCTCTGGGAACACTTACATCAGAGAAGTGTTGCCCAAGTGTTTAGCTCTTGACTCATGCAGACTGACAGACATGTACAGTAAACTGCTCTGATAGTCTTGCTGCCACCACAGGCAGTTTCCTACACTAGCCATGTTTTCCTAGAGATCTGTCTTATAACCAGAAAGTCACATGATGGCTTAAAAAACACAGATATATTCTCTCAAAGCATGAGGTTACATGCTTTAAGACTACATCTCTCTATCTATGATGTGTACATATAATACTCTGAATATCATAGAATCATAGAATCATAGAATCGTCCAGGTTGGAAGAGACCCTTGGGATCATCGAGTCCAACCATCTACCCTACACTACAAAGTTCTCCCCTATATCATATCCCCCAACACCACATCTCAACGGCTCTTAAACACATCCAGGGATGGTGACTCGACCACCTCCCTGGGCAGCCTGTTCCAATGCCCGACCACTCGTTCTGTGAAACATTCTTTCCTAATGTCCAGTCTAAACCTACCCTGCTGGAGCTTGAAGCCGTTCCCTCTCGTTCTGTCATTAGTTACCTGTGCCAAGAGACCAGCACCAACCTCTCTACAGTGTCCTTTCAAGTAGATCCGAGCACCGGAGCCTGCGGGACTGTCTCCTCTCCCTGGGAGCTTCTGCTGTATTTATTCCCTCACCTCTGCATATATCTCTGTTTAGAATATATCAGGCTGAAAAGTTAATCCAAAAAAATTAAAAAACCATTGCACCCTTGTACGTACAAACTTAGATGCTTGCTCTGAATTTCAGACCTCGTAGGGACTCTCTTCTTGGGTTTCCCAGTCAGGAGCTCTTCAGGCAATCGCACGCAGTGACAATGGCCCAGTCAAGCCAATGTTTCAGCCCACCCATAGCAAACAAACACATCAAACTCTTTCAGGGTGGATCCAGATAACCCTATGCCCTTCAAGAGCTTTCTTCACAGCACAAAATCTCTCATCTCATCTCTCATCGATCCCATTCTTGGCACCAAATGGAGGGAGTAGAGTCCAGTGAGTGGAACAGCTAACAAAACTTTTGTTAACCTACCTGTGCTCGTATATATTAGATCCACTCAAGGTACACCATTACGTATCTTTGTAGAAAGACAGACCACGGCACTAGAGAGCATCAAAAAATACGCAAAATCAAGTGCAAGCAGCCTAAGGAACTTTGAGCTCTCTATCTCTGTGCTGCTCACCCTGATCTTTCACTGCTGAAGGATGGCCTGTAGCCATCATGTACTCTGCAAAATCCATTCCTAATTCCACAATGAAAGCTAAAGTTTTCCCACATGACTATATGAAGTTGGACAATTTCTTCTGAATTCTTAAATGTGTTGATTAGGAGAGTCGGTCTGCTGTTTGGTGAGCATGCTTGTGCCTTGTGGAGCTAAGCAGGTTTTTTTCCGTGAAACAGCAAATTGAGCCTGTGCAGAACACAACCTGTCTGGCCTTCCATAGATGTCCACCATAAGAATAGGTGGACCATGCCTATTTTGTCCCCACAAACACCTTTTTATCAGGGACTGTAAAGGCAGTCTGAACAGCTAGCTCAGATGTACTCAATGTGTATGGGTTAGTCCCCGGGCAAACTGCAACCTGCTTCTGAACGCAGCGCACGAGTGACAACAGATTTCTGAACAGAGTTTGGGAATTTGCACTGCAGGAATCCGAACTTTTGCCATTGCCATCTCTTCATGTGTGATTGCAGCCCAGCTCACCAACTGCTCTAAACTGTGTAACAACATCCTTCTACCACTGCTACCTCTGTCCCCCGTAGTGGCCGTGACGCTTGTGTGAACAGGCAGTGAGCTAGCACAGGGAGTGGAGCTGGATTGAACCAGCCCTTACAAAAGGATGAAGCACCTGCAGCTAGATTAGTGAACTGGATTAGCAGTTGAGGGGTTGTGTGAGGGCCCCTGAGAGAGGAAGAGTGATCAAATGTAGGTCGGGAACAACCCACTCTCTTCCACTGGCCCAGAACATGTTTTCATAGCATCCTAAATAAAATTGTGCAATATGGCATTTTCTTTCTTTAATTCTCTGGCTTCCTTCCTTAAAACAATCCACCTCTGTTTGACAATCACATTCCCAACCTCAAAGGCTCACTGACACCAGAATAAATTTTGTTGAGGTTCTTAGTGTTGCTTATGAGGCTCTTGGGATCACTTACTTTTGCCTGCAGATACATTGGGGACGCAGTGCCACTCTGTAGCATTTTGGAGCAGAGTCTTGTACTGGCCATAGCTTCCGTGAAGGAAAACAACTGGGAAGAGAGGAAAAAGAAGGGAAGTGCTACTGTCATCCTTTCCTCCTCATTCATGAGGAACCTGTCCTATCCTCCACTTTCTGGCTTAGAGCCCCAAAGAGATTCTGTTATGTTAACAAGCTCTGTATTGAGCAAGGAGATGAGAAACAGCAGGCTGTTTCTTCCGCTGTTGGTCATTCATGCCTTTGAACAGGCATTTAATGGGATGAGCTCCACTCGCCTTTGCTGGCTGAGACGCTCGTTTTCCCAGCTGACAAAACCAGCTTAGATATCCTTTGAAGATGGGGTCAGGGAAGGGTCAAAGAAGTCATGGGATAAGTTTAATAAAGGCGGAATATTAATATGCATTCCCTCTTAATCTTCCTGGGCATTCCAGCTTTAGAGCACAACTTTTACCTTTATCAAAAAGGTAAAAGTGATAAAGTTCCTTTATCCTTTTACCAAGTTGAAGACGAACTCCTGGAAAAAGCACAATGCCCATGAGGTGCAGGACTGAGCAGAGGGAGGTGGCAGGATAAAGTGGCTTATAATTTTTACCTTTATCAAGAACTGGTGAGTGTTGAGACTTCACCCAAGGGACTTAAGAAGAAGCACAAAAGAGTCATGGCAGATCAATATGATACTCCAGGACAGTACGAGCAAAGGATTTCCCTTTTGATTGCTCCAGGCACTGTGGCTGGGATGCAGCTGGAGAATTTTGGTGGATTTACGTCTACCTTGCTAAAACATGGGCAGCCTTGGTAACAGTATTTCCAAGGAGATCACACTGGCACCTTGGCTCCAACATTGTCACAGGGAGCTCTGAGAGAGATACCAGGTCAGGAGAACCAATATCTAACAGCCAGCCTTCAGTGAAGTACCTAGATGCTCTCTGATACAAAAGACACTTCTCAGTTCTTGGTAGAAGGGGAGAAACTGACTGTTTTCATCCAGAACTGGCTTTATTCAGGCAGGTGGGAAAGTGAGAGGAGCAGTGAGAAGGCCCTGCCAGGGAACAAACCTTAACTGTGGAAGGAACCCTACTCCCTGGCTAAGAGGACAAAGCGGGGAGAGGGGCAGCAGAACAAGCTGTTTTGGCAAATGGCATTCGCCTGCTGGCAGGGACTAGGATATTGTCTTTCCGTCTGACAAAAGGCAGTCAATGACTCCCTTCATCCCAGAGGAATTAAGAGACCCCGGAACCCACCAAAGCAGCAGACGGTTACAAAGGCAGTTTTGATGGCAAGAACAGAAACAAGGAAGACCCAGGGGTTCAGCCAGGAGCAGCTTCTCTCTTCTGCTGGGGCTGAAAAACACAAGGCAAGAATGGCAATCCCCAAGCCCAGAGTCAGGGGCAGGATAACCCAGGTAGCTCAGTACCCCAACAGCCTGCTGGTACCCTTGTTCCAAGGACTGGGGAGCCCCACAGGTGCTGTAACCAGATCCTGCTATAACCAGGTCCTGCTGCCTGTCATTAGCAGTGGGTCAGACCCACAGAGTAGGGGGCTGCCCTGAAGTTGCTCTTTTATTTCACTTTCTATCACAAGCCCTGTTCCTCCTTTCTTTATCCTGTCACATCTCCTTTCTCCCCAACACATCTTCCTTGTTGCCCTCCCCTGTCTTCCACTGAATGCTCCCTCCTCTTCATCTCTCTTTAGATCTTCTTTCTCTCAGCTACCTTTATTTTGGCTGTATCCCCTGAGTCATTTTATTCAACAGCATATGGTTACTCAAAGGAGTGGCTGTCCAGATCAGTGTTTGCAGAGGCAGACACACAGAAGAGATTGTTTCCAAAGGGAGAATGGCACTTTGAAGCTCTTGGAAGAGCCCTTGCTTGATTCTCCTTAGAGACACCAGAGATGGGAGCAGTGACTTGTGTTAGCTTGATGCAGACAGTTTTACCTGACAATGACAGTAGGATAGTGCTCTTCGATCTCATTGTTTACAGAAAAAACACTGAAGAGGATGGTAGACCGTAATCTGCCTGGACTTTTATTCCCCCTGCCTCTGGTCATTCTCCCAGCCCGGGCACTCCCCAGTTCCCTCATCTGTTACTTTGCTCTTGTCCTAAGCCCCTTCTCCTGGTATGAGGCCAGCCACTGTACCATGCCATTCTCTATCCCAGCCCTGTATTTTCCCCCACCTCCTCCTTCTTCTACAGGACAGAAAGGAAGGTTTTGTCTTACCTGCAGTTCCAGAACTGACTCTCCCTCGGTGATTCATTATCTCTACTGCAGTATCACTCTTTTCCACCCAGAGTGCACATTACCAACATGGCCATGAATACAAGCTTTGTCTTGCACTAAAGACTGCACTAGGGCACCTAACACACTGCCCTTTAATCTGGTGTGCAGAAAATGCTGTTTCCTGGGTGTTCCCCACAACACATGGAGATGGGGGAATTTTAGTCATTTCTCTGCCAGGACATTTCACAAGATGCTCGTTGCAACACAGAAACTCACAGATGCAAATTAAAACAGATGAAGAGTAGTATCTCTAGTTCAAACAGCCTCCTTTTGTACACATTCAAGCAGTTTCACACATACTACTGGCTTACCTCTTTGGTGTTTGTTCTTCCCCGGTGAGTGAGTATATATGTGAAAATGCCTATACTGTTGGTATTTGCTAGCAAAGGATTAAACGCACTCACGATGTCCTGCAAAGGCGAGTCAGAAAACGACAGGAAAGCATATCTGTGACCGAGTCTGGGCAAGTCTCAATGTGAAGAGATTTGGATCTCTAAGGTCCAAGGTTAGATCTCTAAGGTCCAAGATCGAGGTTGGAACTCGATGATCTCTAAGGTCCCTTCCAACTCTAACCATTCTGTGATTCTGTGATTCTGTGAAGTCTGTGCCCAGTAACTCAGAGAAGAACTAAGAACTGTTTTTAACTAATTACTCAGGAAAAGACGGTGGAGCTTTGAGTGGAGGGATTGCATCTGACCTGTCATTATGGAGCTGAAGGTCAGAAGGGATCACTAGACAGTGCCAGAAACCCTGTGCATTACAGATCACGAAGTTTTACTTGGTCATGACTGCAATAGGAACAGCCAGACATGGTGCTTCTAGCACTGCTCAAGGCAGATTGATTCAAAAACCTGCAGGATAAGTGTCCCTAAGGATACCTCTAAGGATAAATAATCTCTACTAGATCTCATTGTACTCTGAATGGACTGGTGTGGGTATGCAGCCTTTGTTCTTCCATGCCTCCATATAAGAGGCATACACAGGTGAACTGAGGAAGGAATGGATAGCTAACAATAGCACAAACACATCAGTTGAAGACTCAAAAAAGCATCACACAATGGTAGGGGTTGGAAGGGGTCTTCAGAGATCATCTAGTCCAACTCCCGTGCCAAAGCAGATTGGACAGGAACGCACCCAGGTGGGTTTTGAATATCCCCAGAGAAGGAGACTCTACAACCTCTCTGGGCAGCCTGTTCCAGTGCTGTCACCCTCAGAGTAAAGAAGTTTTTCCTTGTGTTGAGATGGAATTTCCTGTGTTCCAGTTTGTGCCCACTGCCTCTTGTCCTGTCCCTGAGCACCACTGAAAAGAGTCTGGCCCCCTCCTCTCGACACATGTCCTTTAGATATTTATAAGCATTGACGAGGTCCCCTTTCAGTCTTCTCTTCTCCAGGCTAAACAGACCCAGGTCTCTCAGCCTTTCCTCATAAGAGAAGTGCTCTATTCCCTTGACCATATTTGTAGCCCTCCTCATCCTTCTTGAACTGTGGAGCCCAGAACCAGACACAGTACTCCTCATTCAAGGGAGAGTCTGCCTTACTCCAGGCTCTCTCTCCTCCCTCCAGGGTCTAGGGTTCCTGAGGCCCGGCCTTAGCAGTAAAGACTGAAGCAAAGAAGGTATTCAGTAACTCTGCCTTCTCTGCATCCTCTGTCAGCAGGGCACCCACCTCATTCAGCAGTGCACCCACATTTTCCCTAGTCTTCCTTTTACTGCTGATGTACTTGAAGAAGCCCTTGTTGTCCTTGACATTCCTTGCCAGGTTTAATTCCAAATGGGCCCTAGCCTTCCTAGTTGCATCCCTGCATACTCTGACAATGTTCCTATACTTCTCTCAAGTGGTCAGTCCCTTTTCCCACATTCTGTAAACTTCCTTCTTCCATCTGAGTTTCTTCAGAAGCTCCTTGCTCATCCATGCAGGTTTCCTGCCTCCTTTGCCTGATTTCTTGCTCCTAGGGATGCATCAATCTTGAGCTTGGAGGAAGTTGTGCTTAATTATTAACCAGCTCTCTTGCACCTGCCTTCTGTCTAGAGCCTTAGCCCACGGGATTCCTCTAAGTAGGTCTTTGAAGAGGCCAAATTTAGCTCTCCTGAAGTCCAGGGTTGTAATTTGACTTTTTTCCCACACCGGATCCTGATCTCCACCATCTCATGGTCACTGCAGCCAAGGCTACCCCCAACCTTCACATCCCCAACTAGTCCTTCTTTGTCAGCATGAGGTCCAGCAGCGCACCTCTCCTCGTCAGTTCCTCCACCACCTATGTCAAGAAGTCACTATCAATGCTTTGCAGAAACCTCCTGGCTGTGTTGTCTTTCCAGCAAATGTCAGAGTAAAGTCCCCCATGAGAACCAGGGCCTGTGATCATGAGGCTATTTCCAGTCTGTAGAAGGCCTCATCAACTTCCTCTTCCTGATCCAGTGATCTGTAGCAAACACCCACAACAGTGTCTCCCATATTAACCTGCCCCTAGTTCTTACCCATAAGCTCTCGACATATTCTTCATCCACCCCCAGCAAAGCTTGATGCATTCCAACTGCTCTCTCACATAAAGAGCAACTCCACCACTACGCCTCGCTGGCCTGTCTTTCCTAAAAAATTTCCTAAAATCCATGACAGCGTTCCAGTCATGTGAGCTACCGCACCATGTCTCTGTAATTGCAATGAGATCATGGCCCTGTGACCACACACAGACCTCCAGTTCTCCCTGTTTATTCCCCAGTCTACATGCATTGGTGTAAAAGCATCTCAGAGAGGTAGTCGGGCATGTAGGTTTCCCTGGAGGGGAGCAAGAGGGTCCACCACAGCCATTAACACCATTGAGGTGGTTGGCCTTCTGGCTCTCGAGAGTCATCTAAGGAACATTTGTCACTGCTCTGGTTGACTGCTAGAAGGCACTAGCTACTAGATTCACAGTACAGTGAGAGATCCTCAAGTGATGTTTTAAAAAGTTCCCAGCCGTCATACTGGAGAACAGAACTGAATTGTACCACAGATGCCCGAAAATGAGAATACGTTGTATTTGTTATTGCTCTAAAATTTACTTGCTTTTGTGCATATCGGCAGGGAGCTGACTTCAGTGGATCAGCATGGAGAATGCAGAGGGTACAAAACTGTCAGAAGGAAAATGTGCTCATGGGGTTTAAATCTAATCAGGATGGATCTAAGCACTTTACTGATTTATTCATACATCTAATAAACTGACAAACCATAACCTGTATATTGAGGATCAATGTGAGCAGTCCAACAGATAAAGCACAATACCAGACACCTGTACATTTCTAAACATCTTTACATAACTAATCCCCGAAAAGACACCCCAAGATACACACATGTTCACATGATTACTTGTGCAACACACCCTCACCACAGGAAGTGTGGGCTGCAAGAACATGCCCCCTTTTCTGATATCAGGGATTCCCCTACTCTCACACACTGCTGGAGATGTGGCTTCATGTGTACCCACTTCCTACAGCCTGCTAACCCACAGGCCAGTGAGAAACCACAAGGTCACATATGCACGCTGAAGTTGTGGGTCTGTACATGTTGCACCCTTTACTGCCAGGAATGCAGGCCACCCACAGCATCCAACAGGAGGGATGCTTTTTTACAGACAGGTTGTAAAGTTGCAGGGCAACTTCAAACCAGGTTTTGACTGGTGCTTCCTTCCCGCTTCTCCCTCTTCTCTTTGTTAAAAATGTCTTGCTTCTTCTAAACTTTGTTTTCAGACTGACTCTGTCTCAAAAGCCTTTAATTCCCTTGTTACTGTTAAGCTGGTGATCATGTTCTTCTTTAACAACAGTGGATTTGGTGTAAATGCCCTCTCAGTTTCAGGTATTCAATTCACAGAGCTGTTTACATTCCCATTCCTATTTTATCAGTTCTTGCTATCCAGGCCATTTGACCAAGATGAAGGTCTGTGCAAGCACCCTTGTGAATTCACTTTGTTGTGTGCAGAGGGTCTAAAGCAGAGAGGCAGCAAATTACTTCCTTGTCAGCATCACAAACCAAGCTACCCTTCCCAGCAAATCAGTAGCTGACCTCACAACGTTCAGGTTTCTTGTGAAAATAAGATCTTCCATAACAGTAGCTGTTTGTAGTTGGTGTGCAGTTTCAGGCCTATGCTGGCAAGCTCCAACCCCATTGTTCATGTCCTCACCACCACTCAGAGGCACTACAGCAGTGCAGGAAACCAAGAGAAGTCTGCAGCTCTCGGCAGACCCCAGGAGACAGAGACCCCTTAGGAGAGAGGACACTGCAGCGCACCTTCTCAGCCTTGGCTACCCCAAGCACTACGCTCCAGCCTCTGCACTGGCTTTCATAAAAGAAGCAACTGACTTGTAGGCCTTGGATCTTAAGATACGCCATGCCTAGAGGATCTGAAAGATCAGATAAAGCCGTGGGCTCATGGCCATGATCAACAACGCATGGCTAGGGTAGGAAGCAGGTCTCTCAGGAGCCTGTCCCAGACTGTCAGACAGATTTTCTGAATCATCATGAATCTTTTGCCCAGAGTGGAAGGTACAATTCCTTAGGCCTTTCCCCTTTTAATGTAAAGAAGCAGTAATGAGTACCAAGCCATGCCTGAACACACGAGTGTGTGTTGCTGTTTTAAAATAACACACCATATTCCTCAGACTCCTTCCCAGGGGAGAAGCCGGGGAAACAGGTGCAGATTAGATGTCTGTTATGTTGATCATGCAAGGTTGGGGAAACCTGAAGATATTCCCTAGCTCGAGGCCAGCTCAGATCCCTGCAGATCTGCACAGGCAGATCCCCAAGTATATCTTCTGGAAGGGGTTCCATGCAGTTACTGCTGTTGGAGAGATCTGAGGTAGGTTTCTTTCTCATTTCTGGAGTTTAGCCCTCCAATGAATTCATAGAGAATAATCACAGAAACTCTCCCAGACTTTAATTTTCCAAGGCTTAAACAAACTATGTTTAACAAAACCGATCTTATGGTTGGTTCTTCACTCCCCCTCCCCATTAACTTCTGCATTTATTAGTTTCAGTATATCTTGAGCTATTCAGTGACACACTAATATGCCCAGATTGTTTACCTCTGTGCCATTATGCATTGATAAGCTCTTGGCTTAGAAAAGAAACTCATGATGATGAGTTCAAAATAGTTCTGTACTTTAAAATTTCAGTTTCCCACACTACAGTCTTCAGTGATATCTGATTATTTTCAGACAATATTCATACACTCTGTACCAACAATGCCCATATATTTGTGGTATCAGCAAGATTTATTAGCATGACATCACGATGAAAATGCTAAATGAAATTAGTGCATAGTACAATTCTTCATGCTCTGCCGGTACATTATGAAGGAAACACTTTTGACATCTTGGGTATAACCAAAGATACGTTAACAGAATGTTATCATATTGTGTACAAACAGATAGGAACAATCAAAAAGCCTTTATTAAAGACACCACAAAACACCAGAAGCAAAAAGAGGTTGTACGGAAATGTTAAGTATCAGTGTCAAAAGTACCCAATTTAGAAGAATATCCTCTACTGCAGAAAACTGAGCAAGATCAATTTTCTGCAATATTAAAACTAGCTTTGTGGAGATTTTTCAGATGTCAGGGCTGAGGAGATAATCATACACTGTTAGGTTTTAATTCCTGAGAATCAAATCATCTTCAGCTCTATCTCAGCTTAGAAACCCCAAAACTTCGAAACAGAATAGTTGTAGGACTTTGTCAGAAGAAAAAAATGGGTGCATTTGAACATTTTGCTTCAAAGTATAGAATAAAGATTTTTAAGTTCAGGATAGTTGAAGGATTTGGGGGATCTTTCTGGGTAGCATGTGCCATTGGATATACAGATAAATGGTTTGCAGTATTATTAATGTAGGTCACTTCATTTATGTTGGATTATTCATAGGTTTGACATATGTTTATCTGGACACAGTGAAAAGAAATGCTTGATCCTTGTATCCCTTGCTTCCCAGCTCTTTTGCTGAAGAAGCTGCTCAGCTATGGCTCATGAGATCTGGAGGAGCTGCAGAGAGCCTCTGACTCCTGTCACTGCTGTCAGTGTGTGACAGTGGCCTTAACAGCAAGATTCTGTAACATTCACTCCAGAAAAAGAAACCACAGACAAAAGACAAGGAACTGCTTGGCTCAGGATCTCAACATGTACCTTAAAAATTGGCTTGTGCTATAGTATTTATTTTAACATAGGGAAAATTCAGGTGTGGCACTTAAGAACAGGCCATTGATCTGATTGTTCAGATTGGAGATCAAAATAGACCATTGTACGTACACTCCAGTACTTCTTTCCTGTCAACACATTCAATCTTGTGAGTTTCAGCTGCTGCCTTAGATCCTCAGGCAGAGCAAGTTGCCACAATTTTACATTCACTAGACATCTGCAAGTTTATTCTAGCTGAGGATCAAGATGATAACTTCACTGCCCGGACACTGTTTTGCTTCTGACACGAAAGCAGCAGTTTCTCAACACACAGCTACAAACTCTGAAAGCAGAGCATGAAGACAACCCCTTTCAAAACATTAAACAAAGATCAAGGCTGGCCATCAAGGTTTTCCTTTGAATGATCATTCTTGTTTCTCATTGCTCTAGCTGTAATTTCATCTGAGTTCTTCCATTTATTTCTAGCTTTATTATCTCCTAACATTTCTCTATTTTAAAGTGACTTTTTTCTTCTGTTCCTACTCTTCTTCTAATGATCTGTGTTAATAAACTTTGCATATCTGTAACAAGAGTAAGTCTGGAACAGAGAATCTTTTAGAGACAAGGAAACAGAGGGGGAAAAAAGAAAAAGGAATTTGAAAAATGACGTAAAGCAAACCCAATTCCCTCTCTAGTATGAGGAGTTGGAATATATGAGCACGTTCATCCCAGTGTAACTCTGGCCACTTAACAAGTGCTAAGCTGTTTAACTATACAGGTCAAAGTAAAGTGGCTGGCAAGTTACCGAGTTGAAGGGTTGAACATAGTTCACTTTCATTTCCATGATAATGCAAGGTGCAGAATAGGATTGAGAGACAGCTGAAGTCAGACACAGTTTTTTCCATTACTTCTGATAAGCTTTGATTTCAGCCCACAAATAATTGACTTCAACAGGTATACTAATGCAGTGTAGTGGCCTTTGGTCCACAATCATCACTTTATGGAAAAAGCACATCTTTGTGTCCACTGCTATTTGTACAGATAGCCTTCCTATACCTCTTTCTAATAGGAATTAATTTTCATAGGTATTAAGACCGCAAATGTTTCCCCTTCTGTGGTTAAAAGGACTTCTGTCAGGAAAGGAAGTAGTGGGACCCTATCATACAAAGGCAGACTTGGGAGGGAGTCAAGAACAAACTCTTCTACCACACGTACAATCACAGAATCATAGAGTCATAGAATGGCTTGGGTTGGAAGGGACCTTAAAGATCCATCGAGTTCCAAACCCCCTGTCATGGGTAGAACTGCTTCTCAGATTCATTATAATACCATACCAGACACAACACCACGCCAAACTATTGCAGAGCACTGGTTTTATCGCAGACAATCACATTTTCATTTTTATGAGCAAAGACATGCTTAGGAGATATATTGCTTCATTGGACCATCTGACCAACTGGGGAAAGAAACAGCCAGTTGCTGGGAAAGGCTCTCCTTGACTGGCCATCCCCAGGCCTTAAAGAAAGGAGTCAAATTCTTCTTCACCAGATGAAGAAAGGTATCTGGCTATGGATTCATTTTTGAGTCATTATAATCTGGGACCTCAGACATATTTTGGGATTCAGAAACAATTTCAATGAAGGCTTCCCATCCAAAGGTCTCTTGCAGCTATGAATCATAAGAAAAGAGAAACAGTGCCAAAAATATGTATGGAAGTTTAGAATTACTCTACCTGCATTCTTTACAAAATCTTTTACTAAATTCAGTTATTGATCTTTTTACAGGGTATTTTTCTTTCTTTTTTATAAGTGTAGCTACTCGACAAATTCTAAATGCCTACTGAAGAATCAGGCTAGCCCTTTAACCCTGTCAGAGTATTCAACAAGCCTATATTTCTATTATTCACATAAAACCAAAAATCCAGTATTTAGAATCATAGAATCATAGAATGGTTGTAGTTGGAAGGGACTTTAAAGATCATTGAGTTCCAACCCCCCTGCCATGGGCAGGGACACCTCCACCAGACCAGGTTGCTCAAAGCCCCATCCAGCCTGGCCTTAAACACTTCCAGGGATAGGACATCCACAACTTCCCTGGGCAACCTGTTCCAGTGTCTTATCACCCTCACAGTAAAAAATGTCTTCCTAATATCTAGTCTAAATCTACCCTCTTTCAGTGTAAAACTGTTACACCTCATCCTATTTCTACACTCCCTCATAATCCAGGCTAGAGATCAAGTGGTTGCAGAAAGTGAGGAAAAGGAAAGAAGCAGCTCTGGATTAAAATGGTCACTTTGTAAATCTGTTGTAAGCTTAATTTGCCTGCAGGTTACCTGCAGGTATGTCTCCAGAGCGGTAAATACTTCCCAGTCCTTCAGCTGTGCTCCATTTTCAATGTAATCTTGAATCCTCCTCTTTCTAAGTTCTAGTGCAAGCACATTGTGGGCCTTATCTCTTGGGATGCCCAACACAATCTCATTGACATAAACAGACCAGAGGCTGCAGATGGCTTCGGTGGTGTGCGGGGGAAACTCCCATTCAGATTGCTGCTGATTGTGGCCCAGCTCATTACTGGCACCCCAAAGGCCATTGGCTTGTAGGGACTGCACATCTACCATCTCTGTCACTGACTCCAAATGGCGCGTGACTGGGTAGCCAGCAGGCATCAAACCTGCAGGGAAGGTAAACCACAATCAGTCTGGGCAATCTGCCTGGGAAAGCTCATGGGATGAAACACTACTGTGACAAAACCACAATTAATTCTCTTTACGTTAACTCATTCTTTGAGTTGTTTGTCATGAGTGGATACTGCTAACGTGCTTCCACCCTCTGTGCTGGAATATCAAATATATCAACCAAAAGCAAAAGTTTAATGTGCATATTGTGTGCTCTTTTGCTCCATTTCCACTCCTTGGCACTACCCAAACCAAAGAGCAAAAAAGGCAAGTGGCTTTTTCCAGAGCTACAGACATTGCAGATGACTGTACTCCCTGTACTCTACTGGAGCAGAGGTGTGAAAATATAATTCTGGCTGTAGAACTTTCTGTTGACACTGGTGTTTTCCTATTTTTCAGATCTGGTGAGGGAGATGCTATTGTCAGGACAGTTTGTAAACTTGTGTAGCCAAATAACGGTATGGTTTGTATTGATGAAAATGACCCTAGCACCCTCTCCAGCTTTCCCTAGAAGCTCTATAATCTAAGTTCTGGCTCTGAAGGAAATACGTGGGGGAAAATCTGCATGATAAATAGCAGACACAAATAAAGTAGAAAGATGGATTATTTTCCCGTAAGTGCTCACAAAGAAGAAGGAGATTTTCATCCTGAAGGCAGGGGGCTAAAATGTTTCATTGCAAAATTTTGTGTCAGGGCCCGGAATGCACCAAAAAGCTTTACTGGCGTTGAGCAGCCCCCCAGGGGATTCTACCTACATCTCCTGTTGGTGGCCCCAGGGGCTGAATTTCAGCTGAGCCATCAGTCTCTGCCTGAGCTATGTTGTAGGTGTGCCTGTCTCCAGCCCTGTCTGTGTCTGGCTGTGGACCCTGTTGATCCAAACCCTGATCCATGGTCTCACTTCCTTGCTTGATTTCCGATGTGCCTTATCACAATGGGCCTGCCTGGTAATCACTGGACTATGTCTGACCCTGGTTACCACCACTGGAGCTGACCCTGACCTGCAGACTGATTTCCTTGCTTGACTTCAGACCTGCGTCATCTCTGAAGACTTATCTAGCAATCTGGACTTCCAACTGAGCCTGGCTGTTGTGCCAGGTTGGCCCTGCTTGCCTCACTCAGGTGTTGTCAGATGGCCCCCAGCTGGTGAGGCATCTGTCCTGCTGGTTGTGTTACTGCAGTGGGCTCTTGGTTCCCTGTCCCTTGGGCAGCAGCTGGCCTCCACTGTGCCTTGACAATGCCTATTGTACCAGAAAGCAAAACATGAACTGGGATTTTTTTAATATTTTTTTTTTTTTGTGAAGGCAGATTCTTTTCACTGTTTTTAGTAAAGCAGCTGTTTACTATTGAAAAATATTCCATCAGCTTTGTATAGAACTAGCTGATGATGGCCACAGTTACTACTTCACTATAATTGTCACCACTTTGGTTCCAGTTTTGCTGTTTCTCATGCTGTTTCTAAAAATCTTTTTTTCAGAAAAGACAAACAGATTTAACATACTTATTAATATCCCTCCTGAGTTTCTCAGTATTGCTGACTATCATAACCAGCTTTTCATAGGAATTTAGTATCTGTAGTTGTTTTTCCTTCTGTGCCAATTCAATAGACTGAATGGATCCTTCGCTGGTTTCTTGCAGCTCCAGAAGGGAGGATACAGAGCCATTCACATCTCTGAAATAGTGCTACTCTCCAATTATTTCAGCAGGCGTGACAGAAGTTGGAAGAGTTTTCTATGTTGGGTTCTACTAGTGTGGCCTCTGGTGGACGTAGCTGCCTATGTGAGTATCTGTGCAGAGGGCTGGAATACATCAAGAGAAAGAGCCACATAAATCAATAATCCAGAAGTCTTTGTTTCTGAGTGTAGCTTCACTCAGAGCATGGCAGCTACCTAAACGTGTTTGTGGGGGCAGCTTCTCAGTCCGTGCAAGCTTGTTCAAAAGATCTGATTCACAGCAGCTGTGAATCAAGGCTGCACGTGTTCAGGGTCATGCTGGTTTTTAACGCTCCTGTTTCTCTGCAGCTCAAGGGAAGGCAGAGCTAAAGTTTGGCTTAAAGTTCACCTCCATCTGTAGACATCCAAGGATTTTAAACTCTGGCATTTGGAAGTCAGGTCTTCCTATGCATCAGTAAAAATTACTGCAGAACAGCCTCTTGTGTCAGCACAAAACCGATTAATCGGCCTGAGTCACACACACAACACAGCATGCTTACTAGGCTTATGGAGTCAATACAGCTAAAACAAAGCAGGGAAAGGGATGGACTTTGCTCCCTGACATCCACTGCCAGATGAACTACTTAATCATCCTTTATACCTGCACAAAGCTACTCATGACAATTATGTTACCTTTGTGTCCTGAGTCTGAATTTTCAGAGTTGTCACTAATGCTAAGAACGAATGAGTAAAATATAATACTCCTATGTTCCCCCTTCCATGTTGAGGGGTTAGCGGTTACAAAAATTAGCAACTAACATGTAATCTGAACATAATTGTTGCAGAGTCACTGACAGATTATAACTTCATTGTTAAATTCAGAGTCATATGTGGGCAGATATAATGATTGATTACTCTAATAAAATCCTTCTTACATGAGCATATGCTTGGAGAAGCATATCGCAGCATGGAAACATAGCACCTATTCATCATGGAGTCATAGAATGGTTTGGGTTGGAAGGGACCTTTAAAGGTCATCTAGTCCAACCTCCCTGCAATGTGCAGGGACACCTTCAACTAGATCAGGTTGCTCAGAGCTCCGTCCAACCTGACCTTAAATGTTTCCAGGGATGGGGCATCTCCCACCTCTCTGGGCAACCTGTTCCAGTGTTTCACCACCCTCATCATAAAAATATCTTCCTTCTATCTAGTCTGAATCTACCCTCCTTTACTTTAAAGCCATTACTCCTTGTCCTATCACTACAGGCCCTACTAAAAAATCTCTTGCCTTTTTTCTTATAAGCCCTCTTTAAGTATTGAAAGGGGGCTTATTATTTATTTTAGTTATATTTCACTAGTTATTATATTTAACTGGTTATTAATAACTGAAGTACCAAAAGAGGCCCTACAGGAGAGGTGGGGAGGGACTCTTTATCAGGGAGTGGAGCGATAGGACAAGGGGGAATGGTTTTAAACTGAAAGAGGGGAGATTTAGATTAAATATTGGGAAGAAAGTCTTTACTGTGAGGGTGGTGATGCACTGGAACAGGTTGCCCAGAGAAGCTGTGGATGCCCCACCTGCCTGTGGCAGGGGGGTTAGAACTTGATGATTGTTAAGGTCCCTTCCAACTGGAACCGTTCCATGATTCTATGAAGTGCAAGTTGTTTATACTTGAGCCAGCCTTTCTTGAATTAGTCCTACTTGACTGACAGCAGCTACACCAAGTGAGTTAAGCTGCTAGAGCTGTGGATTATTGACACAGTGGTGACCTGGGCAACTGGTGTTCAACTCAAGTGGAAGAAAACATCTCTAGTGTCAATCAAGTAGAGCTGAAAGCACCTGCCAGTCCTACGGAGAAAAGTGCAATACAATTTAAAAAAGGTTAATTGCAAATGGTTGGCCTCCTTACCACCCACAACTGGCTCCAGCCTGGTCAGCTCCACTGACCTAGTGAGTTGTCTTTAAGCAGCGTGTTTTTCAAATGACAGATAGCAAAATGCTGCTTACAACAAAGTTTTTCCCCTACCACTACCCTCACTTCCCTTCTGGTGTGATTCTATCCCTGCTAACATCAAGGTCTTATTGCACAGTAGGCTGCCTGTGTGTCTGTTATATGCCTTAATTTAAGTTTCAAGATCTGATTTGTCCCGCCTAAAAGAGCTAGCTCTGTTTCCCTTCTTTCTGTTGCAATTAGCACAAACTCACTCCCACAGTAACAAGAGTAACACGACACAGAACACATCATTTGGTGGCCAGCCTGTCTCCTTCCACTGAGTTTTACCCTGGGATAGCCTCAGATTTAGCAGCAGAATGTGTTACTTTTGTGTACAAGCTCTTGACATTCACAGGAGATGACTATTCTCACACGCAGTCTCCTTGAATTTGGTGGGATTCATGTGCTGATTTGAGGATTTGCATGATCTTGTGATAATGTTACTGCCTTGTGTATGTCCCTTACAAATACCCATCACGAATAAAGACAAAATGTTATTGTACTTGCCATGAGATATCTGGACATCTGCCACCATCCTCTCTGGCCTTGGAAAAGTTGCTGGGATGGCTGCCAGTCTGGCCATTGCATTCATCATCTTGTTCCAGACGGAAAGCAGACTCTCTGGGTTGTCCGTGTGGCGTATATCAGCAGCTGGTACTGTCAGGATGATGGCCTCTGTGACCAGCTCAGCCCAGGGGGCTGGGTACTGACAGATTGTTGACAGCCCGGCAGAGATGTTGGTTTCCCCTCATTCAGCATTCAGGTGAAAAAATGTAGCCAGTTTAAGAAGAATTTTTAAGTGTGAAGAGACAGGAGACTCACCGTAGCCAAAACCCTCTGCGTAGCCTCAGAAACAATAACTTAATCTAGATGTAACTAGGTTTTACTGAATCAAGGGAAGACCCTGAGATTCTAGTGAGGGGTCCAGTCATCTTTGGTGATCTCATGTCTACTGTCACTGCAAGGGGTTCATGATATCCATTTTTTAATATCAAGCCACTTTAAAGGTATCTCAGACATGGTCATACTGGGAACATGGACAGAGATTAAATCCTAAATGAAAGTCCTATCAATATAGTTTCTGCACGGAGAAACATGAAGCTTTATGCAAAGGCTTTCCTGGGGCATTACTTACTCTGAGGTCTTCTCCATATATGACCACAAAAAAACCAGGAAATTATAGGCAAGACATCAATACAGAAATACTTCTTTACTCATCTGTCTGTAGTTAGGTTTTAGGACTGCTTACCAACTCCGAAGAATGGGGCCTGCACAGCCTCTTTAATTGTGACTGATATTTGGCCTAATGTGCTCTCCAAGGAGCACTATGATATATACAAGGCCACCCCACAGAGTAGACACCTCCATGGTGTTTTTTTCAACTTTGAACTTTACCACCAAGAAAGGCTGCTTCAGCTCTGCAGCATAGCTGAGGTCATCAGTGTGACAGCAGATCTGCACCTGGTGGAGAACAACAGTCACTGAAAGGTACTGCAACTTAGACAGGCTTGGGTCACTCCAAACTTGTGTTCTCTAGCTAACACAGGCAACAAGACGCTCTTGTCTCAGCGGGGAAAGTCAACAGTATGCTACCATATGGAACATTATTTATCACCTCAGCACAGACTTCAATCAGATGAAGCCTTGAAATGAGGCAGGATGATAACAGAAGACAGCTAGTCTAGGGGTGAGTAAGGTATTTTTATTGTGGGCAGAAATATCTAGTAGTCTCCTCCACATAGACAATGTTCAACATTATTGTTTCTCATGCTATTGACTGTCAATACAGGGATTATTCCTTTAATCTTGCAAGCAACAATACATGTATTTGTCTTGTTTGACCTCTGCCTTCTTTAGGGGTATGGAGAAGAGCACAGAGAAGGTATGAGACTAACATGAAATGGCCAGTTAAAATTAAAATTGATATACATAGGCTTTCCAGTATCTAACCATTTCCTCAGTGTTGGGTCCTGATGTTCAGTCTTGCTAGTCTTTTATTAGAAGGGATAGTTTGCAGTAAACCATCAAGCAAGTTTATTGGGTAAGCAACCTTGGTTGTCCGTGCTTTCCTAGTGACTTCATATTCAAAATAAGCAATTTTCACTCTCCTTAGTTCCTTTGTTATGACTGTCTCTGGAAGCATTTCATCACTCCAGAAACCCTGGGACTCTTTCCTGGATACTTCATCCTCAACCTCTTTTTCACTCTCCCCAGTGTTGAGCTCGAAAATATCAAAGGTCCATCCATTGTTCCCACACAAGGTGCCAGGAAGGAAATCGCTGCAATTGCTGGACATTTGCAATTTCTGAGCCTGGCCCTGGGGAGATTGGAAAAAGGTTGTTTTGAGGATGAAGTCACCAGGAAAGCACAGAGCACTGTGGTTGGTGAGGCGATGAAAGCGCACCTCAGAGACAGTGACAACAATCCACAGCTTTCCCTCCTGGCACTTTTTGTGTGGGAGCTATCATTGGATGTTTGCAATTTTTGAGCCCGGCACTGAGAAGAGTGAAAATTGCTTGTTTTGAGAATGAAATCTCTAGGAAAGCTCAGAGCCCCATGGTTTCTGGGGCAATGAAAGTGCTGCCAAGTGACAGTGAAGAAGAGCAACAGCATTTCCTCTTGGCACCTTTGGTGTGGGAACAATCACTGGATGTTTTCAGCTTTTGACCCCAGCCTTTGTGAGCCTGAGAAATGTTTTGATGATTAAGTCACCAGGAAAGCATGGAGCACAAAGGTTTGTGGTGCTATGAAAGCACCACCAGGGGACAGTGAAGAAGAGCGCAGTGTTCCCTCCTGGTACCTTTCGTGTGTGAGCAACCGCTGGACATTTGCAAATTTTGATCCCAGGTCAGGTGAGAGCAAAAAAAAATTTTTTTGAGGATATTGTAGGCTCTTTGACAAGCAACATGTTGTTTCAACTCCTAACTGGATCAGTTCTAATACAAATTTACATAGAAACTATTACGGAAAAGAGACGTTTTCTCTGAAGAGAGATCACAGTGATAAGACCTCTCTTCCCTGCTACTATTCTGCATTCTATGACCTCTTCATACTGTCGTCATCACATTCAACATCCTAGCACTTGTCACTATTGCTCTTGTTTTTTGTTCTGCTGCTTTTCTCATTTTTTGTTGGTTATAGTTAAGTAAACTGCAAAGGTACTCCTTACAGTGCTCACAGACCAGTATCATCTCCACTGCCAATGCTGACGGTTAACAGATAGCTATTCCTTGTCAGACCGCTGCTCTCTCATGGATGAAGCACTGTTTTCACCACAAGGTATAGAAAATTCATGATACGTAAGTTTTCCGTTGTGAATCATGAAGTTTGGACAAAAAAAAGGAACGTTTGTACTTCCTTATGTCTACTACCAGGTAATAAAGGCAGGAAAGGAACGGGCAGATTCCACTGCGAGACCTGTCCAGGAGTCAGCTGTCTGAACATGTGTCATTCTTGTGAAAAAACTTTTACAGTGTTCTTCTTTTACTTTTACCATTCCCAAACAGAATGGGATGTAAAGGTAAGGTGTTCTCTCTTGCACTCTGTAAAGGGCTATGTACTGTAGTATGATATATTAAACAATATTAACAACAATGGATCGCTTGGGCTATACTATAGCTCATTAGCTCATATAGATTTTGTTGTATTTTAATTGCACAAACAATTTTATCAATTACCAAGTTTAAGCTTCAGGTGAACGGATAGTCAAAATAGTTTTTAAAATATTTCAAAATAGCTGTTGAAATACAATCTGGAATCTGAGCCAAACTGAGTTTCCTTCCCATTGCCATGAGCAACAGTTCTACAGAATAAATTAGGAACTCAGTGGCATCTATGTAAATGTACCACCTCAGTCATGTTCTTGTAACAACTCCCAGGGAATCATATTGAGTTTCTGCTGTAAATGGTTGTCTATTAGGTCAAAAAAACTAATAACGTGAAAGAAAGCATATCATCATTCTCTCAAAGTGCTCTGATTGGTCTCTTCAGGCTTTGAAGGAGAAAAAGAATTTTGTTGAATCATAACGTTAGTGAGAAGAAAATTAGGTGGCAAGACTTGCTCCCTAATGCAAAACGTTTTAGTGTTGACCTGACAAGCCTATTGGAATAACTGAACATTTTTGACATTGCACACAAATATCCTCTAAAACAAAGAGGAATCATTATTAAACTGCTTTTCTAGTAGAGTCTTTAAAATAATGAGATGATCTATTTCATGTCAGAATCAAACGACTACTGAATGTTTGTGGTAGAGAAACTACAGAAATGGTTGTGGTAACATGTCTTAAAATCTCTTACAATGCTTGATGCACAGCTAGCAAGGTCATCTGTGTGCTCCTCATTATTTCAGTACAAAGGTGAGAAGATCCAGAGCTGGATGCAAGGCTTCCTCAGCAGGGCAGGCAAAGTTGTTTTAACTGTATTTAGAGGTTCAGTAGAGGTTCCCAACTAGCCTTAGTGTTTCTGAGGTAAATGATGCATTTGCATTAAAGATTACTATTTCTGGCAACCTTGCTCAAATTTTCTGAAAGTTTCTTTACTATTTAAATTGCAATATTTTGGGCTATAGCTTACTTTGAAACATATAGCTGTACTGCAGTGTTGAGGGAGAGTGGATTGTTTGGTTTTTCGATTCGCTTTTGGGTGGGTTTTTTAATTGGTAGGAAAAAAACATACAGAAATTAATACTGTTGTTTGAAAATAATACCTGAGTTTAAAATATGCATGAACAATTTAATTGTATTTGCTCAGTTTGAAAAAAAAAACCCAACAAATGAAAACAAAACCCCCTTCATATTTCAAATTTAAACAAAAAATATGGTTGCCAATTAGATAAACTTCAGCTCTTTCCTGTTTACTTCTCACCCCTGCCAGTGTTATTTGAGCAAAAACAGTTTATGAGGCTTATCTCTAGTTTTCCGTATATAACAACAGAGGTTTGGTCCATGTCCTTTATGTTAGTAGCAGTTAGGAAATCACCTTTATTAAAGTTTAAGGTTTATGTCTCAAGTGCCACTTAGTCAAGTACTCAGAGTTCATTATGTCAATGGCATTCATTTGGCCTCCAACCCATCTCTCTGAACACAAAATTTGCGTATTTTTCTTAGCTCTCAGGAACAATATTTTCATTATTCTTTATTTGCTCTATTTCACCTCAATTCTGACTTCTTACGCAGATGTTCTTGTCTGAAAGATCCAAAATTTGTTCACCTGTAATGTTTGCCTATGTCCTGCTACCAGAGCTTTGTGTAAGGTCAATATTTTCCTCTTGATATGTTATTATTACCATGGATCACTTTCACGTGCAGTCTACACTTTTTGACTTTTAACTTATATTTGCATGCCTTTCAGATATGGCTCTCATCTAGTTGTAGCCAACTTCTGTCACATTTCCCTCCATAGCATCTCCACAGTAGTACATTTCCTAGAACCCCCTCCTTTATCTCTGGAATCCCTTGGCCTTTTCCTTCTGCTGTTCATTTTCTTCCTTGCTGATATCGATGCTTCAGATAGTGTCTCTCTCATCCTTCTCCTTCTGTCCACTTCCCCCTTCTTCAAAGCATCCAGTCCACGCTTTTTGTGTCCGTGCCTAGCTCCTTCTCTATCCTGCTTCGCGTGTGCATACATTGCAACTGAAAGGTGCATTTGCATAGTGTGCCGACCTGCACAATATTCTTGGGTGCAAAAAGCAGGAATGCAGGCCGGCGGGCAGTGTGGCAGAAAGGGCCCAAACACAATGTGCAGTTATTTGGCTTACACCAGGCCTCAGCCACTGGTACCTATTACACCCTGAAGGTTTTGGGTCTGGCTGCTGGCAAGGATCCAAGTGTCAGCTTGTGTGTGTTCCTGACCATCAAGTGAAAATTGTCTCTGACTCATAAATTATGTTAGACCTATTTTTGATGCTAAGTGGTACATATGCTTTCTCTAGGATTATGCAGTTTTCTTGACAGGTTTTCATTTCATTAGACTTCAGCTGGAAGGTAGAACCACTTTACTCATGTTGTCTATAATTTGAACTGAGAAATAATTAATTACATCATCAAGTACATCAGAAATAGCTCTGCAGAGAGGGACTTGGGAGTCCTGGTGGACAACAAGTTGACCATGAGCCAGCCATGTGTCTCTGTGGCCAAGAAGCCAATGGTATCCTAAAAGAGCGTGGCCAGCAGGTCAAGGGATGTTATCCTCCCCCTCCACTCTGCCCTGGTGTACTGGGGTACTGTGTTCAGCTCCAGGCTCCCCAGGTCCAGAAAGATGAGAAACTACTGGAGAAGTCCAGTGGAGGGCTACAAAGATGACCAAGGGAATGATCATAGGAAAGGCTGGAGACCTGGGTTTGTTTAGCCTGGAGAAGAGAAGACTGAGAGTGGATCTTACCAGTGCTTATAAATATCTAAAGGGCAGGTGTCAAGACGATGGGGCCAGACTCCTTTCAGTGGTGCCAGGGACAGGTCAAGAGGCAGTGGGCACAAACTGAAACACAGGAAATTCCATCTGAACATAAGTAAAAATTTCTTTACTGTGAGGGTGGCAGAGCACTGGAACAGGCTGCCCAGAGAGGAGTCTCCTTGTCTGGAGATATTCAAAACCCACCTGGGTGTGTTCCTGTCCAACTTGCTCTAGGTGAACCTGCTTTGGCAGAGGAGTTGGACTAGATGACCTCTGAAGGTCCCTTCCAACCCCTACCATTCTGTGACTCTGTGATTCTGTAAAATTATATTGTCCATTTTTTTCCTTCTTCGTGACAGGGCAGATTTGGAGTGGAACTTTCTGTGCATTTTATCAGGAAGAGTAGCTTGAGATGGCAAAAGAGAATTTTTATGAGGCTAATCAATGCCAAACCATCTTTTCTAAAATTTAATACATTCACACTGAATTGAAAAACTGCACATCAGCTTGGGAAGGCTAAAACCTGAATGAAGAATAATGGAGAGAATCAGGAGTTGAATCTCTATAATTCACATTGCATAGGTAATTGCAGTAGTTATATCTTATTCAATTTTTAGTTAAATATGAGAGTACAATCTGAATTTAAGCACCTTCTGAGATGTCCATTCTAGATTTTTCCTTGTAAATATATATCTTTGTATAATATCACAAACAATGAAGGATGTTTGAGAATCTGGAGAAAGTCTCTTCAACAGCTACATGGCCAAACAAAGAACTTTGTTTGCTGGAAGCCGATTGCATTCAAGCCAACGAATGACAGAAGGACACTGAGAATTAATTTCTGTCTGCACATGCTTAGGTTTGACTGAAGTCAGCAGTAAAACCCCATGACTTTTAGGGACCACAGTATTTTCCATACAGGTTTTAGGACCAAGAGAAACCAAGAAGATCTTTTCTGGCCTACTCCACAATGCAGAGTGTAAAATTTGATTCCATTCCACTGAATTGATGTTCTGGTTGCTCTTGCAAGTATACTTGGTTGAAACTTGCAAAGTAATTTAGCTGTTGCACAAAAACGAGTAACATCTAGATCCCTGGCTGAATTGTGTGGGCTCTGCAAGGAGACAGGACAGGAATAAAAAGTTGTAAAGGCATATTTTTGTCTTTGACTTAAATAGATCTGAAGCTGAATAAACACTGCAATCAAATCTGTTGAGTAGGAAGGTGCAATTTTTATGTAATCACTTTTGGAATAGAACTTCCAATATTCCATACAGTTATACAGTTTTTAGTTAAACAAGTGACTACAATCTGACTTTAAGTACCTTTCTGAGATGCCTATTTTAAACCTTTTCTCTAAAATAATACATTCACTTTTCCCACTCGATGTTTCAATTTAAATCTGAGTGCTCTCCTGGTTCTTCTTGTTCTCACAGCAGCAGTTTAAATTTTATTGTCACTTTTTCAGGGTTTCACTACTTCAGCACTGCCAGGTCTTATTAGGCATTTCTCAAGACTGTGTATCTCCTGATTCTAATATGAAGTATATATCTTTCTTTTTGTTTAGCACTGTATTTGGCTTGCTGTCTGTTTTTTCTTTGCACACTGGAAATGCATGTTGTCTTTCAAACAGCACGTACCTCATGTTATGCAGAAGAAAAAACTCATTGAGACGGAGAGCATTGTTTTCTTACTCTTTGCACTTGCCTTCAGTACTCTTTGTCTGCCTTAAATCACAAGTTAAGAATATAAGTGTACCACTACATGCAGATTCTTCTTCTTTCCCACTACATTTGATAGGTAGCAACTTTTAATGGTTACCTTTGGGCATCAATTTTCTTCAAGTATACAGCTTTCAATAAAATATTATATTCCATTTCTGAATCTGCTTGTTTAACTGACTTCACCCACCACCTTGTCTTTTGTCAACTGTTGAAGTGTAGAAGCCGCCTTGCTCAGGGATAAGGTATCTCTGCTTGTTGGTAATGTTTCTGAATGTGAGTCGCATCTCTAGATGCTTTAAAGCTTCTACAGGAACTCTGATGGTGCTAAACATGCAGATGAGGACAGAGTGGGGATGTTGAGGTAGAAAGGGATATCGCAGACATGGAAGCAGGGAAGTGTAGGATAAAGAACTGAGAAAACATAGCAGTGCAAGGTGGGGGTGAATAAGGATAATTCCTGTTTGGGGTGAGATAAGTGGCAGTGACAGGAGTATGGGATTGGATTTCTGATTTGGAGGTGTAAGGATATGTGATGAAAAGGTTTGGGACTGATAGGATGGGAGATGTAGTATCACCCTACGTTTCAGGTCAAATTTCTACTTCTCCCCTCTTAAAGAGACATAAGGTCAGGGATCATCCGTAAGACCACCTCATAGTCAGCAGTATGTTTTCTCTGTAGTATGGTGGTGTACATTTCTCAGGAATGCTCTAGTCACTCCAAAATTGCACATATATGGGACATTTCTGGATGCATGCAGTAAAAATGATGGGAAGTTGAGAAGCATAGGCTGAATATTTCTATGTGAGAAGCAGTTAATCTGATAGACCCACTTGGGAAAGTGGGTCTAGAAGGGGACAAAGAAGGGGACAAAGAAGGAGTCACAGAAGGAGTTTTGAAAGCTACAGTATTTAATACAATAAGCACGGAAGGAGGATTTGGGAGGCTTCTTGTTTTCATGATAAAATTTCAGTAGCAAAGCTAATTGATTTAATTAACTCGTCTGCTTATTCAAGCATATGTGGTATACCAAGAATATTTGGTACAAGAACATAATGCAGGACTGGGAACAGTTATGAAAGAAATATTGGTGTTGAGGAGGAGGAAATAACTTAAAATGTACTGTTATGGCTTAACCCTCGTAGGCAGCTAAGCACCACACAGCCACTTGCTCACTCCCCTATAGTGGGATGGGGGAGACAAGCGGAAGTGTAAAAGTGCAAAAACTCATGGGTTGAGATAAAGGCGGTTTAATAGGTAAAGCAAAAGCTGCATGTACAAGCACAAGTGAAGGAAAAATAAGGAATTCATTCATTACTTCCCATCAGCAGGCAGATGTTTTGCCATTTCCAGGAAAGCAGGGCTCCACTGATGTACTTTAAGAAGGTAGAATGTATGTTTAAAAAGAATGTGTGTTTAAAAAGGTAAAATGTATTTTAGGAGGTAGAATCTCTCACTATATAAGAATAAAGAGCTGTAAAAAGGTCACAAGGCCCTCTGAAACCAGACACTTGGTATGAACAATAAATGCCTTGCTAATGAATATACCCTTGAAGAAGAACAGAAGGCTGATAATAAGGAACATCCCCCCACAGGCGGTGCCGAAACCGGCTGAAAACTGGACAGCTGCTGGATAAGGCATAAAGTCAACAAACATTTGCAGTAACTGGGAGAAAGGTAAAGGTGGCAGTGGGAGATCGCGACCACCAACTCAACTGGAGACTGAATTGGACTACCCCCGCCTTGGTAATGGAGCATGAGCACGTCAATTAAAGGACCTTGTAACTTTAAATGAAAGTGAGAGACTGTACTAACCAATAGAAATTGTTACGATAAAGTACTAACCAATAATTCTAATTAAGAGTGTGTATTTCTGTGTATTGGATCGTATAAATATTCCTAAGTGTTTTTAGGCTAGTGTGCTGGCTTTGTGGATTACCACCTCTGCAGAAATTATATAAATAGATAACACCTCTACTCTGTGTGTATATTGGCTTCTGCACACTGGGTAAACAACCATCCTTGGGGACAACACCATCATGCCTAACTGTTACTTGGGAAGACAAGCACCATAATGCTGAACCCCCCCACCACCCCTTCCTCCTCTTTCCCCCAGCTTTTATTGCTGGGCACAACGTCATATGGCATGGAACACCCCTTTGATGAGATGTCCTGGCTGTGTCCTCTCCTAACTTCTTGCACACCCCCAGCCTACTCTCTCGCAGGGTGGTGTGAGAGGCAGAAAAGGCCTTGATGGTGTGTAAACACTGTTCAGCAATAATGAAAACTTTGGTGTGCTATCGTCACTGTGTTTGATCACAAATCCAAAGCACAGCATCGTATGATCTGGTATGAAGAAAATTAATTCTGTCTCAGCCAAAACGAGTACCAGGAGTACTTATAAATCTTTTAGTCCTATTAGTTGTTTATGGAACATCTGCAAATAATAAATATTCATAAAAATCATGGACTTTTTTTCTAGCAGCTCAAGAGTGAAATTCTACTCCCATACAGAAAGGAGACTGAGATGATCAGATTTTGCATTTCTAGCAGAATGAGATACTAACTGTTGAACCAACCTGGTCTACTGCTTGCTGATATCACAGGAAACTACAATATTTTACCTCAGAGCCCTTTGGATCATGCTACCTTTAGATACATTGTCTAGCTGCAGATGGATCATTTTATTTAGAATGCAGAAATAAAAGGCATTCATTTAAATGTGTATTTGCCACAATGTCCTATGGAATTTCCTCTCACTGAACAGTTCTGTGACATACATTTACTGTGACTGGAAAAATACGTATGCATGTATGACTATCCATATTTTTCCACAGTAAAGTGCAAGAGCTGTTAACCATCATCATTCCGGTTACCAACTGCCAAGAAGAAGCCTTTATAACCTGTTGACATACTGATGTATGAGTAGGGATATCTGTCCAGCTTAATGCTTTAATTAAAAACAGAACATTAAACTATTAGCTTTTTGCAGAATGAGTAATTCATGTTCTCTGCATTTTTACTTAACTGAAAGGTTGCTAAAAAACAATAACCAATTTAATATTTCATGACAGATAATTTACATCTTTTCAATATCCCAACTGGTAGCAGTTGTCAAATCTCTCATTGATGCTTCCAATGTCATGAGTCTGACTGCTATAACAAATATTAACAAGATCACAGAAGATGACACAGGGTCATTTGTTTCTCTGTTTAGGTGTTGTCAGGACTGCAGAATGAATCCTAGAACCTCAGGCTATTGTGGCATTTATGCTTTTCAAAGCTGGTATCAATGTGTCTGAGATTTTTGTTTTGCCATTTTGGTCTGTATTAGGTTTTTCGTCTGTTTTGTTTTATTTTCATTTTGAAACAGGAATTGGGATGAGACAGCTAACAGCTTTAGCACAGGTATACTCAGTAGCATGTGTGGTGACAATATTGGTTCTAGCTTCATTTTTCCCTTTCTGTATTTTACAAAAAAAGAATAAGAATAAGATGGTCAAGCCAACTTAATTATGAAGTGTGTCTAGTTGGCCTGGGTTCTAATCTCACATTCATTTTTACTATGAAGTGTTTATTTTGCTTATTTATTTAGTGTGATTTAGTTTCAATCACATGAGATTCCTTAGTTCTTTAACAAATTAAACAGTTAAATCTAAACATACCACTTTATTCAAAGCTACATTGGGCCCTGAAGTTAAGCATATATTTAAGAACTTTGCAGAACACTAGCCCTTAATTGTGTAAGAAATAATGCTTTGGAAAAATGCTATTTGAAAGTACGTTATTTCATTCCATTCCCTTTATATCATATTTCAAACATATATTCGATTTGCTGTTCACAAAACCTTTTAGATATCATTTAGCATTATTGTTTTTCTGGTTTCTTTGTCCGTGGAGTATTCGTAAGGTATAATGCTGTTTAGCAGATGCCCCAGCCCTGCTCTGTGAATTGAAGAATATAGAATGCAATAAATCGCACCCTAATTAAAATTCAAGCTGTTAAAATTAGGTAGATGTCTTCAAGTTGTGTTGTGTTCCCCAGTTCTCCTTCTTTCTGCTTTTTTTTTTTCTCTACTGTATCATAGTTCTTTTCAACCTGTGAAGTCTGTTGTCTGATTTTGCAAGCTATATCATGGGGGATTTTTGATGTACAACCTCTAAATTCCCTTTTCCAAATCAGTAGCAAGTGTAATAAATAAAGCAGAGCTTGGCACCGAAACTATGCTACCCCATCAGAGATGCTTCCCTGTAACAGTCCTCAGTCTGGATTGGAAAGACCGCAGGCACTGTAGTAACTTCGTAGGTTCTCCCTCTCCCTGCTAAGTATAAAAGGAAGCATCTTCCCTTTGCCAGCAAGTGTGCCTTTGGACTCTCTTTCAGTCTGTCGTGCACCTGTTTAAAATAATCAGTAAGGGAGTGGCACATTTTTTACAAACACTCACTGTATTAGCACCTGAGGAAGCTATGCTTTACACCAGTGTACCTGTTTATGCTTATTATTTATTCTAAATCACTATTTAAGAAGATCAGATGTGATCAGTGCACATTGTTCCCAGGGAAGAGAAAGCCCATGCTCTGAAGAACTTACAATCAAAACAGATAAAGCAGAGTGCAGAACAGAAATCTTTTTTTAGCATGTGAACACCTTAGCACATCCACATCCAAGGTCCACATCTCCAACTCATTTTCCTAATTTTTAGAGCACGTGTGACATGTGTCACATTATGTCAACCTATGGCGGTGTTGTCATTGCTCTGAACACAAGATCATATATCAACCACGATACAGACTTCACGACTATTTTACAGGCACCTGTTTGCTTAATTAAGTGTGGCCATAATAAACTATTTTGTGTCAGGACAAAACAGAGCAAATTGGAATGCTTTTGCAGTGTGGATGATTTCGATGCACTGATCTTATGATTGAGGTATGTAGATCAAAGTCTTTTCACTTAATAGGAACAGTAAAAACTGGGGAGAGATCCAGTTTGACTGCAAAATGCAGCAGGATTAAAAATTCAAGAGGTAACATTGGCGTCCATGTTTGCTGTAAATGTTGCTTTTCAAGGAAAGGAAATATTACTGCAAAACCTGATATTGTGACAGTTAACTAAGCTACAAAGGCAGGAATTCCATCATTTAACAAAAAAGCGTGTTACCACCACAGTCTTTGAATTGCTGGAGCAGATACTGGTTCTTGAAAACCAGCTTGAAAGTGAAGCCTCTTCTGTAATAAAACATACAGATCTATCTATGGTAAATTCTGACAGCCCTGCAAGGCATCACTTTGCATCTTCTAGCTGTTACCAGCCTGTGAAAATACAGTCTTGGGTTATGAGCTAGAGCCCTCCTCTCATAGCTAGACCACCTCCTTTGTTCATTTGACTTTGGATAAAGTACAGCACCTGTTTCCATCTCTTGGAAGGCTGAGTCCCAAAGATCTTGCCTATCTTTCTTAAGAACTTAAAACATATGTAATTAGGGAAATGACTTCAGGAAAATTCAGTCAGCCATGAGCTGAAGAACTCATGATAAAAGAAGGATGTGGATAAATTTGAATAGGGTCCAGCAGAGGGCTGCCACAATGGTGTGGGGACTAGAGCACGTGATCTACAAAGGGCAGTTGAAGGAGCTGATGTTTAGTCTGGCAAAGAGAAGACAAAAAAGAGCATGTAGCAACCCATAAGAACTGGGATGGGATTAACAAAGATGATGCAACCAGATTACTTTACTCAATAGTGCCAGACAACGAGAGGCAACAGCCAAAAATCTGTGGCTGGGCAAATTAGGACAAACACTTTCACAAGGAGGTTAGTACAGTACTGGAACGGATCACCAACAAAAATGGTGACATTTCTTTCCATTGAGGTTTTCAAGTGTCAATAGTGAACAGTTAAGTGTCAAAAGAGCACTGATCTAGTGTTAGCAACAGCCCTGTTTCAAGTGGGATTGTTGGCTTAGAGACTTCCAGAAGTAATTCCAAACAACTTTCCAATTCTTTTTTTTATCCAGTAGATGTGATGTCAACTAGCCACTATCTTCACTGATTACTTTTTTTTTACGTAAGGGGAGACTTATAACATTCCTCCCTAGTTTTGTCTTTACCAAATGAAACAATCCAAATTCCTCTAGTCTTTCTTTTTAGCATGGGTTTTCTCAAACTTTTAGTCACTTTTATAGTTTATCTTTGAACCTTGGTTGATTTAACATTTTTTGAAGTCTGATAACCAAAAATGGTCACACCAAGGCTGCAATATCAGTAGCGCTTCATCAGGTGGAAAATGAATTCCCATGTCTTCCTTACAATCCAGTATTGCATTCTGGAATAATTTTGCCTTTTTTTGCAAGAGTCAAATAAATGACTCAAGTTAGCTGTAACTGGCTATTTCCCACATGGTTTTTTACATTTGTTTCTTCCTCTGAGTTGTAAATAACTTGTTCTTATCTTTTGTGGAGTTGCATTTTCTTGAAATCAGAGTACAATTTTGCAAGATCATTTTGAATTCAGAGTCTATTCTTTAAAATGTGTATATTCACTTCCTAAGAGGAAGTGCAGTGCCACTCCAGAAGTGTATTTTGTATTTAAAACTAAAATGTTAAATAAAACTGGACCAAACATAGACCAATGCAGTATACCTTTAGACTAACAACAGATCACTGATAAAATGTTCTTTGAGTCTGATGGTTTTCAACAAGTTTCCCAGTATAACCTACTTTCAAAATAAGATCAAAATTCTTCTAAAACTTCTAAGAAATGAGCATGAGAATGTGTCTGTGTGAATAGACAAGATAGAAATGCCATTACTGTGACTGGTACATCCATCCTTCTGTTACTTAAAGAAATCTACATTTCTGTGGAGGGAAAATTTACACTTAAATACATTTTAAAATTTATGTGTGTAGACAAAGAGTAGTAGAGTCGCTGTGAAATAAAAATAAAAATTGTAAATGTGATTACTTGTTTCTTATTTAGTTTTATTTATTCCATGCAGTATTTGTGATTTCAGAAACAGGTATGAACTATATGGAGAGCATTCTGCAAATTTAGCACTTACAAGTCAGTCCTTCTAGGAACGTATTTGATCTTTCATATGTTAACATGTAACTTTACAGGCAAAGCTCAAAACCGTGCTCATGTATTTTACATAGAATCATAGAATGGTTAAAGTTGGAAAGGACATTAAAGATCATCCAGTGCCACCCCCCTGACATGGGCAGGGACACCTCCCACCAGACCAGGTTGCTCAAAGCCCCATCCAGCCTGGCCTTGAGCACCTCCAGGGATGGGGCATCCACAACTTCTCTGGGCAACCTGTTCCAGCGTCTCACCATCCTCACAGTAAGGAATTTCTTCCTAGTATCTAATTTAAATCTCCCCTCTTTCAGTTTACAACCGTTCCCCCTCATCCTATTTCTACATGCCCTGATAAAGAGTCCCTCCCCAGCCCTCCTGTAGGTCCCCTTTAGGTGCTGGAAGGTCTCTATAAGGTCTCCCTGGAGCATTCTCTTCTCCAGGCTGAACAACCCCAGCTCTCTCAGCCTGTCTTCATAGGAGAGGTGCTCCAGCCCTCTGATCATCTTCGTGGCCCTCTGTTGGACCTGTTTCAACAGGTCCATGTTGTAAACAGATGTCCATGTATTTATTAGTGCACACAGTCTGGAAAGATAATTTAAGTGAGTATGGTTCTGAACGCTGCCATTTTGGTCTTTGTTATCTTTTCACAGTATGATACAGTGGGGAATTTCTGTTCTGTCAGATGCTTTGTATTCTGTCAGGTGTCCTTTTTGGAACTCAAGTCATTGTAATCTATTTCTGTTTCACCATAAGATCACAGCCTACTTTGAACAGTATTTTATTACTTTGATGACTGCTCCTTTATTCTAATATGCTTAGTCAGAACTACCAAGTATGCACTATCAAGTATGGCTGATATAGCTATTGCTCCTTCTTGAAAGATAATATAGTGAAAATAACCAGTGTAGTACTAATAGTTCAACTAGTAGTAGTTGAACTCTATTAAACTTACCACTCAGATTCTCACCGAAATGCTCAGAATACTTCTGATTTTAACAGGACTTTGTGTCGAAAGAATAACTGGCAGTAATACTGCAAAACATCCATCAATAAGCACTACTTGATCATGCATAGGGATAACACCAGAGAAGAAAACAGACTATGCGGAACTTCTGTGCTAAGTGTATTTGTTAGCATTATGAAAATGGTTTTTTATTCTTAAAACATTGTTAAAGACCATCACTGTCACCCGCCCTCTTATCCTTTTCTAAAGATGATTCATATTTTCTGTATTAATCTGTGACAGATTATCTGGTAGACGGAGCTTTTCTCAAATTTTGATAATTTATGTTTCCTCTCCGATTCTGTAGCGTCTTTGTTGCTACTACAACAATGGGGACTTGGAGGAATTATCATGAGGAAACAATGAAAATCCAGATTCTGGTTTCCCCAGGCCAGAATAAATCATAAATTGTCCGCTAAAATATCAGGATTATCCTGAGTATAGACAGGTAGAATCCGGTGTGGTTTTTTTTATTTAAAGCTCTTTGCTGTGATATATAATTTGCTGTTTTGACAGGAAAAAATCATAGGAAAAAGAACTTAGATGCACATATAAACAAGAATAAGGAAGTGGAGACAGTATCGTATTACTTGATAGTCTCAGGACAACATTTTCCATTAATCACACGAAGTTCTCAGACTTAGCTGTAAGGCTATAAACTGGACAAGTATTCCAGTACAGTATTAAGTGTTACAAACAGATAAGGAAGTTGAGCACATCTTTTACTATTATTACTATTTTTGACCACTTTTGACAATTTTGTGGGAAAATGCCAGTTTCTCCAAAATTAAAGTGGAACCAACCTAAACTTAATTTTCCTCTACAGTGAAGTTTTTCTATTTCTTTGGACTGATGATGCCATTCGACAATTTGTAAGGATAGAAGATGTGTCAGACATTGTCGTACAAGTATTACAAGAGCATTACGAGAACTGCCACCTTTCTTTAGATACAGTTTCTCAGCAAGTCTCTTTCCCCTCGATACACCGACTGGAACATCATTACTAACTATAGCCTATTTCCTTGCTACTTGTCTTGTATCTGACTGGCAGACGCATGCACATGAGCATCATGCTCCCTGACAAATTCTCATTGCCTTGGCTGGTGCTTCATTCAGTCTCATCAAACTGATTTTTGCCGTACATGCATTTTTGACTACTTTGGACCACTAGTGTCATACACCATCTTAAGTTTGTCTATGCTTGGATGTGCAACTTGGCCCTATTCCACTGCAAAACATGGAATTGACTTAATTTCCGATTTTTTTTGTAAATTTTTGAGGTTTGAGTGAAATACTTGGGCTTTTTTATTGCTCTTGTGTTGCAAAAGCTGTCTTGCTAACATGATGTAGTGCAGACCAGTTTAGTTTCTCTTCATTCAAAAACTACATATGGAAACTACCTGAAGGCAATGCCTTTGAAAATTTTAATGTTTCATAAAGTCCTCCATCAAAGTCAAATACAACAGAATTGAACTGAAGTGATTGCTGAGAGAGCAATTTATTTAACTCCAGAAACTGGATGCTAGTGGACATGCAATCCACTTTGGTAAGGTAGCAACATTGCTTTTCTTCCAGTTTCTGTATTCCGAGTTTCTTTCTAATTATATACTGTCTTTCCTTCTTCATTCCTTCTGGCCTGTATGCCATCCTGACTGGTGGCTGGATCTGGATTTATACATTTATGTGTATTGTTTATATACGTAACCTTAAGCTTGTGATGTTGTTTTTTAGTTTTAAAATTACGTCTTGTCTGAGGTTAAATAAATTTAGAAAGAGCAGCCAAAGGTTTTCTTAGTCCTAAAATTAGTAACCTAGAATATCTTTAATATTCAGCTATCAGGGACCACCCCTTCATGGCTACTAAGCATCCCGTAGTTCCCTTCTTGCCCTTCTTGAAGAGAATAGTGACATTTACTTTCTTCTGGTTCTCAGGAATCTCCCTTAGTTGATATTACCTTTCCATTTCAGGAATGAACTCTGAAGAAAAAAAATATTCCCATACTTATCTACTAAGTATTGAGAATATTGAATATCGAGAAGCTTTATTTCATTTTCTCCAAATGAAAGAATTGGATTAAAAGGGACAAACAGCCTCTAATCTTGAATTTACATGTCAAATACTCAGTTTCACTAGGTGTTCTAGCTGCTATTAGAAGAAGCAAAAAAAGACTCAAAGTTGCAATAATCCACATGACCTAGGCTAGCAACCAGGATCTAGAGTTTCTTATTTTAGCAGGGTTTTCAATTTTAAAAACAGCATTTTTTTTCTTGTTATTCTATGTAATAACTTTGCAAAAAATGCCTGCCCCACTCTCTGCCTCTGAAGAAGCAGGCCAGCAGGTTAAGAAACCACATTGGTACTGTGTGTCAAGGTTCTCAGTGCATCAACAGGGTCAAGTTGCCCTGACCAGCTTGTAACTTTCCCTGTAATCTTGACAGCATTTTCCCCACCATCTGTTAGCTCAGACCATCTTGTTCTTGTCTTCCCAAGTAACAGTTAGGCATGATGGAGCCCTGCTTTCCTGGAAATGGCAAAACATCAAACATCTGTCTGCTGATGGGAAGCAGTGAATGAATTCCTTATTTTTCCTTCACTTGTGCATGCAGCTTTTGCTTTACCCCCTTTTTTTTCCCCTTTCTTTTCAATCTTTTTTCTTACTCATCAGGCTTGTGATGAGTAAGAACCATCTTTTGATTCCCATGCATTTTGTTTTTTGTACAGAGTAAAAAAAAGTCTCATATCTACAGTTGTTTTAAAGACTCTTTCACAAGGCTTTGTAAAGGGAACTTAGTGTACATGCAAAGCAGACAATTTCTCCCTGAGAAAACTTTAACCGTTGAAGAAGGCACAAATTTCTCTTGTCCAAGTACAACCACTTGTGTAATGACTGGTGCTTGACTTTGGTTAAGTAGTCAGATGATAGAACAGAAGTAACTTTAAGAATGAAAGGGCATATATTCATTGAAGTGTTATGAAAAGGAAAGACTAGGAGGGAAATGTAAGTAAAATGTGATCATGTTAATTTCAGCTATCTAAAATGTATTTGCAATTGCAGAGACATAAATTTATGTAGCAGATAACCTCAGGTAAACATGTGTCTAATCATATATTTTTATTAACGTCTCAGAAAAATTATTTACCTGCTGTAATGATCCTGACCAGGAGGCTTTCACCGGCTTCCACTTGGCTTCCACGCCACCTGTGTGGCTTTGATTTTATCTAAACGTACAGCAAGAAGTTCTCATGTGAACATCATTCAGGAATACAGCTGTTTTCTGATAAGAAAATATGAAAAACCACAAAAGGAGGAATCGCTTTCTATGGATGGAATCTGAGTAGCGTGCCATGGGGAAGAAATCACAAAAAACATTTATTTTAGCCTAGCATTTTCAGATATTTTTATAAGCACAACAAAACATCTATCAAATATACAGAGTGACTGAAAGTACCCTCAATCAGCTACACCTTGTGAGAGGAGTGTGGATTTGCAGAAATATCCTGCAGAATTATGCTCTTAGAATTTTGGGGATCCTCTGAACATTCATTAACTTTGTCTTTGTGAGATCACTTTCTCACTGGAGTGTCTACCAGCATGGTCCACATCAAATAACATCAGTAGTCCAATTTGAGTTGTTTCTAAAAAACTTTGGAGATTGAGTCGTAAAGGTTAAGCCATATTAAATACAACTGTGAGTCAGACACCATAGAAATTTTTCATAGATCTTTTGTATGCTATTTATTTGAAATCTTACCACATCACTATGTGTTCTGTCTCTCAAGAGCTAGAGTTTAAAGTTCTGCCTCTTATGTCACTCTCATATTGTCAGTCCAAAAAGATAAGCACAAGTACTTCCCTTTTGTACTTCATTGCACTGCTCTTTTTATAAAACCTAACTTTGGTCTTAATTGATCTCGTCTAAATTCTGTAAATAGAAAGAGAATTTTGCCTCCAGACCTTTGGTAAAAATCTTCTTTGAAACCAATTAGTGCAAAATGTGTGATTTTACTCTAGGAAAAACAGAGCAGTCATCAGTTCCTTTTGGCCAGATCCCAAACTAGTTATTCAGCTCAAGGTACTCTGAAAAGACAGAATCCAATGTCACAAAAATTGTGACTGTTACCTGAAACAAAAGTTCTCAAAACCAGAAGCAGTTTAGAATTTCTTCAACATTGGGTGCTAGGTGGAAATTATTTATACACAAAAGATTCTCATTATTCCGCCTACCTCGTACACAACTCCACCTAGGCTTACATATTCATTAGGATGACCCAATAGCCCTTTTGCACATGCCTATTAAATTTTGCAGCATTGACAAAACACTTCTGTGCAAGCGTGAGCTCCTCGGTGGTCATTTGGGTAGGGATACCCTTCCTCACATTATCCTTTTAAGGTATTGAATCTTCTCAGGACAGTAAAAGTTGACTGTAAGTTTGCCAGCTTCTCGAGGATGATAAGGGTGTTCCATGAAGTAGCCACAGCTCTGTCCTAATTGGTACAGGAGTACACACTTTGACATATGAGAGAAGCTTGAGGTGATTAACTACTTCTTGGTATCCCATCCTTATCACTATCTGCTCAGTGACTAACCACTTTCTCACACAGTAAGAAGGTTAGTAGGAAGCAAACAACATTATATTTAGGATATGGTTATAAACAAAGCAGAGGCCTGTCTTTGGTAACATGACCATTACTTCCTTTAGTTAGTCTTGCTTTTATATTTTCAATAAAGAAAACATGGAAAGAAAGAAAACCAGGACACTGTTAAAGAAAAGAAAAAGCCACTAAGAAATAGAAAATAATAAATTATATTGGTTTGGCATTATTTTTTGCATACCAGAAGTATGTTTTATGGCAAGTAACATGTGAATAACCATCTCAATATCTGAGTAAAAATTTGAAGAAAAAAGGGTAGAAGTTGCTGGAGAAAAAAAAAAAAAGACATGTTTGGAGAAAGGACTTTTTGAAAAATACTGACTTCCTAGAGTTTTACGGACTTAAATGAAGATGGAAGATTTTGGGGTTTGATGCATTGACTTAAGCAAGGACTGCATAAGCTCAGACACCTTCCGGAAACTTTCAAGGCAGCCCACAAAACAGCTTCATTCAAAGGCACTGAGACCTACATGACCAGTGGCACTCTGTCTATCCCTTTAGATGAGCATGAAAATTCTAGTGCATTACAAAAACCAGGTTAGGTATGTCACTCTGTAACTTTTAAAAATCATTAGTTATGCATGATTATATAAGTTCATGTTAATTAATGACTGTTTAAGACCAAATGCCTAAGAATTTCCAAATAGAAGTTCTTCATGAAGAGCTATGTGCCGTTGTTGTGGTTCAACCTCAGCCAGTAATTAGGACCACGCAGCCGCTCACTAACCCCCCCAGTTGGGATAGGGGAGAGAACTGAAAGAGCAAAAGTGAGAAAACACTCATAGGTTGAGATAAAGACAGGTTAATAGGTAGAGCAAAAGCCATGCACGCAAGCAAAGCAAGGAATTAATTCACTGCTTCCCATCAGCAGGCAGGTGTTCAGCCATCTCCAGGAAAGCTGGGGTCTATCACTCATAACAGTTACTTGGGAAGACATAATGCCATAACTCTAACCATTCCCCCTTTCATTCTTCTTCCCCCAGTTTTATATACGGAGCATGATGTCACACGGTATGGAATACCCCTTTTTGACAGTGAGAGTCTGCTGTCCCAGCTGTATCCCCTCCCAACTTCTCGTGCCCTCCCAACCTGCTCACTGGCAGAGGGGTATGAGGAGCAGAAAAGGCCTTGACTGCCTAGCAACAACTAAAAATATCAGTGTTTTACCGACACTATTTTCAGTCCAAATCCGAAACGTAGCACTATACCAGCTGCTAGTAAGAAAATTTACTCTATCCCAACTGAAACCACAATAGCCTTTAATGAAAAAGAATGTATATTTTAGTGTATTGCAAGGCAATACTGAATAACTGTTAAAATGGAAGTGACAATGAACAAAATAATACTGCTGGATTTTCCCTAATGAGAGATACTTTACAAAGCAGGTGTCAAAAAAGCATAGAAGGCTTTGTATATCAAATTGATTGTGCCTCTTAATTATGAGACTCCTTCAGAAGTCTTGGCAAGTCAAGCAAAAGCATGCTTATATCAAAATCAGATGGTTGGTTTAAGTGGATTTTAGGACTTGTGTCATGTACTGGCCTGACAGCTCTAGAGGCTGCAATCACTTAATAGTAAAGAAGGAAGCAGCTGTGTGGACTTTCCCACTTCCCCTCCTGCCAAAGTGTCTTCTGTTCTGTCAGAGCTCTCTCGAGATACTTCTGTTTACTTTCTGAGCCTATCTCATCCGAGGCCTTTCTGATAACTACTCAAGGTTTAGTCCTACCACCACGTGGAGTCATGCTCCACATAAGCACATGACATAAGCAGTGAGTGCCAAGTTTGCAACCGAGAAAATACATTGTGTTCTTGTAAATAAAGCAATATGCAATTTTTTGAAAACATGCAAATGTTTTTTTATCTGTTTTTACCCTGTGAGTTATTACTGTTTGAAACTTAGATAAGAATCATGTCTTAAATTTAAATGTAGTCTGTGCTCCTGTGCAAACTCTAGATCCCAGCTCAGAATTTCTGTCCCCACAGAACTATCAGGGGCAGGCACATGGAAGTTTATCGACATTTTTCCAGCTTCACAAAGAAAGCTGAAAGCAGTTCTTAATTTTAAATAGGTTCAACCAATTGTAACATGGTTTTTCGATCTAGCATTCCTGCTGATCCACAGCTACAAATGGTCAAATCTAATTCATGTAAGAACTGCAACATTAACATAAATATGCTCACAATAAATCACCTTTGGAAATACCTTAGTGACTTCTGTAAGAGAAGACTCTTTCATCTCATTTTGCAGAGCAGTAAATTAAATCCAGATAAATGAAACAACTGATTTTGAGTGTGTCCAAAATATCTGGAAGAAGGAAACCTTGATTCACATGATCTTATTGTGCATTTTATCCTGTTTAGCTACTTTCTTATATAAGAGTGGGTTTGTATAATACAATCCTTCCTTCATTATACAAACCTTTCCTAGGTTTGTCTAATACAAGCCTTTCTTTCACTAGCTGAGAAGACACATTGTCTCTGTAAATTTGCTAAATTAATCGTGCATTAAAGCACTGAGATCAGACTTGTACTTTTGTTATTTTTACTGTCTTTAGAAATGGTGAATTTCCTATTTGGTTTATGAAAAGCTTTCTTATTCATCATATATGTTAAGCGGCATTTTGAAAAGAAATTCAACTCAAAATTCAAAGGAAGGATTTTAATTGATTTTATGCTTGAGTGAAACTGCTGTAAAAATGTTGACTATATAAGAATAAAGTAGTTTATGAAATTGCCTGCACTGAAAAGGAACTTTTTACTAAGAAAGACAACTACTAGCTATAGTTACAGAATGGAAATACATTCATTTGGATCACCATACCCGATCTAATGGAAGAGAAAAACTAGGCTTCTTTTGGGGTTGGTTTTTCTGTTATGTGGAGTTTTTTTGTTTGTTTGTTTGTTTTTGTGGGGTTTTTTAACATCATCTGTCCTTTTTTCCATTTTGGATAAATCAAACATTAAGCAGCCCTAGATGAACCAACTCAAATAAAGTGACTGTTCTTTCTGTATCTAGGGGATACAGAACTAGTTGGCCAAAGGCAACTGATGGATTGATGGGAACAGAAGAAACCTGAACAGAAGACAGTGAGACACATGAATAGTGCAGTGCATTGTCAGTTGATGTATTCTACACAGAATCTGATCATCACTGGCTTTGATGGATTTTTATGAGGTTGTGAGAAGCTCTATCTCATTTTAAAACATAAGCAGAGCATAAGACCCATGAAGAATGACTTAATTTCAGGTTTTATTTTTAGGGGCAAATTCTGAGAGTAAATCTGGAAAAATTATGATCAAAGCTTAATTTGCCTAGTTACACCTGAAGAGAAAATATGTTTTCCAATGACATTGAAAGCCAAACATAATCTTAACGCTTTTTTTTTTTCCCCGACAGAACCTTAATATTTAACTTTCAGTTTTCATGGTTTAGGTTTTTACAGTTAAGAGAATTACATTTTCAGAGATGCACACATAGTCAATAGCAAAAGTTCCTTTTGTCAAAAAGAGAGCCCATCCCAACATATTTTCCCAAGGAAAGTTATTCTCAATTGATGACTTTGTTTTCTCAAAGAAGACAGGTTTCTCTGATTTACATTAGTTAATGCCTGCACATCTGGAGTCATGGAATCACAGAATTGTTGGAGTTGGAAGAGACCTCATAGAGATCATCTACTCCAACTCCCCTGCCAAAGCAGGATTGCCTATAGCACATTTTCAGGACTGCATCCAGGCGGGTCTTGAAGATGTCCAGAGAAGGGGACTCCACACCCTCCCTAGGCAGCCTGTTCCAGGGCTCTGCCACCCTCACCGGAAAGAAGTACTTCCTCATATTTGAATGGAACTTCCCATGTTCCAACTTGTGCCCGTTGGCCCTCATCCTATCGCTGGAAACCACTGAAAAGAGTCCGGCTCCATCCTCCTTCAACCCACCCTTTAGGTACTTGTAAACATAGATAAGGTCTCCCCTCAGCCTTCTCTTCTCCAGGCTAAAGAGTCCCAGCTCTCTCAGCCTTTCCTCATCAGGGAGATGCTCCAATCCCTCAATCATCTTTGTTGCCCTAAGTTGGACTCTTTCCAGTAGTTCCCTGTCTCTCTTGAACTGAGGAGCCCAGAACTGGACGCAGTATTCCAGTTGTGGCCTCACCAGTGCAGAGTAGAGGGGCAGAATGACCTCCCTCCACCTACTGGCCACACTCTTCCCTATGCAGCCCATTGGCCCTCTTGGCGACAAGGGCACATTGCTGGCTCATGGATAGTTTGCTATCCACCAGGACCCCCAGAGCCTTCTCCTCAGAAGCGCTTTCCAGAAGATCCACCCCTAACCTATATTGGTGCCTGGCGTTCTTCCTCCCCAGGGGCAGGACCCTACATTTGCCCTTGTGGAACCTCATTAGGTTCTCCTCTGCCCAGCTCTCCAGCCTGTCCAGGTCACGCTGGATGGCAGCACAGCCCTCTGGAGTGTCAGCCAGTCCTCCCAGTTTGGTATCATCAGCGAACTTGCTGAGGGTACGCTCTGTCCCCTCGTCCAGGTCATTGATGAATATGTTGAACAAAACTGGACCAGGTATTGACCCCTGGGGGACACCGCTGGTTACAGGCCTCCAACTCGACCCTGCTCCATTAATTACAACTCTCTGTCACATGACATGAGTTCATGTCACATGAGTTCTGTCACATGACCAGCTCTTAATCCACCCCACTGCCCCCTCATCTAGCCCACACTTCCTCAGTTTCCTAATGAGGATGTTATGGGAGACAGTGTCAAAAGCCTTGCTGAAGTCAAGGTAGATGACATCTACTGCTCTTCCCTCATCCAGTTATAACATCATAGAAGTCTATCAGATTGGTGAAGCATGATTTACCCTTGGTAAATCCATGCTGACCACTTCCAATAACTTCCTGTTCTTCAATGTGTTTGGAGATGACTTCCAGAATGAATCACTCCATTACCTTCCCAGGTACAGAGGTGAGACTGGCCTGTAGTTTCCTGGGTCCTCCTTCTTGCCCTTTTTGAAGACTGGAGTGATGTTTGCCTTTCTCCAGTCCTCAGGCACCTCTCCTGTTCTCCATGACCTTTCAAAGATGATAGAGAGTGGCCCAGCAATAACATCTGCCAGTTCTCTCAGCACTCACAGGTGCATCCTATCTGGGCCCAAGGACTTACGTATGTCTAGTTTGGCCAAGTGGTCTCTAACCCAGGCCTCCCCTACAGAGGGAAAATCTTCCTCTCTCCAGACCTTCACCCTTGCCTCCAGGGTCTGGGATTCATGAGGGACAGCTTTAGCAGTGAAGACCAAATCAAAGGCGGCATTCAGTAACTCCACCTTCTCTGTGTCTTCCACCAGTAGGGCACCCACCCCATTCATCAATGGGCTTACATTTTTCCTAGTCTTCCTTTTTCTGTTGATATACTGAAAAAACCTTTTCTTGTTGTCTTTAACCGTAGTGGCCAAGCTGAGTTCTGTTTGAGCTTTTGTGGTTCGAATTTTCCCCCTGCATAGCTTTACCACATCTTGATATTCCTCCTAAGTTGCCAACCCCCTTTTCCAAAGACCATAAACTTTCCTTTTATTCCTGAGGTCCAGCCAAAGCTCTCTATTTAGCCAGGCTGGTCTTCTTCCCCGTTGGCTCATTTTTCGGGACCTGGGGATGGTGCTTTTGAGAGTTCCTCCTTGAAGCATGACCAGCCTCCTTGGGCACCTTTGCCCTTCAGGACTGTCTCCCAAGGGACACTCTCAGCCACGCTCCTGAACAGACCAAAGTCTGCTCTTCAGAAGTCCAAGGTGGCAGTTCTGTTGGCTCCCCGCCTTGCTTCTCCAGGAACTGAAAACTCTATCATTTCATCGTCGCTCTGCCCAAGATGACCTCCAACCTTTACATCCCCCACAAGACCTTCTCTGTTAACAAGCAGCAGGTCCAGTAGGGCGCTTTCCCTAGTTGGCTCCCTCACCAGCTGTGTTAGGAAGTTGTCTTCCACACACTCCAGGAACCTCCGGGACTGTTCCCTCTCTGCTATGATGTATTTCCAGCAGACATCGGGGAAGTTGAAGTCACAAAGAGTTACTAACAACAGTAGTTCTCCAGGTAACAAAGTGCTTAGATTTATGACTGACAGTATATCCTGGGATTAGGCTTTTTAAAACAAAGGAGTACATATATATGAAAAGGCTACCCTTTTTGAAGATGTACTGAACTTGGCATTACGTGAGATGAAAAGCTCGAAACTAGTTTTTGTGGAGTCTAAGGCCTCTGACAGAAGACTCTGCTGAGTATTGCTTTTTCAGTTAAAGAGATTCCTGTCTGTAACTCTCCTTGGTGGTTACCCTACTAGCATCTATCATGGGAGAAAGAGGGATGAAAGGGAACATGAGCCTTCATATTAACCACTTCAGTGGAAAATCTTGTAGCTTAGCATAGTCTGCCAAGAAAAGTGGTTTGGTCAAAAACACCATACTGTGAACTGGAGAGTTTGAGAAACAAGCATGACTTGTCTTCTTTTTATTCAGTAGTTGAATGGGAAGTTTCTAGCAGCAAGAACAGAAAGAAGCTTGGTAATGTTATTCCTTTAGCAAGGAAGCACCAGAGCTTGTTTATGCTTCTTATCTAAATTGTCACGGAATGTCTCTTTGCATTGTGTGGTTCTGCAGTACTTGAAAAAATAATCTAATCTATTATCATTTGGTCTAACTTCTCCTTTTCTTTAGCTGATGATTTTTAGCATGTAGATAATTGATTTTATTATTTGCTGGGTGTTTAATACTGCAGTTTGCACTTCTGTTCTTTAAAGAGAACTCAGACAAATAAAGCTGTGAAGAGTGGTTTTGAAAGCAAAGAAATACATACTTGGAGTAGGAACACGTGAAGTGCTTTGAAAGTTTTCTGATTCACTTATGTATGACAAAGAAGGGTGTGTCTAATTTGATTAGCTCATTTGCTGTGTTAATAAATTGCTGTTCCTTTGGGGTCATGTGCTTTCTCTTACGGAATGATCTCATGAAAACTTTTACTCTTGAAAAAGACCATAATTAGTTGAACCTGCAAAAGCAAGGTTGTGTTCAATCACCGGCTGGAGAAGTCATTGACAGTGATGCACAAACTGTGTTTGCATTCAGTCCTCACACAGACAAAGTATGATTCCCTCCAGAAAAAAATGCTTTGTCTCAGATACTCTTTAGCATATTTGCTTAGAATAAAAACTAAGTGAGTGTTGGTGTCTCTTTCAGAACCAAGAATTTAAATTTCACCTTGAAATAAAAGATGCAAATTTACAATAATGGTGAAGTTATATTGGGGTTTAGTTGGGTTTACAATAGCCCAAGGCGGATTCTTTCTGATACAGAGGATTGAGGGGTCTCAGGAGTTGAGAAGCTGATAATCTCCTGTGTGCTTTATATTTTGCATCTGTGATTTATATATCACAGTCCCATTCTTTCCTGCAACATCCTCAAGAAGAATACGCTGCATAAGAACCATTTTTAGACAGCCATTTCTAGAGCAGAACCGCATATTAATTTCTTCTTTAAAATTCCTGTTTGCTGACTCACCTGCAGTGAGTGATGATTTCTGACAGGTAAGTAAAATATCATTACTTTCTTTTCATTTTCTTTTTTCCATGAAAAAAATGGAAGGGCGGGGATTTTTTCCAACCCATAGCGTTCCATGTGTGCTTAACGGGAGACAGCAGTGAGAACCTGCTAAGTGCACTGCAAAGCAGGTGTTCAAACTGTGGGAAGAAAAAGCTCTCCTTAGCACCTAACAGAGAGTGATAGTACTGGCTAAACTTCCCCTGTTGAAATCATAAAGACAGATCTACAAGTTACAAGGTTCAAAGATCTGTGAAGAGGAACCACTATGTCATCTCACTCCCATGAAAGCATAGACATTGAGATAAATTTCATTTTTAGATTCCCAGGTCACTGGACTAGAATAGCCTGCCAAAACTTTATCATTAGCAGTACAGTGTAGAACCTTTAGAGTCTGGAATTCTTCTCTGCCATGTCTGTATTTTCCTATTGGGGCAGATTTTTCTGCACTGTTCTTATTTAAGAAGCAAATCTCCATTCAAATGGAGATTAAGATATAGAAAGGAAGTACTGTCATGGTGTGGGAAGGAAACATAAGAGGCTCTGAAATGAAACATGATAAAGTTAAGTATCACTAATGAGTCTCAGAGTTGCTTAGTTTTCATTACCGTGGTTATATTCTTCATTATCCCTGATTATGTTTGTAGGAAAGTGGTTAATGGATTTGGTCAAATTGAAAAGTAAGTCTATTTTATGAGGTGTTGCAAAATATGGTTAAAACCAGAAGATATTAAAGGGAGCTAAAGGTGTTAGGAGTATGTTAATGAATAGGTTTCAGAAAATGTATCTTTAGAGGTAGATATGTGGTTGGTAGAAAATATTCAGAAAGAAGTTGAACAGTATTAAATTCAGGAATATTAAAGTGAAGAATTAAAAATCAGACAAATTTTTAAAGGAATATGCCAGCAAAAAATGCCTGTGATATTGAACTTTGGTAACACACAGCAGTAGTCTCTCTTTCCCTGGAACTGATAGAATTGTCCTGTTCTAGACATGTCCTTAGAGACAGATATTCCCGTAAAGGAATAGTTTAAAGAGAGAAAGAAAACAAAAATCTGTTTGGTTTGTTTGAAGGGATTAATTTATGGGGAAAGAATACATGGAGAAAGATATAAATATGTCTTGCATGGCTAAGAAACAATTAAAAGGGAGGAGGGGCAGAAGTATCTACAGTTTTTCAAAAAGTAAACAAGTCTTAAATTTTTTATAAGTTTTTTTTTTTTTTTGCTCAAGCACATATTCCCATTGAAATTCCCTAGGAAAAAAACACCCAGAACTAAACCCTTTCATATCAGCAAACACAGAGATCTACCATCTCAATCAGTCTGCATTCTCTAGCATAGATTTTAATATGACACTTTATAAACAGAGTAGAGACATTTCTTGGGATTTATAAGTTGTATATGTCTAAAAGAGAAAAAGTCAAAACAGGAAAGAAAGATTCATTTATAATTTTAAAATAGCTAGAGATTCCTTCATCTCCCCTATGAAGCAAGAGTTCTTACGTAACCAATATTTAGTGCCTAAAAGACTGCATTAAGATGCATAATCCTGAAGCAGAGTAAGTATTCTCACCATCCTCTAGTGGAAGGCTTTTGTAGCCCTACCTCTTATTAGCTCCAATGATTGTGATTCCTCAGGAGTGGTGTATGTGAAACATTCTGGTGCTGCCTGGCCAGTGCTTTGTACCTTTAGTTCAAGGGATCTGAGAATCAGACCCTTCATGTTTAATTAGGATGGCTGCATTTGTCTTTTTTTTAAATTATTTTTTACAATTGACTGTTAAAATCAACATTTACTTTGATTGAAGTAGTTCATCTTTAATTTCTGTTCAAAGTCAGGCTTCCCACACTCATCTGCCTTTGGACCAGAAATTGTAGCAGGTGATAGGCTTTGCATGGAACAAGGGAAGCTTGGAGAAAGGAAGAGAGCAGACGCCAGCACTGAGCAGAAAATACCTAGCAGATCTTAAAGAGAAGGGGCAGGGCTGAAAGGAGTGAAAATCGAGCTGCATCAAAATTTAGCAATTGAAACTATACCCTACCGGCTTGGATTTAATCAAGAAAAAGATCGTAATTATACAATTAACAGGAATAATACAGTTTGGCACGGTACAGCTCTACTTTGCAGTGCATGTGGCATGATGAGCAGAGTAAATTTTTCGTTGCTTTTGGGAATGTGGTGTTCTCTTGTTAAGGTGCAAACTGACTTGTCATCATTTCTGTGATTGAATTCAGCTATAGTGGTCTGGTATTATTCCCTGGGGTAAATATACAGTGACATTACTTAACATACACTGGTAACATAGTGTGCCTAGTTGTGAAAATGCAAATCCTGAGTTTTAAGACATCAATATGGAATATCAACTGCAACCTGGCAAAGAAAACTCCTAAATCTAAATTAGCGAGATTGGCAGATTTTTTATTCTGTCATAGGAACTGATTACTCTTTTCACTTGGAAACCTTTGAAACTGAAATTTTCTATAACAAAAAGCCAAATTTTAAAAGTTTTTGTGTCAAGAAACCAAAGACGGTAAAATATAGTTGACTCATATGGGAGTCTCTCTTTTTATTAGCCATATTTTAACAGATATTCTGCATGGTATTCTATAGAATTTTGTTAGATGACTAGAACAGTTTGAAATAGATGTTTCATTCCACTGTCCATACTTTTCTTTTTACGTACATTTTGCAGTTCACTGTATGTGGACAATAAGACAAAGGTGATTTATTTAATTGGCTTGTGGTCAGTGGACCGGATGCTCACTAGTGTCTTACTAACAAAATGTACATCATTCTTACATCATGATAGGTTAGGAAAAGATTAAGCCCATATCCTTAAACACGTTTTTTAAGCCTCAGTTCAGAAGAACCTGGCCAGGAAGAATGCTTAGCCATATAAATTAAATGGGACCAAAGCCTGATGTTAAAGTGTGTACTTAATGAAGTTTTTTTGATCCCAGATATTCCTAATACTCACAGGTATTTAGAAATTTATTCACATACACACTTAAAAATTAAATATTTCCACTTCTTTTCCTGTTTACTTCTGTCTGTACAACTGTCTACCAAACATGACTTCTTGTGCCACAGTAAGCTCAGTGGACTTATGTTCTTCTGTCATTAATTTGTCACGCAGATAAAAAAATTTTAAGCTTAAAGCCACTAATAATATTTGTTACATAAAAAGAAGATTCAGTTAAATAAAGAAGCGCTTAGCAGCTAATACTGCAAGAATCATAGAACCACAAAAGCAGTGAATGGAATGCACCTCAGAGGACTCCACCCCAATTTAATTATTGGAGTGGGACTGTTGCCAACACTGTATCAGGTGACTGGCTTTGCATACCTGATTCTTGAAAATGGGCAGGGATGGAGATTACCCAGCCTCTCTAGGTGACATCTTCCAGTGCTGTCCTACTCAATGAATATTGTTATTTCCTCTAAGATTAAACCAGCATTTCACAAGTGGGAAGTTCCAAAACAATATGTAGCCCTTTGGTCCTTATTGTATCATCTACCCTTACTGAGTTGCTTTGTCATCCTTCTAAACTACCCTTCAGATAATTATAAACAAATTCAACTTCAAGATGGGCTCTAACACCCCTAAGCAATTGTGTTAACCCTCCGTGAGACCAACACAGCTTCTCCACATCTTTCTTGGACTGGAGGGACAGGAGAAAAACCATATACGGTGTTCCAAGTGTATCCTCACTAGCATTTAGAGGATATTTGTGATGTCCCTCTCCCCTCAAGGCTGCTGTGCAGCCTGAGCATTGTGGGCCAGCACAATGCTCTGCTCCCATTAAGGCCATCCTGCCTGCAGGGTTCAGAAGGCCATGGTTGTACCCTGCTTCCCTCAAGGCTGCTGTGCCTCTGGGACCAGGCAGACCAGCATGTTGCCCCTTTCCTACTGAGGTCACTGTACCTCCTGGGCATAGTGAGTCAGCATGGTGCCCTGCTCCCCTTGAGGCCACCCTGCCTCCTGGGCCTGGCAGAAAAGCTTGGTCCTCTCAGGCTACCCCATCTCCAGGGCTCAGCATTGTGCCCTGCTTCCCTCCACACACTGTCCTGCTTCTAGGATCTGGCAAGGAGGCCTGGTTGCCCCACCTTAGGATCTGCTGGAAAGAACACTTGTGTCAAGGGCACTCCAGCTCCTGGACCAGGCCCACTACCCTCAAGGCTTTGCCTGCTCCAGGGCCTGGACCTCTGAGGCCACCCAGTGTCCTTGACCTGGCAGGGTGACCTCCAAGGCATGGTGTTGTGTCCCACTCCCTCAATGTTACCCCACCTTGGGGCCCAGTGGAACAGCATGGTGCCCTGCTTCCCTTGAGGTTGGTCTGCCTCCAAAGGAGTATTCCATACCATAGACATCATGCTCACTATATAAACGGAGGTTAGCCAGGGGACAGGAATCTGTGATCGCTGCTCAGGACAGGCTGGGCAATTGGTCATCGGGTTCTGAGCAATTGTGTTGCATCACTTTTTTCATATATTCTTTTACCAGTGTGTGAAAACAGTTGGGTACCAGGGTAAAAAGGGCTGGCTGCACACAAATAGTTTGCTGTTTGGTACACTTGTCTTCCCATGCTCTGTGCCTGATCAGTGCAGTGTCTCCTACCTTCTTACTAAATTCCTTTCTCTTTTCCCAAGTAAGGAACTCTGCTTGGGGAGGGCAAGGGGCGGGGGGGGTGGTGTCTGTGTGGGTCTGTGAGTAGCAACTGGAGTCAGATCACAGGTTGGAGGGTCCTATTTTTCTGTAGTACCAGCAGCTAGAGACTGGAGTGAGTGGACCTAAGCGCTAGTATCTGGAGTGGGACCGTGGGTCATAGCAGCTGGAGTGAATGCAAGTGTGTAAGTACTAGTGAAGATCAAGCTGGACTAGCTGGCATGTAGGTGAAGTGGTCTGAGAGCTACATAGAACTTGGCCATTGGGACCAGGGGAGTCCGCGTCAACTCTGTGTGTGTGTGTCTGTAGGTCTGTACCAGCAAGTGGACCAGGGCTGCAGCCTTGAGGCTCATATGTTGGTGCCGTCTGTTCATGCGAACGCTCCATGTGTCTGTCTGATCTCTGTGGCTGACCATCTGTATGTGTATATATGTGTTGTATACATGTGCTCTGTATGTTTGTGCCTACTGGGAATACACTTTCAGCCTTGCTGCTGGTTGGACTTGGGGGCATGGAACTTCAGTAGCCTCAGCTCTTTCATGTTGTCATGTTTCAGCTCTTTCATGATGTATTTTTCTCCTAACACACCCTAGCTATAAATGGTGAATATCCTTCTAGTTGCAAGATTATAAAAACTTGGTTGGTTCTTTCACCTCTCTGAATATGTTAATACTGGGATGAATTTCCATGAATTAAGGTAATTTTTTCATGGTATCCAGAAAAGCCGTAAGTTGTTGCTTATGATAGCAGGTCCAACATATTACAAGTGCAATGGGACATATGGGTGACACTCCTGCCCAGCTAGCTCTGTTTATTAGCTATACTGGAGAGGGATCAACCATCCAGTCCCTAATCTCGTTGCCAAAGAAAAAGGTCAGAGTATATGGGAACAATTAAGGAAGTCGTATCTTCACTGTCTACAGAGGGTGGTGCAGGTGGGATTCTTGCTCCAGCACTCTGCAGTTTCCTTCACCCCTTCTTCAAGCTGGCCTTCAACCTGGCCATTAATATAAGGGACAACAAAAAAAGTTTTTATAAATACATCAACAAAAAGAGAGTCAGGGAGAATCTCCATCCCTTACTGGATGCAGGGGAGAACATTGCGACCGAGGACAAGGAAAAGGCTGAGATACTTAATGCCTTCTTTGCCTCTGTCTTCAATAGTCAGACCAGCTACCCCCAGGGTGTACAGCCTCCTGGTCTGGAAGATAAGGATGGAGAGCAGAACAACCCCCCAGTAATCCAGGAGGAAGTAGTTAATGATTTGCTTATGCACCTGGACACGCATAAGTCCATGGGGCCGGATGGGATTCACCCAAGGGTACTCAGGGAGCTGGTGGGAGAGCTCACCAAGCCTCTCTCCATTATCTATCAACAATCCTGGTCAACAGGAGAGGTACCAGATGACTGGAGGGTGGCCAACGTGATGCCCACCTACAAGAAGAGCCGGAAGGAGGATCCGGGAAACTACAGGCCTGTCAGTCTGACCTCAGTACCAGGAAAGATCATGGAGAGGATCATCTTGAGTGAGCTCTCACAGCAAGTGCAGGGCAGCCGAGGGATCGGGGCCAGCCAGCATGGGTTTATGAAAGGGAGGTCCTGCTTAACCAACTCGATCTCTTTCTATGACCATGTGACCCGCCTTCTCGATGCGGGGAAGGCTGTGGATGTTGTCTACCCGGACTTTGGTAAGGCCTTTGACACCGTCCCCCACAGCGTTCTCCTGGAGAAGCTGGTGAATCATGGCATAGACAAGCGTACTCTTCACTGGGTAAAAAACTGGCTGGATGGCCGTGCCCAGAGAGTTGTAATTAATGGGGTGAAATCCAGTTGGCGGCCGGTCACCAGTGGTGTCCCTCAGGGCTCAGTTTTGGGGCCGGTCTTGTTTAATATCTTTATTGATGATCTGGATAAGGGGATTGAGTGTACCCTCAGTAAGTTTGCAGATGACGCCAAACTAGGTGGGGGTGTTGATCTGCTTGAGGGTCGGAAGGCTCTACAGAGGGACCTGGACAGGTTGGATCAATGGGCCAAGGCCAATGGGATGAGGTTCAATAAGGCCAAGTGCCGGGTCCTGCATTTGGGTCACAACAACCCCAGGCAGCGCTACAGGCTTGGGGAAGAGTGGCTGGAAAGCTGTCCAGCAGAAAAGGACCTGGGGGTGTTGGTGGACAGCCGGCTTAACATGAGCCAGCCGTGTGCCCAGGTGGCCAAGAAGGCCAACAGCATCCTGGCTTGTATCAGGAATAGCGTGGCCAGCAGGAGCAGGGCAGTGATGGTGCCTCTGTACTGGGCACTGGTGAGGCCTCACCTCGAGGGCTGTGTTCAGTTCTGGGCCCCTCACTACAGGAAGGACATTGAGCTGCTGGAGCGTGTCCAGAGGAGAGCCACCAAGCTGGTGAGGGGTCTGGAGAACAAGTCATATGAGGAGAGGCTGAGGGAACTGGGCATGTTTAGTCTGGAGAAGAGGAGGCTGAGGGGGGACCTCATTGCCCTCTACAACTCCCTGAAAGGAGGGTGTAGAGAGGTGGGTGTTGGCCTCTTCTCCCAAGGGAATAATGACAGGACCAGAGGAAATGGTCTGAAGTTGCGGCAGGGCAGGTTTAGATTAGATATTAGGAAGAATTACTTTTCTGAGAGGGTGGTCAGGCACTGGCACAGCCTGCCCAGGGAGGTGGTGGAGTCGCCATCCCTGGAGGTATTTAAGAAACGTGTAGACATGGTACTTCAGGGGATGCTCTAGTGCCCGAGATTGTTGGTTTGCGTCTGTTTGTGGGTGGATGTGGTGTGTGGCTGTGGGTGTTTGTTTTGTTTTGGTGTTTGGTGTTGTGTATTTTTTTTTTTTTTTTTTTTGTTGTTTGGACTTGATGATCTCAAAGGTCCCTTCCAACCAAGAAGATTCTGTGATTCTTTGATTTTACTTACTAATACAAGCCTCACAAGCAAGGAGTTGGTTTGCCATCTATTTGCTCCCCAGGCACTCCTGCCTGTACTAGCACCAGAAGTATATATTTCTGAGTGACCTTTTGTTATAGTTGAATTTTAAGACAAATCGAGTCCGAAATAGATTTATTAAATATTTATTAAGGTAGGAAAGCAAAAGCAGCGCTGGGCGGCCGGGGAGTCGCAGCTCCACCAAAGACTCGCAAATTCAGGCAAGCTAAATGACTCCTTTTATCTTCACAGAGGTCGATTGCAACATCTTCGGTACGCCCCTCTTCGGCTTCTTCCGAGGGGCTTCTTGCTTGGGGCAATTTCGATAAGATATCATCACAGAATCAGCTTATACAATCTATTCTTTTCAGGGTTGATTGGTACAATGGCACACATTAGCACGACATTAACGGTTTAACATTCGCTCAAGGTAACACATTCTGATGACATTGTGGTTAAGCCTTTCTTGTCAAACAGGGTGTTCCCATGTTTGGTGTTGCCAGATAACATTGTGGACGTGTATCTTTTGGTTAAATAGGAAGTTCTCAAGACTGCTACAATGGGTTCGTTCCTCTTGCTTAACCTGTTTGATCAGCAAATTACCCTTAGTTATTTATTACAATCCCCCCTTTTTTTTATTTATAAGTGATTTGCTGATCAAACCTAGACAATACCTCACAAGCGGCATCTAATTCAGGATTTTCGTTTGGTATAATTTTCATTTCCAGTTCCGATTGCTTCATCAGCATTAGCTGCACTTTTTCTAACCTGCCTTTAAAAAAGGTTACAAGTTTATTAATGACACAGGGTCCAAAAGTCAGAGCCAATAGTAACATTATGAGGGGTCCCGCCAAAGTAGAAATTAAGGTAGTCAGCCATGGTGATGGATTAAACCAAGATTCATACCAGGAGGACTGAGCCTCTTGTTCCCGTTTTCTTTTCTCTAATCCTTCTCTCAGCTTAGCTAATGAATCTCTTACTACCCCTGTATGGTCAGCATAAAAGCAACATTCTTCACCTAGGGCAGCGCATAATCCTCCGTTTTGCATGAACAAAAGGTCCAATCCTCTTCGATTTTGTAAAACTACTTCTGACAATGAGGTCAATGATTTCTCTAAATAGGAAACAGATTTTTCTATTTGGGCCAAATCTTCGTCTACTGCAGCTCTTAGAGATGTTAGACTCTGTTGTTGTTGTACCAAGGAGGTTATGCCAGTGGCGGTCCCGGCGACCCCTAAACCAAGTAGAGTAGCTATAGTAATTGCAGATATTGGCTCTCTTTTGTTGATTTTATGTCCTGAATTGCTCCAATGTAAATACATAGTTTCTTCCCCATGTAAGAGGATTCTAGGTACCACAGTAACTTGTACACAAAATTCTGAGGCATTTTTCTTGAGAACAGCAGTGGACAAACAAGGTGTTAATCCGGTTATGGAACAAACCCACCATGCCCCAGGACTAGGCAGAATCCATTTAATATCAGATGTAAAGTTTTGAGTTTGGTTAGTACATAGAGCTCTTTCCCCATTCGTCACCTTTCCTATACACCAACCGCTCCCTCTGACCTGTTGGAGAGTAATCCCTGCTTTCCGTTCTTTCCAATTACATCTGGAGGGATTCTCCTCGGCAGAGGTATTAAAGGGAGATGGCACAGCTATCCCTTCATAAAAAGGGGGTTTTACATCATAACATAACCAACAGGAAGTGGTAAAATTTGGATTTGTTGCATTTAGAGCTTGATAGGCTGCCTTCATTACAGCCCATAAGGGTTCATCATCTTTGGGTATTTTCTCCACTTTATTTGTAGAGGTTAGGTATGTCCCTGGGGTGACTGAGGCTGTGGAGTTTCCTCCCTTTGGCTTTGTGATGACTCGATTGGGCCCTACTGCTTGTGGTATTTTAACTTCCCGTTTTTGAATGAATATTAGTCCTCCTCTATCAGTTCCAGATTCCCAATATCGCATTCCCCAGGTTCGTCCAAATAACCATCCATGGTCATTAGGCTGCAGGATTTCTAATATAACATGCTTACAGTTGCCAAGATGGGAGCCCTCTATGTGTCCATCCCAGCTAGAAGCTGGAGGGTTGCATCCTCTGGGCCCCCATATTATATTTAAAAATCTATCTTTACTGGCTACATCCCAGTTTGAAGCTATGGTTTCACATCCCCAATATGCACAGTAATAGTGATTAGGAAAATTGCAATAGCTTTTCCCTGGATTCGAACTGGGGCAGAGATAAAAAGGTTTTATTGCTCTTTCTTGTCGACCGGGTGGGTCTAGTTCATAAAAGACTAATTCTTCCAATTTAACTTGGAATTCTGGGGGTCCGGCTGTCACATTATACCGAACTTCTATTGAATCTTCCCATCGACCTAAGGTCCAATTGAAGGGTTGATGTTCATTTTCTAAAGTCGTGGTAATTAATACCATTAATAGGATACCAGCTTTCATTTCCCCCACTGTTCAGTACCTCTCTGCCTTCCTCGTCTACTCTTTTGCGGAGAGCAACGGGATATTAATATCTTCTCGGCAGCAGCAGGTAGTCTTCAGGGGGATTTTGCTGTTATCCTGTCAATAATTTCCGAGGTCTAAAGAGTTAGTTACCTCTCAAATATATTTCCACCTGTTTGGTTGTTGTGCCCGTTTCCAGGCAAATCTTATAACACACTGTCTTAAAACTCTATACCAGTCTGTTTCATATATTTCCCAACGCTCGGGTATTGACAATTCCCACCCACAAAATAATTTACGAATCTCTGCTTGAGCCCGTTGTTCCCTGGTATGTGTCAAATTATTGCGACATTTCATACAATAAGGTTGTCTCTTAAATGAAACACAGGACCATTCTTTATCGCAATTTAAACATCGGCAAACAACCCAACATAAATGTCCGGAAGTGGGGTGCTTCACGCAGGGTATTCTACGGAGATCTCCTATACTGGGCGATTCAGGTATTTCTGTCTCTGTTTCACAGCAAAAAGGAAAAACCTGAGGAGTTCCTGTCAGTTTGTATAATCCAGCCCCCCCCGTTTGGTCAGGTATTCTCTCCTCACTCCAAGGTGCAAAATATACTTTTCGTAGGGTATTTCCAGGTGGTATTTGGAACCATTGATGTAAACTATTTCTTGCTTCCCTTCTGGAGTGGTTCATTTACCGGTCTCGTTTTTCCTTATCTTCATTCGGAGGTCTCCTGGTTCTGACGTTACGGTCCACCTTTCTGGGAAGATAGGTCCCTTAATTCTGCTGGCATGAGTCCATCCTTTTTCTGCTGTCCGTACAGCTGTATCTGTGGTAAGTAAAACAACAAAGGGTCCTTCCCAACGGGGTGTTAGGGAGGTTTCTTTCCAGGTTTTGATTAATACCTGGTATCCAGGCTGGATTTGGTGTATGGAAATGTCCAAGGGAGGTCTTTGTACTACCAAACCCTTCTTTCTTAGTTCCTGTCTCCTTCTTGTAAGTTCTAAAATATATTCTGTTAAAATTTTATCCTCGACCTTTGGGTGCTCTACTAATAATCCAAAGTCATAAGGCATCCCATACAACATTTCAAAGGGGGATATACCAGTATCTGTCCTAGGTTGAGTTCTAATGTAAAGCAAGGCCAGTGGTAGACATTTAGTCCAATTCATTTTTGTCTCCACCATAAGTTTGGTTAGGTGTTTCTTTATTTCCCCATTCATTCTTTCTACTTTCCCGGAACTTTGTGGGTGCCAGGGAGTATGGTATTCCCATTTTGTACCGAACAATTCAGTTGTTTCTTTAATTATTTTGGATGTAAAATGTGGGCCTCGGTCTGAGTCAATTACCGCAATAGTTCCATACCTCGGAATAATTTCTTCCAAGAGGATTTTAATAACTGTCTTTGCAGTAGCCCTTATCACCGGGAAGGCTTCTACAAAGTGCGTAAGGTGATCAACCAAGACTAATAAATACTGATATCTCCCAACCTTCGGTAATTCAGTAAAATCCACTTGTATTTTCTCAAAGGGCCTTTTAGCCAGTTCACGACCCCCTTGAACCTTCTCCCTAAGTTGTCGTTTATTCACTTTGTGACAGGTTAAACATCCCTCTAAGATCCTTTTGGCTAATCCGTATATTCCGATGCAGGCATATTTTGTTTCAAACTGATCCACTAAAGCCTGAATTCCCCAATGGGTTTTATGGTGTAATTTATTTAGTATTCCTCTGGCTAATCCCTTTGGAAGAATTTCCCTACCATCTGGTAGCAGCCATTTATCACCATCTCTTTTTGCTCCAATTTGTTTTAGCTTATCCAATTCTTGGAGAGTGAAAGTCTTCTCTATTTTTAGCCTTTCAGGTTCCTCTCCCAAGGTCTGAACCATTAACAGGGCAGCCCGTTTTGCCTCTGCGTCGGCTAGATTGTTTCCTCTTACTGTATGGGTTAGTCCCTTCTGATGTCCTTTTACATGGACTATGGCTACCTTTAGTGGACCTCTTAAGGCCTTTAAAATTTCTTGGATTAGTTTTTCATGGACTAATCCCTTTCCCTGGGTGTTAATTAAGCCCCTCTCTTCCCAAATTTTTCCAAAGGTATGCACCACCCCAAAGGCATACTTTGAATCTGTATAAATGGTTCCAATTTTATTTTCTAAAAGTTTTAATGCTCTCATCATAGCATATAACTCACATGCTTGTGCGGACCAAGCTTTATTTAATGGTCCTGACTCTTTTATCTGAAAGGTATACCCGTCCACAATAGCATATCCCGATTTCCGTTGTCCTTCAACCACTCGTGAGGAACCATCCACAAATAATTTCTCCCCTTCGCCTAATTCATCTTCCTCTAAATCCTCCCTTATCTTAGTTTGCAAATTTATTAGTTGGAGACAGTCATGTGTCAAATCTTCCCTAGGTTCCCCATATAAAAATTGAGCAGGATTCTGAACAGAGGTGGTTTCCATTTCTAACTTAGGGGAGTTAATCAAAATTCCCTCATATTTTAGTAATCGACTGTCTGTAAGCCACTTATCAGCTCGTTGTTGCAATACTCCTCGAATGTTATGGGGGGTGTATACCTTTAGTTCACCTCCTAAGGTGACCTTTCCAACTTCTTTTACCAATAATGCAGTGGCCACTATTGCTTGTAAACAAGTGGGCCACCCGTGGCTTACAGGATCTAGTATTTTAGAATAATATCCTACAGGCTTTCTCTGCCCTGCCCACCCTTGGGTCAGAACCCCATAAGCTGTCTCGTTATCCACATTGATAAAAAGTTGAAAGGGTTTACGGATATCGGGTAAACTGAGGACAGGTGCTTCCACCAGGTTTCTTTTCACGTTCTCCCAGCGCTTCTCATCTTCAGGGGTCCATTTTACTAACCCATTTTTAGTTAGTTTTTCGTACAAGAATTTTACTTTACTGCTGTAATTTTCTATCCACTGTCGACAATACCCTAACAATCCCAACAGCTGTCTTATCTGTCTTTTATTAGTGGGCGCTGTTAGGGATAAAATTCCTTTCACTCTTTCGGGATCTAATTTCTTGTGTCCCTTTGTGAGCCAATGTCCCAAATATTTTACCTCTTCTTCAGTGAACTGCAATTTGGACTTAGAAACCTTTAACCCCTTGAGGCCCAAAAAGTTTAATAATTTGATGCTCTCATTTCTGACTTCTTCTTGAGTTTTTCCTGCAATCAGTAAATCGTCTACGTATTGAATCAGGATTAATCCCTGACTTAATTCGTAGGATTCCAATAATTGTTCCAGAGCTTGTCCAAACAAATTTGGGGATTCTGTGAATCCCTGGGGCAAAACAGTCCACCGTAATTGTTGTTTTCTGTGGGTTCTGGGGTCTTCCCACTCGAAAGCAAAATAGTCTCTACATTCTTCTTCTAAGGGACAGGCCCAAAAAGCATCTTTTAAATCTATAACACTATACCATTTATATTCTGGACTTAACCGATTAAGTATAGTGTGTGGGTTAGCCACCACAGGGAACCGGGTAATGGTTCGTTCGTTTATGGCTCTCAGATCTTGTACTAAGCGATAAGACCCATCCGGCTTCTTTACGGGCAATATGGGAGTGTTGTGAGGAGACATACAGGGTTCTAAAAGTCCTTGGACCAAAAGTCTCTCAATTACTGGCTGCAACCCTTCTCTCCCTTCTCTGGAGATGGGATACTGTTTTATCCTAATTGGCTGGTCTGGGTCTTTTATAGAGACTGTGATCGGTTTGATATTTAATTTTCCCACCGATCCAGGGCTATACCAAGTTTCCGGATTAATCTTGGCTTCATCTTCAGCGGTTAATAAGCATAACTTTACTTTTAACATCTCTTGGTCTACTTCCAAATTAATTCCTAATTCCACCATCAGGTCTCGTCCCAAAAGGTTATATTCAGCTTCTGGGACCAATAAAAATGTTCCCACCCCATCTTTATTTGGGGCTTCTATTGCTACATTCCTTATCAGGGGCACCTTGAAAGGTTCCCCTTTTGCACCAATTACTTGGAGTTTATCCTTTGATTCAACACATCCAGATGGTAACTTTTGGACGGTTGATCTTTTGGCACCCGAGTCCACGAGGAACTCGAACACTTCATGCTGAGGACCCAATTTCAATTTTATCAAGGGCTCGGTAACCTTAGGGGTCCCCAGCAAATAGAGCCCCTGACCCCCCTAATCTTCCTTAAAAATCTCCTCATCCTGCATTCTTTTCCGACAATTTCTCTGCAGATGTCCCTTCCTGCGACAATAAAAACATTCTATGTCCTGCGAACCAAATCCCCTTCTTCTCGGTTCTACTGGGCCCTTCCAGGGACTTTCTCTTCTCTTTCCCTGATTTTGCCCTTCCCTTACAGCAGCCATCAGGATTCTGGCTTGTTTCTTCTGACTTTCTTCTTCCCTTCTCACATACACCTTCTGAGCTTCTCGTAGTAACTCATCTAACCCCCTCTCCTGCCAGTCTTCTACTTTCTCTAACTTTCTTCTTATATCTGTCCAAGATTTAGCTACAAATTGAGTTTTCAGCAGGGCTTGACCCACTTGGCTATCGGGGTCTAACCCAGAATATAGCTGTAAACTCTTTCTCAATCTTTCCAGCCATTCGGTGGGGGTTTCATCTTTCTTCTGTTGTTCATTAAAGGCCTTATTGATATTTTGCCCTCTAGGCACAGAATCCCTAATCCCCTGAATTATCATATCACGGAGATCAACCATGTTATTTCTATGTGCGGGGTCTTGATTGTCCCAATTGGGCCTCTGTAAGGGCCATTTTACATCCCCGGCGGGACCATGCTGATGCCTCTGATCCCAGTGTCTCATGCCTGCCATTCTGATCATTCCTCGTTCTTCGTTTGTGAACAAGATCTTTAAAATAGACTCCATCTCGTCCCAAGTATAAATGTTAGGCCCGAGGAATTGATCAAAACGTTCTGCTACTCCTAATGGGTCCTCTAACAAGTGTCCCATTTCTTTCTTAAATTCCCTCACATCCCCGGAGCTGAGGGGTACAGATACAAATCCAACTCCGGGTTGTGGTCCCCCCATAGCAGTCTCCCTTAAGGGATACAATAAATTTTCCTCCCTTCTTTCTCTGATTTGACTTCTAGTTATTCTTCGATTAGAAGGAGGAGTCTCTTCCTCAGGTTCTGTAGGTGCTGTTGGAGGGAGATCTTGCTCAGGACCTTGTGGTGGCGGAGGAGGGGGGACATAGGGTGGGGGGGACACTGGAGGTTCGTCTATGTCCCACCTTTTCTTTTTATCATTTTTCTTTTCCTTTAATGGAAACAAATTAGCGGCCTGAGCCGTGCTCAGGATCCATAAAAAGGCATATTCACTCTCCTCCTTACTAAACAGTCGTTTGTTGTTAACGTATATGTTTAATTGTTGGCATATCCAATCCTCTAAGGATCCATGAATTGGCCAATATAAATCTTTTCTTATCTGTTTTCCTCCCCATATTTCCATACAATAATAGACCAATTTCTCCTTGGATTTCCCTTTTAGGGAAGGGGAACTATCCCAATATCGAATCATTAGGCCTAATGGGCTATCTTGGGGTATATCAGGGAGCCCACCCCCACCCCGTATCTTCTGTATGGAACCAGAAGCCTTACTTTTCTTCTGTCCCATCTTCCGGGAGTGCCTTCTTTCACTCAAGTTTCACTCGCTTCCCTCCGTTCGTGGCCCACGCCCTCGCGGACAATGGGAACCGCACTATTAGGAGGTCCACACTCACTTCGCCCGGTGGGCTACTAAGCCCAGTGGACGTCTCAGTCACTCGCACCCCAGGTACCCAATCCCCGACCGAACGGAACCGCAATATACTTACTCACTCCCGAGTCTTCGTCCGGCTCTTTGTGCACAAAAATTACGGGGAACTGCAGTTTTCCTTTCTCTTTCTTTTTGCTTTCCTATCTCAGTTCGGAAAATCCAGGTGAGCTAAGTCGGAATCTCCTCCAGGACCATCCGAAGATGGGGGCGCCCTCCCAGAGTTGAATTCTGAGTTGGCTGTCTGGATCCGAGTCACGGCACCAAATTTGTTATAGTTGAATTTTAAGACAAATCGAGTCCGAAATAGATTTATTAAATATTTATTAAGGTAGGAAAGCAAAAGCAGCGCTGGGCGGCTGGGGAGTCGCAGCTCCACCAAAGACTCGCAAATTCAGGCAAGCTAAATGACTCCTTTTATCTTCACAGAGGTCGATTGCAACATCTTCGGTACGCCCCTCTTCGGCTTCTTCCGAGGGGCTTCTTGCTTGGGGCAATTTCGATAAGATATCGTCACAGAATCAGCTTATACAATCTATTCTTTTCAGGGTTGATTGGTACAATGGCACACATTAGCACGACATTAACGGTTTAACATTCGCTCAAGGTAACACATTCTGATGACATTGTGGTTAAGCCTTTCTTGTCAAACAGGGTGTTCCCATGTTTGGTGTTGCCAGATAACATTGTGGACGTGTATCTTTTGGTTAAATAGGAAGTTCTCAAGACTGCTACAATGGGTTCGTTCCTCTTGCTTAACCTGTTTGATCAGCAAATTACCCTTAGTTATTTATTACACTTTCTTTTGTGCACTATTAGGTAAAGACAATGACTTTTGGTGGTGTAATTTCCAACACAGAGTAGAAGCTGCATACAGGCTCCTCTAGTACAATGAAGTGTCTAAATTATCCTGTGGCCAAGGGATGTGCACAACATAACACAGGCCGGACGGCTAAGGATACATGTGGCCTCCTGTACATGCAGCCTAGCACAGCATAGGCTTGTGCCTACTCAGGTTAACTGATATGTGGATCACTAACTCCTCAACATTAAGTCACCACAGACCAATCCCTAGAAAGCCCTGCGCCCCTTCCCAGGGGTGGCTTGGATCCTTTCTCAACAACCTTGCCCAGCCTTGAGGGCTCCTCAGGGGTAGCTTAGTGCCTTCCTCACCTGGATCCTTCATTACTAGGCCCTCTGTTACCAAAGACAGGCCTCTGCTTTGTTTATAACCATATTCTAAATATAGTGCTAATTACTGAGCTTCTTAATGTGTGAGAAAACAGTTGGTCACCAAGCTGATGGGATGGATGGGATGGATGGATGATGGGATGGATGAAGGATGGGATACCAAGAAGTAGTTAATCACCTCAAGCTTCTCTCATATGTCAAAGTGTGTACTCCTGTACCAATTAGGACAGAGCTGTGGCTACTTCAAGGAACACCCTTATCATCCTCGAGAAGCTGGCAAACTTACAGTCAACTTTTACTGTCCTGAGAAGATTCAATACCTTAAAAGGATAATGTGAGGAAGGGTATCCCTACCCAAACGACCACCGAGGAGCTCACGCTTGCGCAGAAGTGTTTCGCCAATGCTGCAAAATTTAATAGGCATGTGCAAAAGGGCTATTGGGTCATCCTAATGAATATGTAAGCCTAGGTGGAGTTGTGTACGAGGTAGGTGGAATAATGAGAATCTTTTGTGTATAAATAATGGGTGAATGACCCCAGTAAGGTGTGCTAGATTTGTGGATTTCCACCTAGCACCTGACGTTGAATAAAGCAGTATCTCCTCTCTAAACTGCTTCTGGTTTTGAGAGCTTTTGTTTCAGGTAACACCTCTGGGGCTCCCCAGGGGTGGCTTTGACCCTTCCCTCCCACGCTCTCTGAGGCTCTCTAGGGACAGCAAGAATCCTTCCCCACCAAGCCTGTCAAGGCTTCTAGGGGTTAGTTGTCCCCTTCCAGGCCAAGCTTGCCCTCCCAGGCTCCCCAGGGTCATCTTGGACTACTCCCTGCCAAATCTTCTGGGGATCCCCAGTGCTAGCATGAACCTTTCCCCACCACACCCAAACAGCCTCTGAAGCTGCCCATGGAGTGGTGACTTTGACCTTTCCCCAATCTCATTTGTCACCTAGGGGACCTAAGAGACTGCAAGAACCCTTCTGCAGCATGCCCTCTGGGGCTCCCCAGGGACAGCTTGGAAGCTTCCCCACCAAGCCAGCTGGGGCTCATCAGGCATGTCTTGGATTGTTCCCTGTCAAGCATGCTGGGGCTTCCAAGGAGGGTTATGGATGCTTCCCTGCCTGACCATGCAGCACTCCAAAGATGGCTCAGATAGTTCCCTGCCAAGTCCTCCAGGGCTTCCCCGGCTGATGAGGCTCCTGGCTTTTGTATCATGCTCAGCTTCCAGCTGCCCACCTGTGAGGGAGCTGCCAGCCCTTGCTGATTCCTAACGACCTCTTCTGGTCACATAAACAGCTTACTTCACCTCCTTTTGCCCCTGGAGGACTCAGGTTTTTTTGAAGCGTCATATTCCTACTTGGTCTCAAAGTGCCCTGTGACTGGACAGAAAAGCAAGCCATGGCTTCCTGTTCTAATGCAAGTATTTTAGGGCTATGCAGTGCCATCTGGCTCTCCTGTTCAATACACTTTTAAAATAAGATATCAGTAAATTAATACTGCAAGTTTAAATGTGGCAAGAAAGAATATTAAATAAAAAAAAAAAGGCTTACATTCCCACAAGTTTGCTGATCACATCATAAGAAGAGCTTTAGGGGAGTGGGATGCACCAATAACGTGAGCACCCTGAAGAAGCTGGAACGTGTCTGTGGAGCTAGGGATCAATGAGACTGAGCAAGAGGCCACCTCACCCTGAAATGTTGTTCATGTTCAGGCCAGTCTTTAATGTTGATTATGTTGTATTCAGTTTGTTTCCAGGCACACAGAGTGGCTTATCATGTGTCACTGTAATGATAATTAATAAATAGTAATGTTCATTAATAATAATGATCATTGTTACTGGCATTTGGAACACAGCACAATAATGAAGTAAAAAGTTCCTGCAGTTGGTGCTCTACAAGATCCATGTCAAGGTGGAGAGGTGGTATCTACCACAAAGGGAAGTTTCTTAATGGCAACCCATGGACAAGTCCTAAAAATATGCATTAATTGCCCTACCTACTGTACAAAAAGCATAAGGATTTTCATGTCTTTTATGCTTTGATTTCCTAAATCTGTGTATATTACTGGAGAGTCACCAACTGAAGTTCTGATGTAGAGTTCAATAAGACAGAATCACAGAATCACAGAATCACCTAGGTTGGAAGGGACCTTTTAAGATCATCTAGTCCAACCGATTAAACAAACAAACAAACAAAAAAAAAAACAAACACCACACACAAAAAACAAACAAACAAAACAAAAAAAAAAACCACCAACCACCAAACCCAACAAAAAAACCAAACAAAAAAACACACACAAAACACCACCCAACACTAATCCATATCCCTGAGCACCATGTCAACTCCTCTCTTGAATACCTCCAGGGATGGTGCCTCAACCACTTTCCTGGGCAGCCCATTCCAATGTCTGACAACCCTTTCAGTAAAGAAATATTTCCTAATATCCAACCTGAACCTCCCCTGGCGTAACTTGAAGCCATTGCCCCTTGTCCTATCATCTGTAACTTGGGAGAAGAGACCGACCCCCGCCTCTCTACAGCCTCCTTTCAGGTAGTTGTAGAGAGCGAGAAGGTCTCCCCTCAGTCTCCTCTTCCCCAGACTGAACAACCCCAGCTCCCTCAGCCTCTCCTCGTAAGACTTGTGCTCCAGACCCCTCACCAGCTTCGTTGCCCTTCTCTGGACCTGCTCCAGCACCTCAATGTCCTTCTTGTGGTAGGGGGCCCAAAACTGCAGGGAAAAGATTAGAAAGGCCAAAGCTCAACTAGAACTTAACCTGGCCCTGGATGTTAAAAACAATAAAAAGAATTTCTATAAATATATTAATAGCAAGAGGAGGACTCGGGAGAACCTCCACTCTCTCCTCGATATGGAAGACTGTTGATATATTCCTTCAACATGGAGAGGAATGGATGGTGGCCTCTGCAAAGCATAGTGCCATATTTTAACCAGCAGCCTTATTTCAAAGTCAATGTCTTCACTGATGTTATTCCGGTGCTGTGGGTATTGTATTCCTGCCAGCCCCACTTACCTCTCAATTGCTTTTAATTTGCTGTATGGTGAAGTTTGAGCTGATGTTTTGTGGAAAAGTCCTGATGTTGGTGTTGATGGGCAGCATGACATAAATTCTTCCCCTGCCAGAATCCAAAATACTACACATCATAAACTTGGGAGGCTTCTATCCAGCTGTTACGTTTGGGGCCATGCCATGTTACTTCACCAGTAGCTGTTTGTTTCAAAGATGGCAGAAAAGTTTTCTTACACGTGGGGAATATTAAAGAAGCACCTGGAGCTAATCACTTGCAAGTATTATATATTTGGTTTGCTTACAGATCTCTAGGCTCCCAGAATTTATACTATGCTCCAGTTATCAGCCAGTGAAATGAAACGAACTTTGTTCGAGAAAAGTATTAATGGTTTTATTAACTTGAAAAAAAAATTCTATCAACGTTTCTACATCAGAAATATAGTTCAAAAAGAAACTACCCTAAGACCATCTGACAGGCCATAATCTTATTCCTGTAGTACTTGCTTGGTCCCCCTGAAGCAACCATAAATGCTGACTTAGATGAGAGCTCTCTCCTGTACAGAGAACCTCCAGCAGGCTCAAGGTCTCTTGGGAAACAATGACATTTAATACCATTTGGTACATGCTGGTGGTATCTAGCTTGTGATCAAGGGCCTGAGGGAGCTTTCAGGAGCCCCAACATCGTGTTGAGTATAGCTCTTTTCAGCTATACAGTGAATTAGTTTAGTAAATGAAATGGAATAAAAGTAAACCCTCCAAGAGCACAATGCCACACCTCCTGGGAAAAAAAAAAAAAAAAAGAAAGAAAGAAAGAAAAAACAAAAAACAAAAAGATTGGTTTTGTTATTCTAATCAGTGTCCTGATCTGGATCAACCTGCATCCACACAGCAAGTGGGCTAGCAAACAAAACAGTCAACAATGGACAACTGTCCTTGCTGTTCAGAAAGTTGCCTTGTTGAGCTATATCTTGAGCTTGCGAAATCATTTCGTACACTGGTTCACATAAATGCCCATTAGAGGACAACAATTTCTGTAACTACCAGCTTCAGCAAACTTCTGGTTCTGTGATCTAGGGATTAAAACCCCTGTTCCTCTAATAATAATCTCTTGAGCCGCTGTTCCACTCTTGCGTGCACACTCAAATTGATCCTTGTGATGTTGAGGTAAGAATCTCAATGGAAATAATTGCATGTCTTTCTGGAAAATAGACCTTACCCACAATGCCAATACAGAGCTACCCCAAAAAGTTTACACACTTTGAAACAAAAAAAAAACCCACAACCAACCAAACAAAAAACACCAACTTGCCACTTTCTCCAGAACACAGCACATGGGATTTTGTTGCACTTTAGACCAGGGCAGGCTAAAGCATTCATTAATTGAATTAATGCAATAATTAGATCCACATGAAGGAGTTTCGGTATTTATTGCCTTAGCAAAAGAGTGGTTACTGATGCAGAAAACACTGCAGTGTTACAGAGCAGTGGTTATTTTTGATTCTTCTTACCTTGCTTACAAGAGCAGCAGTGGACCCTCAGTGTCCTGGAAGTGCAGGCTGTTAAGAGCGGTTCCTGCCACGTCCCAGGTGTCCCTGGAGGCACTCCAGAGTTAGGCATTCCAGAAGGTAGATTTCTCCCCTTTAGGCTGAGGTGAATGAGCAACTTCTGGATTTTTAACCTTATGATTGGCGGACTGCTCTGAGGTGCTATACGTTGATTAGTGTAGTGAGTCACGAGGCAAATATCGTTGAATAGCTAAATTTTGTTATTTCTGCCGATTACATGTATTTCCCTAACACCTGCCTAATTGCACTTTAACTAATAAATGTTACATCCCTAGCAACTCCATAATAGTATATCAAAGGTCAAACTTAGGGCCTCCAGCAGCAATATACTTACTCTAGTCATGTCAGCCCAGTAGGTATTTATGGCTCTGTAAGGAAGTTTGCTTCTGAAAAACACAAATTTCCCCCTCTGTCAATGAACATTCTGCTGGAGGTGATGTATATGAGAATGGGTGTTAGATACTCATAAGACAGATTGCTTTTTAAAAACTACTGATATATTGGGATTTTTTGCAGAAGATAATATCCACATTGGAAATAAAATCTCTCAAACAGGTTGGTCAACTGGTGTCCAGACATTGACACTGTAAGTCTCTGTTGCAAATATCTTTGCAAAGGCATCTTCTGCTGAATCAGATGAGATTCTCTGAACTGCTGCTCTCTAAATTCTTATAATACAGCTGGCACACAGTCTTATGTGTGTAAACCTAGTCTAGATATCTTAAGTGTTATGTGTGACCATTTCTGTATCTGTAGGAACAGTTCTAATGGCTAGTTCCAAGTATCTTATCTATGTACAGTTTGATCAATTCTGCAGCAGCAACTAACTGGGGGCATCTCTGAGACAATACCATACTAACAGTGCCTGCCAATTGGCTTAGACACAGCAGGAACTGCCTAGGGAAATTTCCAGGACCGTCTGAAATTCCCACTTGGAGAGCTTCTGCGATGGTTTGTCAAATACGTTGTTGTGAAGGCAACTAGGAGTTCGGTCAACCACTTCATATCATGTCAATCTGTTGTCTCAAATTAGTTGTCTCAGCCAGCATCTGTAGAGGTCCTCAGAGAACTAATGATTGTGCTGAATATGCACATTGACACAGCTCCACTGTGTCTATAATTTGTTGCAAATGAATATATCTGTATATTATTTCACTGAATTTCACTGAATTTTTTTAGAGTTGGAAGGGACCGTATAGATCATCTAGTCCAACTCCCCTGCTGAAGCAGGATTGCTTAGAGAATGCTATATATATATAATATATATATTATATATCAGTTAAGGAAGGAGAGATCGCTGGAATGACAGTGCTTAGAAAACTGAGAAATCAGGCCAGTTGTAAACTGTATAACTAATATTTTTTCTAAATTAATTCATCAGCAACACACTTCTTGGTAACAGAACTTACACTATACTCATCATCATCACTACATATACAGAACTGTCAGTCTTTGTCCTGGTCTGAGCAACAGAGGACTAATTTTTCTTCTAATGCTTGGGAAAACTGCACTTTTAGAAGACTCCAGTGTCTGAATTTGTGAAAATATTTACTTTATAGCCAGCTATGCTATGTGATGTCTCAGTGTTTTCGAGCCTTGCCAGGTGCAGGGATGAGGAGGAGCAAGACCCGAGCACTTGACCGAAGCTGGCCAACAGGATTATTTCATACCATGAATGTCACATTCAATATAAATTAGAAAGTTTGCTGCATAGTGCTCGCTCTCTCTCGATGGTGGCAGTCCAGACAGATAACTTCTTGCCCTGGTGCTGAACCCCTGAAACCTTCCCTTCCTCCCAAAGCTCCAAAGTTTGCTGTCCACTGCTGGGTGTGCACAGATTCCTACTGATAGAATTGGCTGAATATAATCCTTTTATATTGGTATCGGGATCAATACTGGTTCTTTAGTATTATTAACGTTAATTAGCTAGTATCCTATTAAATCTATTTATATTTCACCCCTCGTGTTTCCAGTCCCAGGTGGGGAGGGGTCATCAGGTGATAGAATAATTGTGTAAAGGACAATAAATTGTTGTGGGTTTCTCAAACCGTAACAGTCTTTAACAACCATATTTTAAATTAGCTGTGAGTATACAGTGGAACTGATGGCTGAGGGTGACCAGGCTTCAGAGCACAGCAGCAAGCCATGTTGGAATATCCTGATTAGTATTTGATATTTTATAGTTTTCACAGGCTTCTGTGAATTTTAAGTTTTAATTGTGATATAGGGTAGAAATTCAAGTTCATCCTATAGTTTGTGACTATAGGATCAAAGTCACAGAAGCCTGATCCTATCACTGTCATTGAACTGTGAACAACTCTGCTGTACTAACTGGCTTCTCTGCTGACTTCTCTAACTTCAACAAATGACACCCAATACACTTCCAGAGGGTTTTTATTATGTCAAGCAGGTTTCTGAACACTACAAGCAAAACCATTTTGCACTTCTCATAAAACATTTTTTTTCCCTGAAAGAAAATACAAGTATACCACATATAAAGCTCAGGTACTTCTCAATTTTGGCTCTTTTGCTTCTACCATCTTCTATTTTATTTAGTTCTATTCTATTTTGTGACCTAGGTCACACAATTAATTATACCTGTATTATGCAGAGTCGAGTATAAATAAATCAATCTTCTCCCTGGCAGGGACCAGAAATGAACTAGCAGAATCTAGAGCCCACAAACAGATCAGTAACCCAGGAGGCTGAGCTCTCTTTGCAGCCAGAGCTCTCTTTGCAGCCAGAAGAATCATCATCTTAAGCACCTCATAGTGCTGACTCTACAATATAACCTGGCTGCCAAATCATGATTGTATTCACTTTATTGGGCACCATCATCAGGCAACACTGTAAAGAAGTATGACCTCATTTTTGATAAGTTTTAGACTGGTTCTGGAAAATGAAGCTATGTTGCCCTCACCTCATGAAATACGCGCAGTACTGATCAGACTTTCTTATTTTTTATGTTTTAGTGGGAGGCTGGAGGATTTTGGCAATTTTCCTTAATGGAAGAGGAAGGAAAATACTGACTTGGGAAGAAAAAAAATGCCAACCCACTATCATAGTTACACTTGGTTGCTTGTCGACAGTGACAGCTGGACACGTGCATATGTTTGAAGAAAGTTGTTCACAACAGGAAAAAGGGAGACACATAGCAGCATGACTGTCCTGGTTTCAGCTGGGAAAGAGTTAATTTTCTTTCTAGTGATTGCTGTGACAAGTATGTCAATAATGCATATTGTTTGAGTTGTTGCTAAGCAAAGCTGAGAGGGAGCATAGACAGAACAATGGAATGGCCAATGGAATATTCTGTGCCATAGACATCATGCTCAGTATATAAATGGGGGCTGGCGGGGGCGGGGGGGGAATCTGTGACCATTGCTGGGTTAGGTGCCAATTCACCAATTTACCAGGAGGTGAGAGTGACTTGTGTCTTGTATATTCTTTTATTATTATTATTATTGTTGTTGTTGTTGCTGCTGCTGCTATTTTCCTTTTCTGATATTGTTCTACTAAACTGTCTTTGTCTCAACCCGTGAGGTGGTTTCTTCCCTTCCCTTTCCTTTCCTGTTCTTTTCTCCTCCTTCTCCCTATCCTTCTGAAGGGAAAGGGGAGAACTGTGCAAGGTGCTCTGTGGTCCTAGCTGCCAGCTGGGGTTAAACCACATCAATGACTTACTGTATAAGACAGTTATGGAAGAGAAATTAAGAGAAATTAAGAAGCTAGACAGCTGTTTTCCAGACCTGACAGAGCCATCTGAGTGATTTTCATAGATCTTCCAGTTAAAATGCTTTACAAGGTGCTCCCAAAGCCCTATGGCTATCACTGAAGAAGGCAAAGAAATAGCTCCAGCATTTTCCAATGTAGCAAGAAATCTATAGTCTATCCGTCAACAAAAGTCAGAGGGGAGGGAAGGGAAGGGAAGGGAAGGGAAGGGAAGGGAAGGGAAGGGAAGGGAAGGGAAGGGAAGGGAAGGGAAGGGAAGGGAAGGGAAGGGAAGGGAAGGGAAGGGAAGGGAAGGGAAGGGAAGGGAAGGGAAGGGAAGGGAAGGGAAGGGAAGGGAAGGGAAGGGAAGGGAAGGGAAGGGAAGGGAAGGGAAGGAAAGGAAAGGAAAGGAAAGGAAAGGAAAGGAAAGGAAAGGAAAGGAAAGGAAAGGAAAGGAAAGGAAAGGAAAGGAAAGGAAAGGAAAGGAAAGGAAAGGAAAGGAAAGGAAAGGAAAGGAAAGGAAAGGAAAGGAAAGGAAAGGAAAGGAAAGGAAAGGAAAGGAAAAAGGAAAGGAAAGGAAAGGAAAGGAAAAGGAAAAGAAGTTTGAGAATGGGTGAAAAACAGAAAGTGACAGAAACCAATACGACAGAGTGCCTGCCATTGGGCAAAGAAAGGAAAGGAACAATCTCAGTTGTTTCAACTTCATCTGTCGTCTAGTTAAATTCCTTTAACCCTATGTGACACAGCAATTTAAAAGTTTAAGCAAAGACTGCAGGAGAGAAAAGCAGGGCAGATGAAACAGAAATGGGTCTTTTGTTTAAATATAGAAATTACATCTCAGATTCCAGCAAACAATATAAGGCAGAAAGAAGATTTTCTTCTCAGAAAGGCAAGTTTCTTAAAAGTTATCACACTAGAGCAGAAAGTGACAAGGTAGGAAGGAAACTGGTGATTTGCGTTTTATTTCAGTAAAGACGGGTTCATGATTCTGAGAGTATTACTTAATTTTCCTTCTGATAAGATCACAGAATCACAGAATCTTAGTAGTTGGAAGGGACCTTTGAGATCATCGAGTCCAACCACATTAAAAAGAAAAAAAAAAAAACAAAACACACACACAAACCCACACAAAAACAAAACAAAACAAAAAACCAACAACAACAACAAAAAAACCCCACACCAGAAAGAAGAAGAAAAAAAAAAAAAAAAAAGCACCCACCAACTAAACCCCACACCCATAATCTCACACACAACACCCCACCACAAACCAACAATCCCGGGCACTAGAGCATGCCCTGAAGTACCATGTCTACACGTTTCTTAAATACCTCCAGGGATGGTGACTCCACCACCTCCCTGGGCAGGCTGTTCCAGTGCATGACCACCCTCTCAGAAAAGTCATTCTTCCTAATATCTAATCTAAACCTCCCCTGCCCCAACTTCAGACCATTTCCTCTGGTCCTGTCATTATTCCCTTGGGAGAAGAGGCCAACACCCACCTCTCTACAGCCTCCTTTCAGGGAGTTGTAGAGGGCAATGAGGTCCCCCCTCAGCCTCCTCTTCTCCAAACTAAACATGGCCAGTTCCCTCAGCCTCTCCTCCTATGACTTGTTCTCCAGACCCCTCACCAGCTTGGTGGCTCTCCTCTGGACACGCTCCAGCAGCTCAATGTCCTTCCTGTAGTGAGGGGCCCAGAACTGAACACAGCACTCGAGGTGAGGCCTCACCAGTGCCCAGTACAGAGGCACCATCACTGCTCTGCTCCTGCTGGCCACGCTATTCCTGATACAGGCCAGGATGCTGTTGGCCTTCTTGGCCACCTGGGCACACTGCTGGCTCATGTTCAGCTGGCTGTCCACCAACACCCCCAGGTCCTTTTCTGCTGGACAGCTTTCCAGCCACTCTTCCCCAAGCCTGTAGCGTTGCCTGGGGTTGTTGTGACCAAAATGCAGGACCCAGCACTTGGCCTTATTAAACCTCATCCCATTGGCCTTGGGCCATTGATCCAACCTGTCCAGGTCCCTCTGTAGAGCCTTCCGACCCTCAAGCAGATCAACACCCCCACCTAGTTTGGTGTCATCTGCAAACTTACTGAGGGTGCACTCAATCCCCTTATCCAGATCATCAATAAAGATATTAAACAAGACCGGCCCCAAAACTGAGCCCTGAGGGACACCACTGGTGACCGGCCGCCAACTGGATTTCACCCCATTAATTACAACTCCCTGGGCACGGCCATCCAGGCAGTTTTTTACCCAGTGAAGAGTACGCTTGTCTATGCCATGATTCACCAGCTTCTCCAGGAGAACGCTGTGGGGGACGGTGTCAAAGGCATTACCAAAGTCCAGGTAGACAACGTCCACAGCCTTCCCCGCATCGAGCAGGCGGGTCACATGGTCATAGAAAGAGATCAAGTTGGAAGTTTCAATAGCCTGCTTAGCTCCTGTAATCCATAGAGAGTTGGAGACCCACTTTGGTGGCCTTTATAGAAGTTCTGAGAATAGGACTTTCTTCCAGCTGACACAGTTACAACTTCTAAAGAGTTTAGCACTTGCAATGAAAAAAAATTGAAAGAACTTTTTGGTTAAATTTAGATTAAGTTTTCAGGTTTTTGACTTCAAAATAGTTTCTGTTCGTAAATAAAATGAAATCTACAACTTTATAAAAATACAAAAAAATCTAATGATGAATCTGCAAGGGACAAGGTAGTTCTCTGCTGTTTCATTCTCTGTAAGCAGAGTTAAGGGTTCAGTTCATGACAAGGTTCCTATAACTTAACACTGAATTATCTGAGCCCTGGACATATATAGTCAGACTGCAGGAGGTGCCTCGACCTTTCTCCTGGGGCAGGGATAGGTGGCAAACCTGCCTGCAAAAGGTGTGCCTAAGTGGAGGGCCTCCTGCAGCAGGTGGCTGAGCTGCAGGGGGTGGTGAGGAGGCTGCACAGCATCAGGGAGGCTGAGAAGGAGACAGATAGCTGGTTCCAAACACAGCCCGCAGTGGACCAACAGCCCATGGCCAGTCAAAAACTCCCACACCAGCACACACAGATGGGAGGAGGGGCAGTAGCACAGAAGAATAGAAGCTTGTGACAGTAAGGAGCAGCAGGAGGAAGAGACTTCCCCTCAAGCCTGAGATGCCCTTGCAGAACCACTTCACAGCTCTGCAGAGGGAAGAGGAAAGACCCACTTCATCAGGAGAGGCACTGGAGCTGAGTAAGGGAACCCAATCTCCTCCCTGTATAACAACCAGTGCAACTAAGAAAAGGCGACGGGTGATAGTAGTAGGTGACACTCTTCTGAAAGGTACAGAAGCACCCATTTGCCAAGCTGATGCACTCTCTATGGAGGTGTGTTGCCTACCTTATATCAGGGATGTCACAAGAAGACTACCAAGCCTCTTACAGTTCTCTGTCATCCACTGTCATTGTTTCATGTGGGCACCAGTGATACAACCAGGAGCAGCCTGAGGAATATCAAGAAAGATTATAGAGCCCTGGGAGCAGCAGTCAGGGACTCTGGGGAGCAGGTAGTATTTTCATCAATCCTCCCGGTCAAAGGGAAGGGGCTAATCAAATCTGGCAAATCAACAAACGGCTACAGGACTGGTGCCACAGATAGGGATTTTGCTACTTAGACCATGGGACTCGCTTTGAGAAACCTGGTCTACTGGGGCCTGATGGGGTACACTTGTCAAATAAGGGGAAGAGAATCTTTGGTCAGAGGCTTGCCAAGCTTGGGAAGAGGGCTTTAAACTAGAGTTGCCAGGGGAGGTGAACGTCAATCTATCCCACTCCTACCAGTGCGACACCAATACCAGTAATAGATGCCCAGAGCCTGGAGAAGGGTCAGCAGGAGACTACCTGGGGTGCAGCACAAAGGAATTCCAGCCAGTAAGTCAGCTTCATCAGGGGCCCAACTTAAATACCTCTATGCAAACACACTTAGCATGGGGAATAAACAGGAGGAGTCAGAGCTGGAGGAAAGGGATGCCATCCAGAGGGCCTGTGCAAACCTCATGAAATTGAACAAAGCCAAGTGCAGGGTCCTGCATGTGGGTCGGGGCAATCCCAAGCACATATACAGGTTGGGCGGAGAATGGATTGAGGGCAGCCCTGAGAAGGACTTCAGGATGTCAGTTGACGAGAAGCTCAACACGAACCAGCAATGTGGGCTTGCAGCCCAGAAAGCCAACCACATCCTGGGCTGCATCAAAAGAAGTATGGCCAGCAGGTCAAGGGAGGTGATTCTGCCCTTTTACTCTGCTCTTTTAAGACCCCACCTGGAGCACTGCATCCAGATCTGTGGCCCCCAACATAAGAAGGACATGGACCTGTTGGAGAGAGTCTAGAGGAGGGCCATGAAGATGATCAGAGGGCTGAAGCACCTCTCCTATGAAGACAGGCTGAGAAAGCTGGGGTTGTTCAGCCTGGAGAAGAGAAGGCTCCAGGGAGAACTTATAGAGACCTTCCAGCACCTAAAGGGGACCTACAGGAGAGATGGGGAGAGACCCTATCAGGGCATGTAGGAATAGGATGAGGGGGAACAGTTGTAAACTGAAAGAGAGGAGATTTAGTTCAGGTATCAGGAATAAATTCTTTACTGTGAGGGTGGTGAGACACTGGAACAGGTTGCCCAGTGAAGTTGTGGATGCCCCATGTTCAAGGCCAGGCTGGATGGGGCTTTGAGTAACCTGGTCTAGTGGGAGGTGTCCCTGCCCCTGGCAGGGGGGTTGGCACTACATGATCTTCCAATTATAATCATTCTATGATTCTGTGATATTCTTGCCTTGTGGAAGTGGGTATCTCAGATCGGTTTATCTTCCCATAGTCCCTTCCTCACTCAAACTTAGCATCAATGGTCGAAAACTGCAGTGACTCCCAGGACAAGGCTGGAATGTGCCAGTGTTCATGAAGAAGGATAAGAAGATGATGATACATGGGAAAAAGAAGTTAATGAGGAAAGCTAAAGGACCAGGAAGGAACAGCATAAATAAAATGATATAATTAAATCCACAGTGTCAATTAGAATTCACTTTAGAATCTTCAGAATGAACATGGGCAAATTGCAGGAAATAAAAGAAATATTTCAACTACTGGCATTTTTGAGAGACATAGCAGGGATAGAAGACACATGAAGAGACTGGAGAGAATGCCAAACATAATGTATGTTTTAAGGCAAAGGAAATCACTTTGACCTTCTGACCATCTATGTTACCTTCAGTAACAAGTGAAGAATGAACATCACTCAAAACCAGTAAATTTCTGAAGATTGCAGAAGACAAGAAAAGTGAAAATATTGTAAGAACTAGTTTGCCTTGGCTCATCAGTTACGGCAGTTTTTCACTTAAAGGGCAAAAATCACAGCTGTTATAAATTCATACAGTGCTATTAACTTTAAAGAACAATGCAAAATGATACTTCAAAAGGATCCTGCCCTGTCTTCCTTTGATCAGATAACAAACAAAATATTGTGGAGATTTTGGAGCAGGAATAGATTTTTGCCACGGTATTTTCTCATTCAACTAGGAAGTGGATTTATAGCCCAATGGTTCCTTCCAGTCTCTGTAGAAAGTCCTTCCCCACTTTTCTAAACAAACAAGGAAGAAAGGCAGCTTGCTTGCTTTCTTGCCCAACCTTTCTGCTGAAGTCTGAGGTCAAACAGAAGGGGAAAAGTCTTTTCCAGGTTGATTATTCCCTATCTTCTTCCTTTCATCAAGGTATTAAGAAAGGTGAAATTTCCCGGTTTAATCCTCCCTGTGACCCGTGAGTAAGTGACTGGGGAAGAGATGGCCAAAGCTGCAGAAATGGGTGTGGTGGCGTGGCAGAAGGGTTTGGAAGACCGAATGAAAGGACTCTGTTTTATATGACAGAACATTCCAGTGTAATAAATGTAACAGTTTAGCATTGATCCAGGCCATATGAATATTATCTGTGACACAAAGTGCTATTCTATTTTACCTTCTTCTGTCTTCAGCCTTTTCATCACTGCTTTTCTTTGCCTACCCTGTGCTCCCCTATGCAGAACTTTGCTACGTGCTTTTCCACCTTCTGTGCCAGTCCTCTTCTGCCAGTCCTCTACCTGACCTCCTTCTGTATTCATATTTTATCTTCCTCTCCTTATTTATCCTTACATTTCCTGTCCATTGATTGACTGGAGCACTACTATGGCCTCCTACTTGAAATGATGCCAAATTATCAATGTTTGAAGTAATTTTTACCTATTTCAATTGGAATCATCACAGCAGCAACTTTATCGCATCTTCTTCCCCCAAAAATTATTATGGGGAGAAAGTTTTTATCAGAGGAAAAAGGTGTTCTCCTCTTCACGTATGTCCTTAGCTTTATGTCTAGCAGATCCCATGTTTCACACGGGCACAGATGTGCAAATGAAAAAAAAAAAAAAAGGCTTTCCTTGATGTATAAAGCACAAGGAAAGGTTAGGGATTCTTATATGGAGAGACGTTTCCTTTGCTAATATTGATTTTTTTACTAGTATGCTAATATTTGCGATTTTGAATTTTTTTTTGCTAATATTGAAAGGGCTGTTGCCCTTTTTTGTATCCTCTGACTGTACAAAGAGGACTTTGGCTCATCTTAGTTACAGTTCCTAAAGCCACTACTGGTTGCCCCTTGACCTCTTCTTCACCAAACCAAGCATGCCAACTCTCCTCAGAGGTTAGTGCCTTGAGACCATCATGGTAGTCTTTCACTGAACCATCTCCAATGTATCCACCTCCCTCTTGAACTAGGGGACCAAGCAGCGGACACAGAATCAAAGATGCAGCCTCAACAGTGCCAAGCAGAGAGAGAATCATACTTCCCTTGCTCTACTGGCCACCTTCCATTTAGTGTAGATAACTATACAGTTTGCCTTTTATGCAGTGAGAAAGCATGATGAGTCATAGTCAATCTAGCTCCACCCCCACCCAGTAACCCACCACATGCTTTCCACCAGAACTGCTATGCGATTTCTTAAGTCTGTACCGATGCACAGGATCATCCCACCTCAGCTGCAGACATTTGGATTTCGTTCAAGCTAATGACAAAGCTGGCAATAAGTCTGAATATTCTAAGGGCCAGCAGAGTATTATTGCCACGCTCAGCAAGCAGCAAAGAAGTCTCAACCGCAGCTGCTATTACTGGAAATCTGAAGTAACAAATGCTTCCCTTTCCATTTTCTCTTCAGCACCACTTCATTCCATCTGTAATACTTTGTGACCTTCACATGTACTCATACATTTTATATTTAAATTCAGAAGGTGCTTTTGACATCTCCTGGCTTTGTTATCAATGCACTTTTACTACTGTGACATTTTCTTCACGACAGTACTCTTTTTCTTGAGAACTAACAAAATAGTGGATCAGAAATATGTTCTCCTATGTTGCAATGGCCAGCTCTCACCTTTAAGTAACCGCAGACGTCACCAGGATTTGTATTGCCCCGTCTGAGGGCAGAATTTGTGCCCTAAAGAGTATGAAAGCTCGTATTCCCCAGGTTCAGTGTTCCTGTGAATTTCGGTATCAACAGGAACTTGCACTGAGGCCCATATTTAAACTGAAGGACTGGCAAAGTATCTGCACGCACACAGACATCTGTACGTGTAAACACGCTGCTTTCAGCCTCTTAACTGATATTGCTCATGGATTCTTGCAAGGAATAACTTCTACCCATGACTGGTTAAAAATAGTCCTGAAGGACAAATAATTTTCCCTTTGGGATAAAACAGATTAGAGCAAATTCTGTGTGTTTTCAAAGCAGTCTCCTCAAACACATATAGAATATAAAAGGAGGAGTGAGGACACCAACCATCTGGCAGATTTCCAAAGGAGTTCAGGACCAAAACATTCATCCTTATGCTGGAAACCATGAGACTGGAAGGTTTTCCTGGTATCTGTAAAGCATCAGCACCACATTCAAGGATGAGCAGTCAGGTATCATCTGTGTTGACAAAGAGGTGGAAGAGGGCAAGAATAGGTGCCAGGGCGAGTCATGCAGTATCCAAAGCAGAAGAAGGAAGGATATATTAAATCTCTGCCTGCCAGTTTTGCCAGTTGCTGAGTGCTTTTGAAAATCTGATGCCTCATTTAGCTGACTAAAGAGTGATTGAGCTGCACCAGAAATACAGACCCAGCTGTCAGAGAAAACTGAAAAATGTGTCCTGGAGTAGTTTTGAAAAATCTAATTCTTTTTTCTCTGTATAGAACACTGGTTTATTTAAAAAAAAAAAAAAAAATTAATTAGGCTAAGTTTAGCTGTGTGTATCACCTGAAAATAGAGAAGACACAATAAAACTATGTAGGTTAGCCCAAATGCATGCTGAGTAGAACTTCACGCATACCTACTGTCCTGTGTCTGAATAAGAATTTGTGAGGGTCATTCAAGTAAAAGGGAGAAATTTGCTTATTTAATTTTCTTGGCCTCATCTCCTCATCCCCATGGAGGAGAGAAAAATTTTGCTCTCTCCTCTTTAATTTACATTCTCTCTCACCATTCCCTGACTCCCAGGAATATTTCAGCCTCCTGTGTGCCCAGGGACCTACTGTTGTTTTGGCAGTACTTCACGGTATGTCAGCATTCCAGAGGTCAGATGAGGATAAACTCTAATTAAAAGATATTAAAATAGGCTGCAGGAGACAAAAATTCAAAACCCCAGATCTATCATAACCTGTTACTGATCTAGCATCTGAGCTGGCTATGCGCTTAAAATATGCATTGAAAGTAATCTTTCAAACCTCTTCTTCAGGTCTTCATTAGCACCCCCAGAGAAAATAATTTCAAACTGTTCAGAGAGCAGCAATCCTGTTCTGGTCCTTGAAATCCTTCGAACACACACCCACACACCAACATTATTTTCTCACCTCCTCCGTATAAAAACAAAACAGAAACGTGAGAACAGTGGGCTGGAGATGGAGCTGCGGAAAGTGAAGATGGAAGGATTAATTATGTAATACGCCCCCTCTCCCGCCCTTACCCACAGCAACACGAGTGAGGTAAACCTAATCCTCCCAGCTGACAACTCAGAACTAGAAAGCGCCCGGAGGAGTGAAAGCAAGAGAAACGTGTGGGGAAGGTGGCAATGCACTCCCACAGAGGAATATGTCATTAGGAAAATGCTAAAAAGAAGTTCAAAAACCTTTAGCCTTTTCCCTCCCCAGAAAGACCTCTCCCTCCGCCCCTTCCTCCCCCTGATTTTTCAGCACGAGCTGCATCCGGATGGGGACTGTAGTTCTACAGTTCACGGCTATCTGATGGAGTGTGGATCCTGCTGAAAAACTTCAAGTAAAACAGAAGCTGGGAGCACATGCATGAGAAGATATATTAAGAAAGCAGGTTTGCTACTTAACTCGGAGGAAAGAAGCTGGAGCAGGCTTCTTCGGTTGCCCTCTAAGAACCTTGCCAAGAGTCCTTGCAAAGAAAAGTGTTGCTGATTCAAAAGAAGAGGAGGGATGGGGAAGAAAAGAAATTGTGCATGTTGTGTGAGAGGGAGACAACGTGTGTCTGCGTGCGTATGTGTAAATGTGTGTTTGTGTGTGAGAGAGTGTAGACAACGGGTGGGGGAAGTTGACAGAATGTTATTTTCTATGAAAGACACGTGAATGCAACTCCCAGAGAAGGGCACCAAGCTCTGCCCAAGAGCAGAAGGGGTAGGGAGAGGGAAGGGGAAGGGGAAGGGAAGGGAAGGGAAGGGAAGGGAAGGGAAGGGAAGGGAAGGGAAGGGAAGGGAAGGGAAGGGAAGGGAAGGGAAGGGGGGAGGAGGAGGAGGAGGAGGAGGAGGAGGAGGAGGAAGGATTGCTATTTCAGAAGACATTCATAGAAAGAGGGTGGCAAATTCTGTGACCATCTTTAAAGGAAGTTTCCTGGGACCTTGAGAGAAAGAACGAAGCCCAGAGGGAAAATAAAGGGCTATGATTTCCTTGTCCTGTTGCTTTGTCTCTGGCTCCCTCTGCCTCTGGAAGAGTAGCCACAGGACACAAAGATGCCCAGCTGGTCTCTGCACGCCCAAGTTCAGTTTAGCTGGTGCTTCTCTCCTGTTTAGCCTGACTGCTTTCTCTGAAGGGGAGGACTCGCAGCCCGACAGCCTTTTAGTTTAACCTGAAGAGCGTGTGCTGCCTCTCTCTGCCCATCCCAAGAGCTCGCTGGAGGTGGAGAAGAGAGGAGAAAGAGGAGGACTTGAAAGTGCCCGAAGAGCTCCGGATGCTAAGAGGAGACAAACATTCCCGTGGACGACACAGAAAGGACAAAGCTGACTGATTTGCCGTTTTCCGTATTTTTTTTTTATTTTTTTTTTTTTCATCTCCCTACCCTTTGGCGCACACCAGTGTTTAGAGATCTTTGAAAACACAAAACAAAGCACCAACCTCCAAGCCCCAACCCCTTGGCCAGCTCTTATGGGAATGAAACACTCCTCCCGCTGCCTGCTCCTGAGGAGGAAAATGGCGGAGAACGCTGCTGACAGCACTGAGGTAAGGACGCGAAGAAGAGCCCGGCGCCCGAGCTCCCCCTGCCCCAGGCATAGATCCCTTAGCAAAAGCAGCAGCAAGCGCAGATAAACTTTCCAGGCTTCTTCGGCTAGCCCCCTTCCCCGCCGCTGCCATGATTTCCTGCCTGAGCCCCCCCCCCCCCCGCTCCCCTCGGCAGAGGACTCGGCGCCGCCCGGGAGCCGCCGCGTTAGGGCTGGTTCCCCGGGAAGTCGGGTGGGCCGGGCGGAGGGGAGGCTCCGTGCGGCGCAGGGGGGGACCGGGGGGAGGCGAGGGTTTGTGCCGGCGGTAAGGAAGGGGAGGGGAGGGGGGACACAGTTATCTGTGCGTGCGAGGAAGCTGGAAGGGACAAAGAAGGTCTCTGGCGACGGTACCTTGTCCAGCTCTGCCCGTTGTCGCCTGGCGGGACGCCGCGGAGCCTTTGCTAGGATTGTTTGGGGGACTTCAGGAGCATCCCTGTCTCTGCAGCGTCCTGGATATTACCACGCCGAGCTTCCCGGGGCGGGGCGGAGGGCAGGGGGTGCCCGGCTTGAGCCCGGCTGGCCTGAGCAGTGCCGAGAATAGCTTTGCATTGCCTTCGGGCCGAGAGGGAACCCTGCGAGCTCCCAGGTTTTCTGCGAGAAACACCCCTTTCCCCTCCCTCCCTCCCCCCATTACCTTCGGTTTCCTCAGCCTTTCCCATCTCGGCAATATTGGGGTTGAGCAGCCCTTGTTTACTTGTCTAGGGCTGTCTTGACCCCACTGAGACTTCTCGAGGGATACAGCAGTGTGCAAAGTGTCAGAGCTGGAAAAGCATAAGGATGCAGGAGGCAATCCCAGCTTCTCTGGGAGCGTGTGAGAAGGAGACAGGCGAAAGTGCACGTGTGTGCCCAACTCCCCATTTCTATTAATAGACTGTGCCTCGCGCCCCGACTGAACGCTTAACACACGGGTAAGCGACACGCAGCACAGCCATGCACAGACCCCCGAGGACACTGCACCCCAACAACTTCAACACCAGCTCCGCACAAGCGGCACTGACCCGCCTCCCCAGTTGCCTGCAGAGGTAATAAAGCACAAAAGCACCACTTCGGTGGGAGCGAGCACGTCTATTCCTTCCTTTATTCTTTAAATGCCTCCTCCTTTAAGATAGTCCTCACGCTAGGTGTCCTGCTCCGTCATGAGTTCCACGTTTCTCCTCCTAATAGTGCGTGCTCTGCTTGACCTTCATAAATACGCCTCCTTTGCCATGCCAGGTGAAGAGCGGAATTTTCTTAAATGAATGTGATGCAAGCGCTAAATCGAGGAACATGCCTGCAGCTACTGCGTTACAACCCCATGGAGTACTGTTTGCAGAAGAGGCATCTATAAATAGCAAGAAGTCTGGCCGCACATCTGTAAACTGTCACAGCGCTGACAGCACATATTGCATTAAAGGTCCCAGGATCCTGGGCAGCATTGCAAGGAGAAACGTACCAGCACAGCCGGTTCCTTTCAAAGCCATTTTTCACTGGAAATTCTCTTTAGGCAGGGAAAATAGTATAGAGGAGCTCTTTAAATATTCCTTGTCCATTTTAGTTCACTAATAGTACATTTTTGTTGTTTAGCTGCCTTTGTGTTTCTGCTCGCGCAATGCTGCGCACGCTGCAATGTCAATTTATGGAGAAGGCTTTCTTAACAAGGGCAGTTTCATTCCAATGCTGCATACAGGTTAGGAGAACATTAAAATGTGCTTCCTTTCCTCAGAGTATTCATCAGTGACAGATTTGTGAAATTAGAGAGAAAATATTGCGGATTAGGCATATCCTGCTGTGCTTGTACTTTAAGAAAATCAGAAGAGATACATTCATAACACCAGCCAAGATATTTTCTCTTTAATTAATTTTCATATTTGTGATGTTAAGACTTAGAAGTGCACCAAGCAAAATATGCCAAGACCTTTGAAGCTTTTTCACTTGTCAGTTTCCACATTTATATTTAGCAAAGTCATATGATCCCAGTTTGACCTTCAAACCTGTATTTCTCTTACTTTCTCCTGAAGTTAGCAAATGTTCTGTGGCCAAAGGAGTACAGGGCAAAGCACTTCACTTTTGGACTTAACCACAGTATGAGAGAAAATTAGGAACTGGTATGAATTTGCTTCATTTGAAACCAATGGGGTATTCGTAATAAGCGTGGTTTGATACTCACTAAGTTTCTGAATGCCATGGTGATAGGCATGATGCAAAAAATGTTTGCTATAATAAGAGATGATGAGTTAAAACATTTAACAAATGGTCAAAATGTCCCACTTCCAAATCATTCCAAGAACCTTCTGTTTCTTACTCAGATTGATTTGAGCCAATTACGTATGTTACAACTTCATAGTAAAATTTTTGTTATTTTTTTTTAAATCTACCACAACTAAGAGCATTACTCAAATTTTTGGTCAAATATGGCAAGTATACTGTTCCAGTAGTAGGGCAGTTCAAGAAAATACATTAAAGAAGATAGATACTGCATGAGACACTTTTTATTCCCTTAACTATCCTCTGATGAAGATAGAGCTAGCTTATTAGCCTAAAGGACTTAAGGAAATGATTACAACAAATACAGACAAGGGACAACCAAAGCTGCAGTAAGACAATACTCAGTGTTTCCTCAAACAAGAATACAAGAGAGTAGAAAAGCGGTAGTTCACTAGTGTTACTTCCCAGTCAAGGAGGACACCTCGTGTTCCCAGGAAACTTACCGAAGTGTGCTCTCATGAGACCAGATTGTACAGACATTTACATCACCAGTATCCCCATAGCCTTACATCTTGATAAAAGACACGGTTAAGTGAAGGGAAGTGTTGCCACAGGTGCTGTTGGAACTTGGATCAGGCTCAGAATAATTTTGTAATTTTACTGTACTGAGAACAGCCTGATATCAGTCTGTCTGCCAGAGCTTAAGTGGAACCAGTGGTTTTTTTGTATGTGTTTATAAGCAGCCTGAGAGTACACAGTGCTTGGTATAAAAATAAAAGTCATGAGGAATAAAATTGTAAGTCTTTTCTCTTTAGAGACTCACAGAAGACCACAGGGGTCCCACTAATAGCAAGTTTGCTGGAATGGTTTTGGAGTTGTTTGGAGTTCACAGGAAAAAAAGATTCAGAAAATGTTTATTTCCCTTGGCCATCCCGTGAACTTCAAGAGAAGTTCCATTGGAACAAAGGCTGTAGAACTTCTCCTCAAGATATAAAAAAGATCCTCTGTATGTAAGTCATGAAAGAAGACTTGTCTAAATAAAACAGTACTGTTCCCATAAATAACAGATCCAGAATTGAGTTCTCTGCAAATAATTAAAGGCTCTCAGACAGAAAACAAAGTGAAAGAGAAATTTTTCTTTGCAGAACATATGCACAAAGATTCTTGCAAAATTAATGGTGCTGATCTGCTGTAGTTTTCAGTTTCTGGGTCTTTTTACTTTAAATGTATTAAATGGAAGCCATATTAATAGTAGGCCTGATATCAGTGATGGGAAACAAATTGAAAGAAGTGAGATTTCAGAAGAAGTGTGCCTTAATGTAGCTTGTGAACCTATGCCACGTGAAGGGAATAGCACAAAGTGCCAGGATCTATGTGCACATCCAACAGACATATACATCTACACATAACAGGTTAGCTGGTGACTGAAACAATTCCGGAACCTGAAAATGGGCTGGTTTTGTCCAATGCAAGCTCATAGTAACTTCATTAAAGGCAATTCTTATGCTGAAGACTTCGCAGTGTCTGTAGATGCTGTGAGAAAAGATGCTTCTTTCACTACTAAGAATAGAGACATTAGGTAATTTATAAATAGAGTCCTCCCTGAATTATACAAGCTTGGGGTTTGGTTAGAAAAAAAAATGTTTTGAAGATTTAGGGTAATAGGCATAATAGACATGTTTCCCCATATAGATTAATATAACTGGTGCACTATCATGAGATTCAGGTCTGTGAAAGTAACTGCTCTGTTACCAGAAGTGGGAGGATTACAATGTCCTATCTGTATGAAATCCAGCCATACCACTACTGAGGGGAGAAGAGATCATAAAATCTATTGAAATCACGAGCTTCTGTTTGTAAATCATGAGTAGGAAGAGGGTTTTCTCCTTAATAAATTATCAAAGTACAAATGAACAGAAGCAGAGCAAGAGTGTGCCTAACGGAGAATGGTGGACTGAATTTATTCAGTAAACGTATGTTTTGGGCCTGGCTATTACACTGGATGATCTTGGAGATATAATTTAATCCCTCTGAGCTTTCCCATTCATACTGTTGAATTCTATGATTTATTGGTGAAAGGTGCTGTAGAATAGTATTATTTGGTGTTATTAAATTGCTTAGAATGCATATATGAAATAGAACATTCATTCTTAGAAACCATATATGAATGAACATTAATGAGTGGGTGATGTTTACCCGAGAGAGAAATAGCGCTGCTATGTGGTGTACTTCATATGGTAACAGAAGTCATGACAGATCTGGCATGGTGTCACTTAGCTAGCTGAAGACGCAGCTTATGACATATCTTCCAGCCTCACAAAGTGGTGTGCCACATGCCTACGGAATGGGAAAAGTTGTGGTAGCTGGTGTGTGCGAGTGGTATAGGTGATCTACAGAGACCAGACTAGTGCCCGTGCTCTAGGTGCTTTGCACTGCTGACAAGACAGAAAGCTGACCCATGATGTTAGTGAAGAATCTTTCACTGTAGGTGTAATCAAATCCCCAAGGGCTATAGAGGCAGGTCTGAATTAAAGCAGGGAGTATTCCACTTCACCACACTTTGGTCCTGCACAATGCTTCTACTAGGACTAATTAGGCTAGTAACCAGGCAGTTCTAATATAGTCATGGAGGCTCTTTTGGTTTCTAGCCAAGTCAGGAGTGGGGGAGCAGAAATATGGCTGTGAGCCATCTTCTCCTACAAACTTCAGCTGTGCAGAACATTAATTTAGCTCAGCTGAAGATCTCAGTGTAGTTAAATGCATTCCATTCCTTTCTCAAATTTAATACTAAAAATTCAAGACATTGACCGTAATACTTTGGCCCCATTGAAGAAATAAATTTTGGTTAACGTTAATAATATAAATAGGATCAAAAAACATTTATGCTTAAATAAAGAATAACAGCAATCACTCGAAGCAGAGTTTCAAAATAAAGATATCTTAGCATGGATCATCCTCTGCCAGCATCGGGTTGTTCCAGTGAATAGCATTTTAGTGTCAAGACTGGTGTTTTTTAGAAAGGGCATGGTTCCTCTTGGTTACATCATGGGCCAGATCACATTGTCTCCTTGTGGCAATGCTAACAGAGAGCTTCCCTGCTAGTAAGAACTTTGCACAGAAGTAATAACTCTTTTTTCCAACCTCAGTCTGTGAAAAGCACCAAATTCTTCTTCAGAGAAGAGTGGAAGACATTCTGTAGATGACCACCTTTATCATTGTTCTACGCTGAAAGTGAGCTTAGCAAGACTGACTCAGGTGCCTTCCAGAGCTTCACTCTCAGCCTAATTGTGAAAGATGAAGGCTTGTGCGCTTACTGGTACAGGCAAAGCAGAGAAATACATAAAGGTAAAAAAGCATTGAGCCTAATCTTTTCATAAGATTTTGGAGCAAAACTTGCAGCTTTGCTCCAAGTTTGCAGCAAAGTTTAGTCCACTGCCAGATGAGGTGATGAACAGCTAAAGGAGGGTGAATGATGAAACTGGTTGCTCCTACCTCTGATTCCACATAATTCTGCTGCCTGCTGTCCTGCTCAATAGGTTTAATGCCAGCTTTATTTTAATCTAGAGTTTAGGATAAAATGGGATTGTCCTTTCCATAATTTTCGGTCTTCTTTGGGAGTAACCTCTAAACAACAGAAACGAGAAGCACACATCTCAAGGATGCAAAGAGGAGATTGCCCGCTAAGTGGCTGAGTTGATGGCCACAAGGGTGTCTTCACCATGCCAGAAAGGAGCAACTGCTGACTAATCACACCCTACCTGGCTCTTTCCTGTGTTCTTGAACAGATACTGACTGGCTCCATGGAGTCTCTCGGCGTGCTATTGAAAAGCTGTTGCATGGGAGCTGAGACAACTTTCTTACTTTGCAGTTACTGTGAGAGGGTGGGCACTATTTCACTCTTAGTATTTCAGTTTTAAACTGAGATTTAAGGGGTGTAGAAAGATGAAGGATGATGGCTTTATTTATTTCTCATAAACTAGGTTTTTCAGGTCCCCATTGTGAAAAATCTATCTCAAAAAATCAAAATTTGTAAAGATACGTAAAATGTTGTCTTTTTCATAATCTGCATATTTCTAAAAATAGAAACTCAGTTTGAAAGTCTGGAATAGAAAATCTATTTATCTTCATTTTATTGCATCAACTATTTGAAGATTTAGAGACCAGAATTGGAATTAAGGCAGACTCACTTGAAGAAGCACTCACTGATGAGCTTGCTTTTTTGAAAATTCTGTTAAGTGCAGAAATTAAAGATAATTTTGCTTTGTATTTTGAGTGTGAAATGTTAGGTGATCATAAATAAAATTTCAATGTCTTCGCTTTCCAAAATGAAGAGAATATTTCACTAACAAAACATTTGCAAGGAAATTATGGTGGGAATAAAATGTTTAGCTAAGATTTTGGACAGAGAAGCAATAATGGAGATGAGGCAAATACTGTCTCCCTCACTTAAAATATCCTGTCTTGCAGCTAAGACATGCTCTTGTAAGTTTGCGTATATTGAGGACTGCATGGTACCTGCATCTTTTCCTCCCAGAGTGAATTATTGTTTAAAAAAGGGCACCTTTTCTAGCCATTATTGGCAGACAAGGAGTTCCTTAAGCTTTTCTGAGAAAGGATGGAAAAAACCCCAGCTTTGGAAGAGGGGGCATGGAGGTATGTATTTTCAAAGACATTGTTTTATACCACTGTCCTCAGCTTTTCCTAGCGGCAAATTCTTCATCACAGTGCAGTTGACAAGCTTCACATTCATCTTACTATTTGGTCTGGACCATACACTTAAGTTCCTAGAGCTCTTCTTGTCCTGTCCAAGGATTTAAGTATATTTGAACCATTCTGTCACAGTTCCCCTCCCCTTTTTAAAAGAAAAAGTAGTATTTCCTTCTCTTGTAACAGTACAATGAAAGTAAACATATAGTGGTTGGGAAGCAATGATACATAGTGGTCTCCAAGGATTAGTGTTGAAGTGTTCCTTCAGTGCCCACAGTGCATACTTGGGGTCACCCGTGGCCTCGCAGTTCTTCTGTCCTTGTCTTTTTCTGGCAACACAGCTTATGTTTTATTGCTTCTAATAGCACTAGAATACTCAAACCCAGTATCAGAGCCCAGAATAATGTGTGACCAAGCCAGGGCCTTCCAACAACAATTTACCAGCCCAAACTGATTTCTGTTGTGGACTTTAATTTCTCACTTAGAAAGCAGGAGAGGAGACCCTGCCATCTGTTTCGGTTTCTAGTTGCGTCCCCATACTGCTCATCAATCCATTGCCCTGAAGCTTGACCCCAGCTTGGGGTAAAGACCAGCTGCTGATTTTCTTTTCCTTAGTCACAAATAGGGAAGTAATTAACCCTTCCCATAACTCCTTCTAAACTACTTCTATTTGAGGATGTTATGATTTTGCCCTATTATATTAGACATTACCCTGTCTGAAGTACAGGATATGTACTTTTATTTTTTTACTCTAATCTCAGCTACATCAGGATGTATCATCAGTAACGCCACTGAGTACTTTATAAATAGAGATCACAGTCAGCATCATTGCAGAAACACAGAAGTGTTGGTTAGAAAGAACATCCCATGCAACCTCGCATTCAGTGTAGAACAGTGACCAGCATTAGATCATGTTGGCCATTCCTGTCTCTAACCAAGTCTTGAAAATCTCCAAGCACAAATTCCACTACCTCTGTAGGCAACCTTCCAGTGCTGCACAGACCTCTCGGTGAAAAAGTTTTTCTTATTGTCCTATCCGAACCACCCAAACAGCAAATTGTGACCCTTTGAGTTTGCCTCAATTTTCTGCTTAACTATCTTTCAGGTACTTGTAGGCTGCTATTAGATTGTCCCTTAGCCTTCTTTTCCGCAAATCAAACAAGTTCAGCACACAGTAATCTCCTCTTACAGGTCATCTTCTCAGGCCCATGACCATTGTATTATATAGCATCTTGCTTACCTCCTAGTTAAAACTCTTACCTCTTAGTTAAAACTAAGAACTCTGCAGAAATGTTCTGAGAATGGAAAAGAAGAATATTAACAGAAAGAACTTTATAGCAGAAGATTAGCTGATTAAATGCACATGGCCAGATAGTGTCAATAAAGTGTATTCTGCAGAAATTCCTTGTGAGTGAGCCCAGCTGTATATCTGGCATGTTTCAATTTGGTATTTTGGGTTAGTCATTTCTTACTTCCCTAGAAAGAGAGTGGTCAAATCTGAAAAGCAGCCCTGCTTCTTACCCACAGGTTGCACCTTGTGAAACTGTACAGCTGGAACAGCTGTTTCAGAAGGAAATCCAACTGGATAGTGTTAGCCACTTCACAATACAATTGCCTGCTTAGGAGTCACAGTGTTTAAAACTTAATTAGGAGAAGCTGAATTTACAGGCAGCAGGAGGTGCTCAACAATTGTTAGGGATGCTCTGCCTACTGTACTGCTGAGCCTTAAAAAAAGGTAAGGGCCGTCATTACCCTTTCAGTTCCATTGGCTTTGATATAACCCACTAGGTCCTCTACAAACCTGAAGCAGACCAAGGATGTGAAATAATAAAATTGAGGTACAAGGACAGTTATTGTGCAGAGAAGACAAAAAAGGGAACGTATTTTACCGTGCAAGAAAGTATGTTGCAGACTAAAATTTCAGCTAAATCCTTTTCAGCTCTGTGTAAGTCTGATGATCACTTAGATTTTTGGGATTAGAAGTGGCAAACAGAAGTAAAAGCCCTATTCTGGAAAATACTATATTTAGTCATGAAACAGAATGTGCTTTGTAAATTTACTGAAGGTCAAAGGTCATAATGAAATTACTTTGTGAATGTGGAAAAGAAAAGGAGGGAAGAAAGGCAGGAAAGTGGGTTGATGGGTAGGTATAGTGGGAAGAAGGGAGGGATGGAGAAGGGAAGGGAAGGGAAGGGAAGGGAAGGGAAGGGAAGGGAAGGGAAGGGAAGGGAAGGGAAGGGAAGGGAAGGGAAGGGAAGGGAAGGGAAGGGAAGGGAAGGGAAGGGAAGGGAAGGGAAGGGAAGGGAAGGGAAGGGAAGGGAAGGGAAGGGAAGGGAAAGGAGATAGGGACATACAGTCAACATCCAGAGAAGCTGCTCATTTTCATAAAAGCAGGAGGAGTAGAAATATATACTTAAATTTACTGTCAAAAAGTCACAGAATCACACTGTGACTCCTGAAGGCTGGTCTTAGTAAAGAGCAAGATGGAGAACACACTGAGTACCTTGGCCTTTTCTACATCCTTTATCACCAGGGCCCCTGCCCCATTTAGCGGTGGGCCCACATTTTCCCTAGCCTCCCTTTTGGTGCCTATGTACTTTCAGAATATTTTCTTGTTGTGCTTCATTTTCCTATTGTTGGATTCAACAAATGTCAGGAATCAAGGAACCGTAGGCAGAGGTAGCAGGAGGCCATCAGGAGAGTGAGTCAATTCATCCTTTTACAGCTTGTAAATAATGAAATAATAGGGGCAAAAGCAATACATAACACTAGTTCCAAATGAGCAAGACTATGCTTTTTAATAAATCAATAACTGCCTTAACATTGTGATCATTTGTCATTTCAGCCACACAGAAAAGTATGCTGTTCCTTAAAGACCCATTAATATGCTTGCTTACAAAACTACTTATCATGTGTATGTGTCCGTACCTAGGATCATAGAATCATAGAGTCACAGAATCATCTAGGTTGGAAAGGACCTTTAAGATCATCGAGTCCAACCATCAGCCTAACTCTAACAAAACCGTAACTCAATCATGTCCCTAAGCACCACGTCTCCCCGTCTTTTAAATACCTCCAGGGATGGTCATTCCACCACTTCCCTGGGCAGCCTGTTCCAATGCTTGATACCCCTTTCAGTGTAAAAATTTTTCCTAATAACTAATCTAAACCTCCCCTGGCGCAACTTGAGGCCATTTCCTCTTGTCCTATTGTCTGTTACTTGGGAGAAGAGACCGACCCCCACTTCGCTAAAACCTCCTTTCAGGGAGTTGTAGGGAGCGATAAGGTCTCCCCTCAGCCTTCTTTCCTCCAGACGAAACAACCCCACTTCCCTCAGACACTCCTCATAAGACTTGTTCTCTAGACCCCTCACCAGGTTCGTTGCCCTTCTCCACGCTCCAGCACTTCAATGTCTTCCTTGTAGTGAGGGGCCCAAAACCGAACACGTTATTTGAGGTGGGGCTTCACCAGTGCTGAGTACAGCGATGATCACTTCCCTAGTCCTACTTGCCACACTACTTCTGATACAGGCCAGGATGCTGTTGGCCTTCTTGGCCACCTGCGCACACTGCTGGCTCATGTTCAGCAGGCAGTTGACCAACACCCCCAGGTCCTTTTCTGCCAGGCAGCTCCAGCCGCTCTGCCCCCAGCCTGTAGCGTTGTCTGGGGTTGTTGTGACCCAAGTGCAGGACTCAGCACTTGGCCTTGTTGAACCTCATCCCATTGGCCTTGGCCCAACAATCCAGTCTGTTCAGATCCCTCTGTAGAGCCTTCCTGCCTTCCAGCAGATCAACAGTCCTGCCCACCTTGATGGCATCTGCAAACTTACTGAGGGTGCACTCAATCCCCTTGTCCAGGTCATTGATAAAGATATTAAACAGAACTGGCTCTGGTACTGAGCCCTGGGGAACACCACTTGTGACCAGCCACCAACTGGGTTTAACTCCATTCACCGCCACTCTTTGGGCCCAGCCTTCCAGTCTGCTTTTTACCCGGTGAAGAATACTCCTGGCCAAGCCATGAGCAGGCAGTTTCTCCAGGAATGCTGAAGGAAACGGTGTCAAAGGCTTTACTGAAGTCCAGGTAAACAACATGCACAGCCTTTCCCTCATCCACCAAGCATGTCACCTTGTCATAAAAAGAGATCAGGTTTTTAAGCAGGACCTGCCTTTCAGGAATGCATGGTGACTCGGCCTGATCACCTGGTTGTCCTGCGTGTGCCGTGTAACAGCACTGAGAATGATCTGTTCCATAACCTTCCCTGGCACCGAGGTCAGACTGACAGGTCTGTAGCTCCCCAGATCCTCCTTCCGGCCCTTCTTGTGGATGGGTGTCACATTTGCTAACCTCCAGTCAACTGGGACCTCCCCGGTTAGCCAGGACTGCTGGTAAATAATGGAAAGTGGCTTGGTGAGCACTTCTGCCAGCTCCCTCAGTACCCTTGGGTGGATCCCATCCAGTTCCATAGACTTGTGTATGTCTAAGTGCTATAGCAGGTCACTAACCACTTCCCCTTGGATTACGGGGGTTTCATTCTGCTCCCTGCCCCATCTACTAGCTCAGGGGGCTGGGTACTCAGGGAACAACTGGTCCTACTACTAAAGACTGAGACAAAGAAGGCTTAAGTACCTCAGCCTTTTCCTCATCCTTTGTCACTTTGTTTCTACCCCCATTTAATAAAGAATGGAGATTATCTGTAATCCTCCTTTTATTGCTAATGTATTTATAGAAACTTTTTTTATTGTCCTTAACATTAGAAGCCAGGTTAAGTTCTAGTTGGGCTTCGGCGCTTCTAATTTTCTCCCTACATAACCTCCCAACATCTTTGTAGTCCTCATGAGTGGCCTACCCTTTCTTCCAAAGGTCATAAATTCTCCTTTTTTTCCCTGAGTTTCAACCATACCTCTGTTCAGCCAGGCCGGTCTTTACCCGATGGCTTGTTTTTTGGCACATGGGGACAACCTGTTCCTGTGCCTTCCTTCTTGAAAAATGTCCAGCCTTCCTGGACTCCTTTGCCCTTCAGGACTGCCTCCCAAGGGACCCTGTCAACCAGGCTCCTGAAGAGACCGAAGTTCACTCTCCAGAAGTCCATGGTGGCCATTCTACTGACCCCCCACCTCCTTGCTTCTCCAAGAATCAAAAACTCTTGTCATTTCATGATCGCTATGCCTAAGGCGGCCTCCAGCCATCACATCCCCCAGAAGTCCTTCTCTGGTCACAAACAACAGGTCCAGTGGTGCACCTTCCCTAGCTGGCTTACTCACCAGCTGTATCAGGAAGTTATCCTCAACACACTCCAGGAACCTCCTAGACTGTTCCCTCTCAGCTGTATTATATTCTCAGCAGATATCTGTTAAGTTGAAGTCTCCCAAGAGGACAAGGTCTATCAATCGTGAGACTTCTCCCAGCTGCTTATAGAATATTTCGTCTGACTCTTCATCCTGGTTGGATGGTCCATAACAGACTCCCACCATGAGATCTGCCTTGCTGGCCCCCTCCCCTATTCTTACCCATAAACACTCAACCCTGTTGTCACTATCATTAAATTCTAGACATTCATAACACTAATACGCAGGGCCACCCCATCGCCTCTTATTCCTCACCTATCCCTTCTGAAGGGTTTATAGCCGTCCATTACAGCACTCCAGTTGTGCAAAACAACCCACCACATTTCCGTAACTACATCATAGTTTTCCTGCTGCACAATGGCTTCCAGCTCCTCCTGTTTGCTGCCCATGCAGCGTGTGTCAGTGTAGAGGCACTTCAGTTGGGCTATAGATTCCACCACCTTTTTTCTGGGAGAAGTCCTAATTCTTACCTGACCATTCCCAGGTGCAGCTGTAGTTTCTATCCCATCAATGACCCTCATATCTCTGCTGCTGCATGGATCTCCATCCCCTACCTTCACTGAGTCAGCAGACCAAGGGACCTCACTAGCATACTGTCCCACAAACATTGGTACGCCACTTCCAGGCTTAAGTCTAAAGAGCCTGGTTTCATTCCCTTCCCCCTTCAAATCTACACATACGTATACACACGATGTTTTATATTTACATAAATTCAAACTGCATATTGTGCTGTGACTTTCATTTCTTTGTGCACCCAGGTTGCCTGTGTTATTAGAACTATGTCAGAGAAGACACTACTGCGCCAATGTGGGCTCATATACTGTAAAATGATAAAACCTGGTTAAAGTCTTATACCACATAAAATATTTATTTTTATATATATATTTCTCCGTTGACAGAGAAACTCTGTGTTTAAAAAAGCAGTTTCACACTGTCATTGTTTAATCCCAGCCAGCAGCTAGGACCATGCAGCAGCTTGCTCACACCCCTCCACCCGCAGTAGGGTAGGGAGGAGAGGGATAAAAGGAGGGACAGGGGACACCAAAACAAAAACTCATGGGTTGAGATAAAAACAGATTAATAGAACAGTAATGGAAAAGAAAAAAATAATGAAAATAATGAAAAAAGAATATACAGAATAAAGTGATGCAACACAAATTGCTTTCACCACCCAATGATCAGTTGCCCAGCCTGTTCCAAGCAGTGATCATGGATTCCCGCCCCCAGCCAACCCCCATTTATATACTGAGCATGTCATCTATGGTATGGAATATTCCTTTGGCCAGCTTGTCCCATATATGCTCCCTCTCAACTTCTATGGCAGGCTGAAAAAGTCCTTGACTTACTGTAAACATTACTTAGCAACAACTGAAACGATATGTATTAACAAAATTATTCTCATACTAAATCCAAAATACAGCAGCTACTAGGAAGGAAATTAACTCTATCCCAACTGAAACCAGGACACACAGAAAAGTCCTAGCTTTTCATTCAATAACATCCTTTATATTCACTGTCTTCCTCTGTATGGGTGTTCTGACAAAATTCAGTTTAGTTGTGGAGAATTATAGGAATATATAACCTTCCATTTCAAGCTGAAATAATAATCTCACATTAAATATAGTGCTAACAAAGCTCTAAAGTAAGTTTAAATTCAAGTAACTTGGTGAGCTGTTAGAAATACAAACTCCCAATTCAGAAAGGAAGCATTTAAAAATATTTGCCCGTTCCAGTTTAGATCTCTTCCAAGCATTCACACCTTTGATTCAGCAATTAAGTGTAACTGGTCTTGTTTTCTTAAATTCTGTAACACCTACACATCTCAGAGGTCAGAGAATAAGACAGCACACTTGCAGGTCAGTACAACTCAATTAACATGCATAAAATACAGTGTAGTTACTCACAGAAGTCATTGATTTGAACTTTTTCGCCAGTGAGAATACATTGAGAAATACACAAATGCGTGGTTCTCAAAAATATATTCGCTGCAAAACCTCTTCAGAAATTTAGGCACTGTTCCTGTCATTCCTTCTGAGTCACTCTGTTCAAGCACCTTTCGCCATATCCAGAGAGTCTCTTGTAGACAGAGTATATTCCTCTCAATAGTAAAAAGCAATTATTTATTGTCTAACATATCAAAGGCAGCGAGGGTCAAGTTATTAAGCAAAGCACTAGTAAGTTTATCGTTCCCAACATAAGACATACAAAGAGTCTTTGCTGGCCAGGTAGGCATGAAGCAGGTGGTGAAGGGTTAGATTCTTCTTCTGCTGGGAACATTCATGTTGTTCCATGTTGCTTCATGTTCAAACTTCATGTTGCTGTTGCCATCTTTAGACTCCCTTAGCATGTTATATCTCTTCACGTTATTGTTTTTCTTCCTGAATCCTTAAACTTTAAATTTGTATTTCACCTTATTTTATCTTTCATGGCTCTATGCTACAGGCTTTGTCAAAACTCTGTCTTACAATTTAGGATTTTTTTCATGATCCTGACCCAGGGTTACACATCAGGGCAGCTGATCATTGCTAGGCCTTGGATCACACTGATGAATCCCTACAAGGAAATGGGTAGAAACAGGAATCACATACCAGATTTCCTCTTTCTGACAAAAATATCAATTCTCTGTTGTTATTTCACTCTTCCTATACACTTATAACTCACAGTCGCCTTAGTGGAGCTGTAAGTGGTAGTGGCTTTTAAGAGAAACTTTGACCCCCAATGGTCTCTGTGTTTTTAATAGGGATTAGACTTTCACACCTCTGTAAAGTTTGCAAGCAATGAAAAATGTCAGGTGCAGTCAAGAGGCCCTAAATATAACATACAGCCTGGAAAATATAAATGAGGCTTTACAGAATATGATTAATTTTGATATTCATTATCATGACATATCTTATAGAAAAATGCATTGCTAATGACTTAGGAGAAACTAAATGCTAGAAAACTGTTCTCATTCTTTATACAGCAGGTATTCTGTGCACAGAGTACAATTCAGAACTGCTAAATCCTATCGAAAATTGTTACCATAACTAGGTACTTGTAGCATTTATTTCTGTCCTTGTGAGATTGTACTGGTCATGGATTTATGTAAAGGATATAACTTTGGCTTTGAAGAAAGACAGGTCTTGATGATACATAATGAAGAGCGTAACAGTGACTTCGTGATTACTGTTGCTTTGAGATTCTAAATGAAGCAAAACAGATATAAGACTAGTGACTTAATCCACCAGGTACTGATCACCGCAGTCTAGCCTTGCTTCTTCTATCTCCTTATTAAATCTTTTCTTAAGCATCCCTCTGCGTATGCTCCCTCTCTGTCCCACGTGGACCTGGTGCCAGCTACCGGTGAGACCCATGCACACATGAGGGGAATTTGGTGCCAGCTCCTGGGGTCAGACCAGGGGCGGGCATCCCTGGCCTGTGGTGCCAGTGCATGGAGTGAGTGGGGTCTCCATGTCAGCTACTGGAGCCAGTGGGGGTCCTGAACTCCCAGCCACTGGGGTGGGAATGGTGTCTGTTCCCAAAACCGGCATGACAGCGTGAGTGAGGCGAGCCAGGAGCTCAGCACTGCCGGGACGGGATCATGGGCCACCACCATGTGCCTGGTGCTGGCTGCTGGGGGGAGAGCCTGCGTCTTCCCCGGCTCTGGTGTGCCGGGGGTGTGTGGTGCATACTCACCAGCAAACTTTTAAGTCAGATTAGCCGGTGACAAATGGTGGCCTGAGGTCCAGACCAGGTTCCCCGGGCAGGGCGTCTGTTCTGGTATGCCTGGGGGAACTTGTGAATGTGGAGAGCATGAGGGATGAACGTGTGAATGCTGCGTGCTTGCAGTGAGCACCAAGCTGGACCAGCCAGCAAGCCAGGGGCCTTGTGGGGGCTGGGTGGGCAGAGGGTCCATGCCGGTAATCAAGGGAATCACATGCCTTGTCTGTGGCAGCCTGTGTGACCGGCCATGCTGGTGTCCTCGGAACGTGTGTGTGTGTCTAGACAGACAGGTCACTGGCTGAACCTGCAAACAGGAAAGCATCAGCCATGTCCTACAGCCTGGACAGAGGACCTGAGTCCCCAGGGCACCAGGCTGGGCTCCAGTGGCCAGGCAGGAGAGGTCCTGGGCCAGAGGAGGCAGGCCAAGCTTCTTACAGCACTTAACAGTATGTAGGCAGAGAAATATTCAGAAATTTACACCTATGGTTTTTAGAAGTATCCGTTCAGCTTGGTGTCTTCCTAGCTGCTGCATCCCACTCTCTTGTAGCCTCCAACCTCTCTTCCTAGGAGAGACCTAGGAGGATCAACTCAGAAAGAGGAAATCTGGTATGTGATTCCTGTTTCTACCCATTTACTTGTTTTGTGATCTCAAATCAGAAAATAGCTCAAACGCTGATTTTACATCCAAATAAATTTGAATAAGAAAATCAAGGTTGGAGATATAAGCTGATGGTGACGTGCAGAAAGCAGACTCCACAACCCGTGAGGTTGTAAAGTAGGTATGTTTATTCGGCGCCGGGCAGCACGGGGGGGGGGGGTCGCCCCACCACAATCGTGCGCACCCACCGCGGCAGTTAGCTTAGGATTTATACAATCAGATCTTACATATTCAAGGGGCGCCTATACATATCCATGACCTTTCCCCGAAAAGGCGGTCTTTATTACAATGAGTTCCGAGAAATCATTTCCAGAGTCTCCGCCTTTAACTCCCCCCAGCCGCACGTGCGCAGTGTCTCCTGGTGGTCGTGGGCCGGGGGTCTCGGGGATGAAGGCCATGTCTTCCTCGCTGTGCACCTCTCGCTTTTAATGTTAATGTGTTGCTCCAGGCCACGGGGTTGGGAAACCAGATGATCGCTCTGTCAGGACAACTGAGTACCAATTGTTCCCTTGTCTCCCATCGAGGCCGAGGTGACCACTTTATGGTTTCAACACATCCTTTCTTTGCCTAAACCCCTTGGTAATGGCTTTAGGCTATAGATACACAGTTTAAGCCAAGCAATGGCCCTGCCATTAACCCTTGAGTGTTATTTCCCCTTATCATAGGTACATCATTCTATAGCACAAAACTGTCAGAGATCAACTGAGAAGTGGTTATAGGAGCAGAATAGTTAAAATCACAACCTTGTATCTTGGTAAAATTGCAAACACAAGAGTTAGTTCCATTTGTTTCTTCTTCACAAGTATCAATGTTCACATTAACACAACTAGTCCTTATACAGGCACATCCTTTTCCTACATAATACACCTGTGATTGAGCATGTTCCGAGGGAAGCATCGCAAACGTGCGTGTACTGTCCTCTGTGTCTAAGCACAAATCTTCGTTTTCAATTACTGCATTCTCAAAAACATATCCTAGTTGTTCCTTTGGAATGCAGGCTTCAGTACTAATGGTCTGCCATTTCCTTATATCATCACTGTATTTTGCCCAAACATTATGGTTTATTGGTCTGACCACTACATCTTGATGGATTGCCCCTAGTGCTAAAATAGGGAAAATACCCCACACCTTTGCCTTTTGAATTGTGAGCGCATAGGCTTCAATTTGTTCTTTTGTGTCATCATAAGTGAAATTAACTAATTGCCACCAAGCCTGATGTTTTAATTCAAATGGGGTGGTAGTATCGTTCTTAGCAATAATTTCTCTAATCTCTTGTGGTAGGTTTCCTGACATCCCTTCTCTGATTATATCAGAAACCACAGATTGCATCCAGAGTTGTGTTTGTATACATTGAATGGCAATAGAGACATTTCCTTGTAGTCCTTGTTGTAAAAAGTTATTAATTGGGCCTTCTATTCCCCTGCGATCTTCTAATCTCAAGGGGTATTGTTTTTGACATACTGGGCTCGCTCCCTCCTTAAGTTCTATTACTATGGGGGTGGCGTTTTTCACCCTTCCTGGAGTCCCTGTAGCCCAAACACCTGGATATACTTGATTAATGATTTCTTCGAGTTCGGGTGATGATACAGTGAGCTTTTCAGAGTGCATTAGGGCTAGGCTCAAAATTTCAATCAACTGATCTTCTTTTACTTTTAATTCCATGGCTCCTTGATTAAAAACTATCACTGCCCCTAATTGCTCTAATAAGTCTCGCCCTAACAGTGATCTGGGCGAATATGGCAAGTATAAAAATCAATGTATTCCAATCTGTTTCCCCAATTTAAATCTGAGGGGTTCCAAAAAGAACGCCTTTCTCTGCTGGCCAGTGGCTCCTATCACATTTAAATCAGTGGTGGAAAATGGAATTTTCACTCTAGCTGGCCCACTAGATCCCATTACTTCCCGTAACGGGGCTAGGAGTTGTGGAGCTCTCTGGGTTTTACTCCTGGTTCTTGCAGTAACTGGAGTAAAGGCAGTTGCTGCTTCCCCTTCTTCCTCACCGCTACTGCCACCCTCTGTCTCAGTGAATGGCGATTGGTGTGGAGAAAGCGGATCTTGCAATAGAGGGGGAGGCATTCCCAAATCCTCAAGCTGATCCTCTGTTTCCTCTTTCCTCTTTCTGGATTCTGTTACTTTCAAACACCTTTGTCCAATACTACATGCCGAGCAGCACCTCTTCATTTTCTGCTGCCCCTTTCTTTTTATCTTTCTGTTCTTTCTGTAGGGACAAAACTAGAGGGTCTTGCAGTGGTATATTAAATCCACAGTCTTTTTGCTATTCAGGATGGTTTCGCAAAGTGAAAAACATATCCGCGTACATAACCTCATCCCATTTTCCTTCTCTTCATAAGAATAACATCAACTGCAACATAGTATTATAGTTTAGAGTCCCATTAAAGGGCCACTTTTCTCCGTCATCTAATTTATATAAGGGCCACCATTGATTACAATATTTTATCAAAGTTTTCTTATTCACATTCTCACCTGATGGTCCCCCTATATTTTTCCAGTGTTCTAAAATACATCCTATGGGGCTTCTTTTCACAATTCCACCACTTTGCTGTCCTCCCATCTTTATTAATTTAACTCCCCAATTGCCCTACCACACAGTACAGTTAGAGGATAAAATCTATCTCCCCAGTGTTCCTCCCACTGCATCCACAGCTGGCAATTAGGGCACTCAAAATCAGTACAATCTGGATTAGACCCAAACCAATGAACATAAAATATCTTAGAACAGTTTTAACATTTAACACTTATTGTTGGCTTACACCCATTATCCGGGTGGAGGGGACAAGTATCCATTTATATGACTGGTCATATTCATCTGATCAACCAAATATACTCGCTTCATTCGTCTCCGGCCGCACCCCTCGCGGGATAACAGAACCACGGATCAGAACTCCACACTCGCTTCGCAGCTCTGCTGCCTCTCAGTCACTCAAATCATACATACAAGAGCTAGCTCAATTCATTCACACACTTTTTATCAAATCCAAATCAGCTTTCAATACACAATTCCTTTAAACAGTTCCGATTTCAATACCGATAAGTTACTGCCGCCACAAGGCACGTTAATGCAAAAGTACGTAGCTTTACTCGCGACCATACCCGACGTACCAAAACCAAGTGTACGAATTACAGGAGTATGAAGCACAACACGTGCTCATACCCGCGTACACAAACCAAGACCAAGTGTACGTATTGCAAGAGTACACAGCACAACATGTGCCTGCACTCAGGTACACAGTATGCCCTCAGACACTAGTAGCCTGGCATACGGCACCCTGCGTAGGACGTCTCCTACAGCTTATGGGAACCCCAAATGACCGGTTCCAAAAACCCAAACAAAATTTTTTTCTTTTTTTTTTTTTTTAAAAAGAATACCTTATTCATTAGATGGTCCTTGTCTGCCCCCGCAGTGATCCGTATGAGGCGAGGAGAACCTTCGGGAAAATCCCGGGGGTACCCTGGGGAGTCCTGTTCTCAGCAGGTCCTGCAGCTGATCAGAGGGTGTCCCATCTGGGTTGCCAGAATTGATGCCGTGAAAGATGAAATCATGACTCAATAGTCGGGATGACTATTAAGCAGGTATCCTTTATTGCAGCGCTGGACGCACAGGGGATCGCTCCTCCAAATGTGCGTGCCAGACAGAGTCAGTTTAGCAACATATATGCACACCACACGTACATATTCATGCAATGACTAATTAACATATTCATTAGTTTCCAGTAATTCATTACCATATGCTACCTCCCTCTTGGAGCCCCCCATTTGTCAGAGATAACATTGTGCTGGCCTCACAACTGCTGCCCACGTACATACATGCCTTTCTCGTAGCTCTGCAAGGGGGTAAGCCCCTGTTTGTGGTCAGCCAAGCTATATTCGCTAACTCATACTTAGGCAAGCAAACCTTCAAGCCATACCTAGCCTTATTCTTTAATTCAATGCCAAATGTGGGAATTCTATTGAACGTTGGTGCCTGCTTGCTGGTAGTTCTGAAGCTGCACTGAACTGTAACTCAGTGTGCTGATTTTCCCTGGCACTTGAGCTCAGGAACTGCCATTTCTCAGTCTTGTTCTCCTTCCTTGTTCTCCTAATTTATCCTGCAGATGTTAAAAAGTAATAATGGATAAACCTGGCTAATTCTTAGCAGAGACCTCCTCTAGAACTGAACTACATCTGAAACTACACTGATCAAAAGTTTGGCTAGGGCATGGAGTAGGTGATCAATTGGAAATTTTTTCCCCTCCCCCATCCTAAAGCTCAGTAAAGCCTACAGAATATAATGTCTTCCTGGAACTGTTGTGAAACATCTGAAGCTCAGTGAGCGGTAAAGAGAATGACTGGGGTATCAGATGCAAAGTGACTTTCAGGGATCAGTGCATTAGAAATTTGCTAAGCAGAGGAGGGCTTCCATTAACTTTTCTGCTAATTTAAGAAAATAATTTGTACAGATAGAATACTCTGGTTATTTTTGTTAATAATTATCCTCTAAAAATAGCAGAGCTCTACTTTTTCATGTGAATTTCAGCTTACTGCCTGAGACTGAGAAAGGGCCTAAAAATAACTGGGTTTATAGTTGATTAGCACTTTCTGATTCTTGTTTCCTATGTCACTAGAGAGTCAGTCAAGATGATGATGGGGCGGGCAAGAGGCTGTCTAGTGGTACAGCTACTTCCCCTGCAAGAAGCATATTGATAACAGGGGCTGTAGCTCCCTGCTTTTCTCAGTAGATTTTCATGCACTTTCCAGGGTGATGTAAAGTAGCTTTGAAATACCGAGCTTGTTTTGTTTCATTTCCATTTTGTGTCCATCTTGAGGAGTTTCTCATAAGGGGGTATATCACATTTTATTTATTTGTATATCTCTGGAACCATGATTCTGTTCAGCAAGAATCACAGTTTCTTACTGGTTGCTGCTGCATAAGTTGATAGTAGCAACCAATAAGAAAATCACAATGGAGGGTTCACACATTTCTGGCTTTGTAACTTTATAAATCTTTATGCAAGGATCTGCAACAAATTCTTCCTCTTCACTGTGTTCAACTTTGATGTTTTCAGTACAGCCTTGTAAAACTTCTGTTGCTATTTCTACAGCAAGCCATGCCTGTGATGTGAGGAGTTTTAAAGTAATCTGGCACATGAGTATCTCTCTTCACTTGGAGATGAATAAAAACCATCAGTCACGTTTACATTTCTGTTCACTGCTTCCAGATACAGTAGCGTGTCTTCCCTGGCTTATAGTTGACCACAAAGTGAAAGCAACTGCTAACAAAGCTAGGGTTTCATGCCTCAGAGAATCACCTGGTCCTTAAAAATATATATTTTTTTTTCACAGAAAGAGCTGAATTGCCTAGTCATCTTTAAATACAACTACCTACCATCTGTTAACAGGCCCCTCACGTTCTGACTATAGATCCCTATGCACCATTCATGGCTCCATAGCCATGATGATAAATAGTCTGTAATTCAGGATTTATGTATAGTTATGTCAGATTACTTAGGTGACCCACCACATATTATGGAAGTCTCATTTACAGGGCTTTGCACACTGAATGTTGGACCCTGCAGAGAAGCGAAAGGACAGTCTTTTTATTCTCCAGTGCAGTCTATCTATGCTGTGAGCTATACGGTAGAAAGAAAGTGACACTGATGAGTCCCCTCTGATGCACATATAGAAGGGAAGGAGCTAACAAAGGCAGAGTGGTGACAGACCTAGATCCTCCTCCCAGCTAGTCCAACTAGTTTATGCAAAGGCAGTCCTAGAATACTGCCTCATTATTTATTGAGCCCCACATTATAGAAGGAAAAGTAACTGAATCACGACTTGCTAAATAACAATGTAGGCTTTGAGCTACTTCCAGGGAAACACAGCACGAAACAGTTTCTTCATCCTATTTGATCACAAAGTGCTAAATCTACCCAAGCAGCAGAGGATATCACTCACCAGGAACCTTGAACTGCCAGTGTTCATGTGCACACGGGAAGAACCATTACCCTTGTTCCAGTACCCAGGTGCCTTAGAACTAGTGCTGTATTGACAGGGCTTGAAGACACCACTCAGACAGCCGCACATAAATCTGAGGGTTTCCATCCTGTCTCAAAAAATGACACAAGACTGGTGCTATTTGACTACTTGTGTTGCAGAATACAAGGGGAAGAGAAAAACTAACAACTGTAGTTCAAGCCAGTGCTGTTCCAGCAATATGACACCTTCACAACCTTCTCACTCTGCCATGCCAAACCTGGTCATGGGAGTTGGAAGTGGTAGTGTGAGTTTGACCCCTGAACAGCACAACATCGCTGAGCGTTACTTGGTGGTAGAGAAGCGCTTGCTCAATCAGGCCAGATGGGACTCTTAAAATATCAGTATCAGTGCAAGTAGTAAGTATTTAATGGTAACAATTGTCATTACCAAATATAGAGGTGACTCAGCAATGAATGCCCAGGAATGAAATTGATATGGTTTGTTTATAGATTCCTTGAGTTTGTGACCAATATTTTAAAGGTTGGAAGACCTGATTAATTTTATTAAGGCAGAGATATTTCTTAGCCTTGTGCAATTCCATGAAAGGCAAATCAGAAATAAAATGACACTAAACTTGGAAAAGCTCTTTATTTCCCAGAGGCTATAGCTTAATTCAAATGGAAAATTCGGCTATCAGCTTTTTCTCTTTTGTCATTTTCAAGAATAGACAGGCAATAGACATACCTTAAACCTTCCCTCTCAACCACCACAAAAGCTAAGCCTCTAAATAGCCCTGTCAGAACAACAGGCTGTTTCCCCTTCCTATATCTGTGCACCTTGATTGCTTTTGTTCTAGAGAGTGTTGGATGTAGTGCTGCAAAGAGAAGAGTCAAAACTCCTGAAAACCAGAAATCTCAGAAGGAAAATCTGTTGCAGGAAAGCATACAACATAGTTTATACCTACTGCTTTTTTTCTGGATAATTGAATGGAAAAGAAGGAAAAGTATTCCATGGTGATCAGTCAGTATAAGTGCTGCCTGGCCTTTAATGGCTATTTTACATATTAGGTGCGCTTCAGATTTTGACAGAAGTAATACCAATTATGTAACATATGGTTGGCAGTAATGTTCTTAGCTCTCACAGTTGACCCTTGTTTTTAATTTTAAATTCCTATGATGATATCAGAATTTCACTCAGTCAACATTGATAAGCTGAGGACCACTCCTTAAGGCACCTTCCTGTTTTTCACTACTGTAATGTCTCAGTTTCTACCAAATGAATGAAGAATGATGAAATTAAATGAAATTCTCACCTTCTTTAGTCAGAAAAGGAGAGGCTTAAAACAATAGGGAGGTAGGAAGGACATTTTTTTTCATCATTTGATTTTATTTGCCGTTCATGAATCCTTAAAAGGGATAGGATGCCCCAGTGGAAGGAAGGAACTTGCGGTCTTACCATGCCACACATAGCTGTAAATCTGTATGAGACCAGAAGCTGCAACGTGTGACGGCCACTGGACTTACGAGGCTGCTGGTTGCAGTTTGTGCTACTCTATGATCTACACAGCAGTGCCAACTTTTCAGACTGGATTCTGGAACAGGAGAAAGGCTGCTGTAACATACAGCAACCAAAAAGCCCATACTTCTTAGCAAGGCACCAAATTCAGAACAGCTCTATTAAAAAGCATGCTGTTCCTGACTGTCCTGATATATGGTACTGAGCCAGAAAAAGTCTGAGAAGTCTGGAATGCCTCAGAAACAGCATAACCCTGATGGCCTAGCCCTTATTTCTCAGCTTCTCAGCCTGCCAGATTTAGTTACAAGTGTCAATCTTGTGTCAAAATTGCCAGTGTACTTGAGTATAGCCACCTCTTCCATTCCTAATTACACTGAAGAATGGAAAAAAAAACACAGAACATCTAGCCACAGAACATCACAGCTTGCCTCCTTCATGAGTTTTAAAATTCTCCTCTATTTAATTCTCCACTTCTCAGATTCTTGACTCGTGACAGAGACCATTACACTGTAACAATCCATATGCTGTATATATCCATATATTTTATATATATCCACATGCATCAGACCAGAAGGCCCACCGTATCCTGGGCTGCATCAAAAGCAGCATGGCCATGAAGTCAGTCCTGTCCCTTGTAACAGGGATCTTATAAACCAAGAAGTTGTTGTAGTTAAGTCTGTGACATTAAATCTAAAACGATAATAGACATTAGGTCTATCACATGCCAAAGATGATCAAAATGCCACCTTGTCTTAAAGAAAGATACCTCCAGCACTTTTAAAATACTGTTTTGCTATCCTTTCAAGAGGTACTTTGCAAAGAGTAAATTTCAGTTAATAGTAATATATTTCTCTCCTATGTCGTTCTGTTCTATGCTGAACTAGGACTGCTCATGCCCTGCTCTGGACCTTCTACTTTATACACATTGCAAAATCTCCATCTTTATAAAAAGGAACACAATGTCAATTAAATGTCAACATCCATAAGTACAATTTGTCACCTGTTTTTTGCTGCTGTACCCAAGCTGCACTGTAATGTGCAGTAAGCAGTCAAGAGGGCAGATTGGATGAAGAGCATGTTTATTACCTGCACTGGCACACAGAATGGTCTAGAACCACTCAGGCTTTTATAAGTGCTATAAATACTTAACATCACTCCTGTTCTTACATTCTGTCATCTCATTTCCTATCATTTCAGTCCAGTTCTCTTACACGTAGCTTCAAAAGCTTTTCTTTCCAGTGTCACGTCCTTGTGTTCTTCTCATAGTGTCCATTACTTAATTTCATGAAAACAGGTTCTGTTCCTATTGTGTGTATAAACCCAAATTTATAAGCCACCCCATAATCTACACTAGGCTCAGGTTTATAAGTTTATCCTGCCATTGCCACCTGTATCCCCTGCATAGTACAGATATAACTGTCCCTGTCTTACTATCATTGAATAATATGGGTGGAAGGGACCTCTGGAGGTCATCTAGTCCAGCATCCTGCTCAGATAAAAGAGAACTTTAAACCTAGATCAGGCTGCTAAGGACCTTCTTCGTCTGAGTTTTGCAATCTACAAGGTTGGAGACCCTACAGACCCTCTAAGCATTTCTTTCAGTGCTTAACTTCTCTTAAGGGGAAGAATTATTCCCTTATACCCAAGTGGAAATTTGCTTGTTTAATTTGTGACCTGTCACTAAGATTCTTGCTTTTCCCCAATAGATAGTCCCCATGAAGAATCTTGACAGTATATAGTACTGGGTCAGATCCACAAAGGTATCACAGTTCCTGTGTTGTTCTTATATTTAGATTTCTAAAATCCTTTTTAACTTTCAAACAACAAGCAACAGATTTGCAAACCTTTGTGATCCTTGCATTCTTTCTTGCTACTCGATGATATATCTGCTGCAGCCTAAATTTGCTAACCGTGCCTTTTTCATACTGAAGACCTGCTTGCATCTTTGACTTTGTGAGGATTTTGACACAGTGTATAATCAAGTTCCTTGTATGGCTTCTCGGTCTCAGTTGTTCTGGACAGAGTCTTTACTCTAAAGCAAACAATAGAACCTTGAATTTCAGAATGTACCTCAGTATTTTCATAATATTTTTACTATCACCATTACCTTAGGAATAACATGTAGCAGCTGTAGTGTACTCTAACCCATACTTGTCTGTAAAGGACAATATATTTCCTGCTGATGATAATTGGACAGGTTTGTCTATGACAGGTTCATCTGGCATTTCAGACACTCCATGTAGAAAGTTCAGAGCAGCACTTGACTTTGAAGTGGCTGAAAATGGAGTAAGCAGTTTTAAGAACCAGTTCTCTCTCCCACTTTTCCTACAGTGTCTGTTTGGCTAGATTTGCAGGTTTAGAGTTTAGAAAGATTTGCAGTGACATTGAACTCATACTTATCTGCAATTTAAAATAAACTAAGCCTAATTTTTATCAAGCAGAAAGTAGATTTATAGCTGCTGAGGAACTGGCAATTTCATTCTGATATTGAGAATTACCACAACATCAAGCCTCCACTAAGAAAAACAAAATCCAGAACAAAAGGCAAACATTCTTTACTGGTCTTTGAAGGCCCTGCTTCCTGAAAACATGTACCTAATATAGACATATATAACATTCTGATTTCAAAGCAGAAATGTCTGTTTGTAGTTGAATATTTGTCTCATCTGGTCTCAGTTGGAACGCCTTGATTTCTGGCCATTTTGCACTCCCGGTAAACCTCACATGCTTGGCATAAAAAGCTTTTTCCATGAGTAGGGACGCTAATGAAACCTTGTTTCCTACGAGTAAACACAGGCCCTTAGGGATCTGTATTGGGACCAGTACTGTTTAAATCTTCTTCAGTGACATAGCGGGATCGAGTGCGAGTGCACCCTCGGCAAGTTTGCAGATGACACAAAGCTGAGTGGTATGGTTGAGAGGATGCCATCCAGAGGGACCTGGATAAGCTCAAGAAGGGAACCCATGTGAACCTCATGAGGCCAAGTGCAGAGTCCTGAACCTGAGTTGGAGCAACCCCCAATATCAATACAAGCTGGGGTTGAAGGGATTGAGAGCAGCCCTGAGGAGAAGAACTTGGGGATGTTGGTGGATGAAAAGCTGGACATGAGGAAATGATGTGCACTCACAGCCCAGAAAGCCAACCATACTCTGGGCTGCATCAAAAAAAGTGTGGCCAGCAGGTTAAAGGAGGTGAACCTCTCTATGCCAGTCTTGTGAGACGCCACCTGGAGTGCTGCGTCCAGCTCTGGAGCCCTCAGCACAGAAAAACATGGACCTGTTGGAGCAGATCCAAAGGAGGGCCACAAAAATAATCAGAGGGATGGAACACCTCTCCTATGTGGACAGGCTGAGTGAGTTTTGGTTGTTCATCCAGGAGAAGAGAAGGCTCCAGGGAGATCTTATTGTGGTCTTTCAGTACTTACAGAGGGCTTATAAGAAAGATGGGAACAAACTTTTTAGCAGGGTCTGTTGCAATAGGACAAGGGGTAATGGTTTTAAGCTGTAAGTCTTTCAGCTTTTAAGTTTTTAAGCTAAAAGAGGGTAGATTTAGATTGGAAACATTCAAGGTCAGGTTGGACAGGTCTCTGAGCAACCTGATCTAGTTGAAGATGTCCCTGCTCATTGCAGGGGGGATGGACTAGATCACCTTTAAAGGACCCTTCCAACCCAAACTATTCCATGATTCTATGATAAGTTCGTGCTTTTTTTCCCCTCATCTCTTAACTTAGTTTTGAGCTCTGTATAGGAATACAAATGTGTTTGATATTTACACTCTTCTTTCAAATTAGACTGGGTTGGACAAGCTCAAAACGTACCAATGGGAGGCACAGACCAGATACTGTGGCAGTTTAATTTCCTCAGATAATCAGATTAAAACTTCTCAGATAATGGAGCAGATGCTTTGCTCAATCCAAAGAACATTTAAGATATGTTCCCACAAATCTGGGACAAAGACTTATTTCAAAAGGATAAAAGATAAAGGAGTCACAGGAGGTTTCAGCTTGTACCACTGTGTAATGACTTCCAAGGAGCTGTTGTAGAAGCAAGCCTAAATTTTGGCAAGAGGATACCAGTTATCTCTTATATTTGGCTATGCCTTTATCCCTGCATCAGGAAGAAGCTGTATTGTTGGAACTGCTATGGTCACTGCATATGGGGTGATGCCTGCATGTTTGCTTGCATGCTAAAGGTGTGGATTATTAAATTCAGACTAATGAAAATGGTGCAAGGCATATTCTGTTCTATTAGTTCTGACATGGAAAGCTATCTGGCCCAAGAAATAACCAACATTTAGATATGATAAATACATTTGTTTATAAGTAAGAGAATACTGAAATTGAATCATATTAAATGATAATTCCATTCTTAATGAGTGTAGTTTCTTAATGAAAGGGTAGGCATTTCCAGATGGAAGCTATTGTTAACCTCTTCAATGCGATAAAAATGTCATAAATACCTAAGAATTTGCGAAGGATAAAGCACTGCAGCTTGAACAACAGTTTTACAAGGATTGGAATTTTAACCTTCAGCCCTGTGTCTCCATAGCAATATCAAGAAACGAACATTGAAATTCAAGTTTATTTTTACTCTAGACCTTAGCTTTTGTCACAAACCTTCTAAACAAATGAGTTAGGCTTATTTCACCACCTTGCCTCTCTGTAGGCAGATGGATATATCTAAAAGACTCAAATTTTCAAAATAGCCTATCATTTTTGAATACCCAGTTCTCTTTTGCATTATGGGAATTGTACATCCAGATAGCCTCGTAAATCCATTGACTTAGATCCAGTTTTCAAGAAAGAAGAATTTCAACAGTTTCCATTGATGCATGTGGGCAACTCCACATACCTGAAAGTAACATCCGCCACTGAAGTACCTATATGTGTTTTAGAAATCTGTGTCAAGATGTTCAGATGTGAGATTTTGAGAAATGAATAAGCGTTATGAATCTTGCCTTTTGTAAGGATTCAAAGCTTTTTAAAAAGTGGTCCTGTGCTAATACCTTTGATGTATCCGTAATCTACCAACCTTGTCTACAAAGAAAAAGGAAAGAAACTTTATTTTATTTTTAAAAGTAGGAAGATATTTCCCTAATTTCTTTTGATTTAAGTGTTACAGTGGTACAGAGCAGCAGGACTTAAGTCCCATCGCAATTGTAGAAAAAGATTGCTTCTCAGATTCTTCAGACCCTCCAACTCTATCTTCAGTAGCAAATAGGAGATGGAAAAATAGAGGGCTGCACGTTTAGCACAGTGATGAATGCATTCTGAGGCCGCTACTTGCATTCTTTCAAACTTCATCCTCATTACCAGCGGCCAGTGTTCTGGAACTATGTCCAGCTAGCCTGGAATCTGTATTTGTAATAAACATGGCTCATTCAGACAGAATTTGTTAGATTCTTTTCATTGATGTGAAGTTTACCCCACATGCTTTCCCTTTTCAGGAGTTACTGAGAAGATGAGTTTTTTTCTGGCAGGTACAGTATATATGTGCTCAACTTGTAAACCATATCAAGGATTCCTTTCAGTTCTGGAAAGACTACAGGAAGCTGTCTTTCCATGATAGATTTTCTCTTGGAGGCATGTTTTCTCCTAAAGTAGTTATACCATATCCCTAAAAGCTTAGTTGTTTCTAGTTTGGCAGGCACAGAGCTGTACACCTGAAGACTTTATTGTTTCTGATACAAATAATAACTTTCATTGCATTTCTTTATTTTGTAATTGTCCACTGTGTTTATGTTTTCCCCAGGTATTTGTTGTCATAGGACATGAGTTACTCTTGACTGAATTTGTTCAGTGTCTATAGCAAATCTATGACGGGGGATTACCTGAGCTCTGCTCACAAAATTATTCTCATAATTGTGACCTTGCCTTGGAGATTCAGAATTACAGTGCTACATGCAGGAATTACAGCAGTGGGTATTACAGGTGCTGCAAAAAATTACATCATTTTAATTTGAAAGGTCTCTGTTATGTTAATGTTCCTTAAACGGAAATGAAGCAGCTGATTTAAGGTTCCTGTGACAGAGTGCTGCTGGCTGAGAAGACCACCACCCCTATCCAATTTTCTGTTACCCCTTCTGCATGAGGCTATGATACCCATAGCACTGGATGGACAGTGGAAGACCAAATGGTATTCACGGCCTAACATTGTCACACAACCACCACCAACACATTTTACCACAGGCTTCTTGGCTACAAATTAAGACAGCTGAGAAGCAGACATAATAGGCTTCTACTTCTTCCACTACATGGGCTATGTACTGTATGGCAGAGATATAGATGAACAGTTAAGAACAGTACACCTTCAGGTACTTTAGATAAACCTGAAAAGTACTGTGAGTCAAAGGTCTAATACTGCCTCAATAGCTTAATAAAAATTATCTTGCCACTCCTTGGCTGTAGCAGAATTCAGCTGTCTTGCAGACTGTGAGGTAACAATGTTAATTCCTTTATAGCACACAAAATCATTCAGACAACTTTCCTAGCCTGAGTTGCTGAATTTAGTTTCATTCTGTATCTTTAGTTAGAATAACTCTTGTTCTCATAACCCTGTCTAGACAAATTACATGCACCCAGGAGCAGAACTGGTACTGCCTGAGACCCAGACAGAAGGTTCTTCTTCAAGACTAGTCTCTTTTCCTGTAGAAAATGCTTTCTGTTTTACAGCAAACCACATCTGAATGTGTATTTTGACAGCAATTGAAATGCTAATATCCCTTCGGTTCCATTTACAAAAACTGTCAGATCTCTCCAGTTTGTAACTTTTGAGCAATTGCCTGTGATGTATTATCTTGTGTCTGGAGACCTTCTTACCTAAGACAGGAACAGAATGAAGAGTTCAGTGACTTTTATATTTATGTGTTTCACTTGTAAAATCATGTGGAGACAAGATTTAGGAGAAAAGTGTAAGACCTTAGAGAGTTCATATTAAATTAAAACAAAATTCCAAACATCTACAGTTTAAGTCTTTGTAACCCAGCAGAAAAATACAGAAGGGATTACAGGGCAAGTCAACTGCAAAAATTTGATAGTGTGTACACCAGTGGAGAAAAATGTTAGGATCTAACCTCAAATATGTGATTAAAAATATCAAGATTAAATTTGGAAGGGTTGGATATTACTAGCAACACCTTGACAGAATGGTGTTGCTTGCAATGAAATAGTCTCTTAAGAGAAATGACATTTTAAAACTAGACAGGACAGAAATACAAATACCAATTGGGAGCAATTGTATTCTGAGTGAGAGGTGAACCGGGTGAGGTGATAAAGTCAAAAACATCAGAAACAGAAACAAACTATAAATAAAGCACTTCTGGATCTTTGGGGACAAAGGTCTTACAGGAACATAAATCACTAGTATTCATTTTTCACAGATGGACCAAAGAAACCATCAAAAGATGACACATTTAAATTTTCTAGTAAACAAGTGAAAAAACGTGTTGCCTTTTTTTTTTTTTTTTTAATATTGAAGTAAACTAAACTAGGCTAATTGATGCTATTCAGAGACAGTACAAGGGACTGATGTCTCGCAGTATCAAGCTATAGAAGATAGAGTCGACTTTATGAAAGTATCTAGGAGGCATTCAGGCAAATCTGGTCCCCACTGGGAATCTACTAAATCTGAAAATTTTTTAAAAAGTGCAAGAGGAGGGGACATATTTTAAGTAGGATTGACCTTCTTAATATATGAAGTTGTTGACCCGTAATTTGCAGGTGACTTAGTGTGCGTGTGAAGCTGTAGCGTCTTTCTCAGCTTTCAGCATTTTGCTTCATGTTAAGGATGAAAGATATACAGGTACTTATGGGCAAGACCATCGTCTGTCTCATGTTTGTGAAACATTCTGTCTTCTGTCTTAGATGCTACAGGTATCAAATCTGAGTCAAGGGGTTGTGAGCATTCTGGATTTATTGAAATTTTGTTGTTGGAGATGCAATATGCAAGGAAAAATGAAGTCCAGTGGACCAGAGGTGTTGGTAACACCTACATCTCCCAACAACAGGAAACTAAATTAAGGGATCACATATCCCATACAGCTCCCTGCAGTGCTTTCTTGACATGCTAAGAGTCTTTCAGATAGTGTCAGAGACTTTAAGGTATTGTGAACATTCTCAGACCTACCTCATCAGTATAGCCAGATACATTACCTGACAATTAAGAATCAATTGTGAATCCTGTCCTTCTTGTCGGCAACACTGTGTTCAAAATCCTTTGATTATGACCTCTTCTTTGCAGGGGAACTATCTATTTATTACAACTTACCTCTCACAAAGCTGTGGCAGTTTGACAGAAAAAAGATACTAAAGGAGAAAACTTAGCTCTTAACTGCCTTGTGTCAATGTTTGGAGTCACCCACTTTAGCCAACACCAATAATTTGCCATTACTTTGCATTGGTGTAGGTATCTGCAGAGGAACATCAAAGAAAAAGCCAATAAGGAAATTTTCCAAGGCAGAGCTAATAAGTTAAAGAGTCAGGAACAGAAGGCAGCCTAAATTTCACTTATGATACCCAAGTTGTCTTTGGTCTTACTATCTCCTGGCTACTTACAATAATATCCCTATGCTGACATCAAGAGAAATGTTTGCTTTTAATGATGCCTCTTAACCATATTCTATGTTTCCCTAGGTTTGCCCCATCCCATCCCAGCCTCCTCAGCCTACTGTTGTTCCAAAGCCAGTTCAATCTGTTATACATGTCCCATTGCAACCAAGCTGCCCAGGCCGAGGCAAGATGGCAAAGCTCATCAATCCAGAAGAGATGACATCCAGGGATTATTACTTTGATTCCTATGCTCACTTTGGAATTCATGAGGTAATATTTATTTTTATTTCTTCAATTATTACATCATCATCATGTTTTCTTTGACTTATTAGTTATTTATTCCCCTCCCACTGGCACATGATTATATTCCTCTGCCTTTCCTCAGAAGACTGTATAATCTGGTTAAGTGCCAAAGATTTCACCCACTTCTCTAGAGGCCTGTACTCAAAACCTCTGTCCCAGTTAGATCCTTATGTATATGAGTTCTCCACAGAGCTTATATTAGCTATCTGTACAGCGGTGATCTTCAAATGGGTGCATCCATTTAGTGCATTTACGAGGGCTGCAAACTAACTCAACCACGTGTGGAAACTACCCTATTGCTAAGTTGGGTCTTTTGTTTGTGCATATTTGAGTACAGATGCCAGCAGAACAGCTACTCAACTGACATGGAAAGCCCGGTAATTTCTTGACTCCTGGCATGTTACTTGAAGGCACAGGCTGCATTAATGGGAACATATAGTCCAATGGCCTCCGGTAAATACACTCAAGAATCAAAATAGTAAAAAAAAAAATAACCAAAATACACAGTGGACCATATTTATTATCAAAAAGTTGACTTCAGACCAATTCTAAAGAAGACACTAATATCTTATATTTCTGTAACCCAAGAGGATGTGATCTGAAAGACTAGGATGCAAAAAGACCAACAATGTGAAATCAGTGGTGCTTTTCACAAACCACATAACAAACAATATCTATTTCCATTGCACTAGTAATTGTTTGTGGGGTATACACATAAACAGAAGATTTCTAGCTACCAATTACATCTTGCCAGTGTAGCATTCAGAAATTCAGTCCAAGAATGGAAGAAGATAGAGGAACAATTGAGTGGGAAGGAGACCTAAGAGAAATATGGAAGACACATTAGAGACCTCAAATCAGATTGAGCTTCTGATGGAAGAATGCAGCTTTGTAGGTCTCAGGGAGTGCAGGGAGTACCTGGGGCCTTTTGCTGAGACTGGGAAGTGGGAGGTTGCCTCCTTGCCTGCAGGACGTGTGCACTGGTAGTGAATCTGTGTCAACAGTTGAAGGAGCTGCTAGAGGAGGTTGGCAGACTTTGCAGCATCAGCAACCTGAGGAAGAGGTTGACTGGATCTTCTCCAAGATCCCGAAGGTACAAGAGCCTAAATCCCCAATTGTACTGAAAGGAGGGGCAGTCATAATCTGTACTTAACAGGTTTGGAAGTGGAGACTTCTCTGTTGGTGAAGGCTGGAAACTTGTGACTGGCAACAGGAGGAAGGCTCCTGATCCACCTGCAGATTTCTGGGTACAGAACAGATTCAGTGCCTTCATTGTGGATGAAGGGCAAGAAGTTCTGTCCAGTGAAGCATCAGAACCAATTGGCCCTGAGCCACGCAGAAGTGACAAGTGACAGTAGTGGAAGTCTTGCTCCTGCAGGGGACAGGACATGAATCTGGCAAGGGATGGGAATGGTAACAAAGCAGGCTTCTCTAGGTGTATTAACAGTAAAATGAAAACTGGAGAAAAGGTGGGACTGTTGCTGAATGAGGCAGGGTGTGTTGAAAATTACTTCTTCAGTTCTGATTTTGTTGGCAAGACTTACCTTCAGGAATCCCAGGTCCCTAAGATGAGTGGCAAAGTCTAGAGTGAGAAAGACTTTCCATCAACAGAGAAGGATCACTTAAACAGGTCAGACATACATAAGTCTATGAGACCTGATGGGCTGTCTCCACCAGGGCTGAAGGAGGTGGTTGATGTCACGGACACAAACTTAATTGGAAAAAAATATTCTTTATTGGGAGATCAGTAAAATGCTTCCTACAGAGCCTCCATCCTTGGACATATTTAAAACCTGATTGGACAAGGCTTTGAAAAACTTGTTCATGTCATTTGTGCCTCTTGTTCTATAGTTGGTTACCACTGAGAAGAGTCTATTTCTGCCTTATTTTCTCCCCCACTGAACAGATATTTAAACACATTGATAGGATCCTATCTCTCTGGCTAGCAATCCTAGCTCTCTCAATCTCTCCTCACAGGTCAGGTGCTCCAATCCCTTAGTTGTGTTCTTGGGCCTTTGCTGGATCTGCTCCAACATCTCTTGTCTGGGGAACCCAGAACTGGACTCAGGGCCCCCAAATGTGGTCCCACCAGCATTGAACCACCTCTCTTGATGCTTTTTTTTAGTGCAGCCGCAAGGGCACGTTGCTGGCTCATTTTCAAACTGCTGTCCACCAGGTTCCCATGGTAGTTCTCGGCAAACACTGCTTTCCAGACAGCCAGTCTTCAGCCTATACTAGTGCATGAGGCTATTCCTCCCCATGTGCAAGACTTTGTATTTCCCTTTGTTGACTTTCTTGAGATTCCTGTCAGTTCTTTCTTCAGCTTGTTGAGGTCCCTCTGATTTGAAGCACAACTGTTTGGTGAATCAGCCACTCCCAGTTTTCTATCAACAGCACGCACACTTGCTGAGATTGCATCATCCACATTATTATTGAAAGCATCCAAGAGAAGGGGGGCCAGTATTGACTCCTGGAGGACACCACTAGTTACTGGTCTTCAGACTTCGTGCCGCTGATCACAACATTGTGAGAGCATCAGTTCAGTCAGCTTTCAGTCCATTTATGTACTCCATATTCAATTAGTTTTCCAATGAGGATGCTATGGGAAACAGTGTTGAAAGTCTTGCTAAAATCAAGATAAACAAGCATCCACTCCTCTTTCCTTGTCCACAGAGCCTGTTATTTCACCATAGAAAGCTATCAGTGGTTGGCCGTCTCCAAATCCACGCTGAACGCTCCAAATCACCTTCTTGTCTTTAGTATGTTTGGAAACAGTTTCCATGAGGGTGTGCTCCATCACCTTTCCAGTCTTGTTGAACTCTTCCTCTGCCTCTTTCTTTGCCTGATACCAAACCATGCTTTATGACGATAAAAATAGTCTTTTAGTCAACTACAGTTATTAAATATATATAGTCTTTTGCCACGAGAGGTAAGTGAGCACCTGATATATGTAACAATTCAGTGCACTGGTGCTTCAGACTGCTGAGAAGGGAACTGATTCTTGTTATCCTTAAATTCAAAAACTCATTTGCCTACCTGCTTAAAATATGAAATGGTGGCAGTAGTATAAGCAAAAGTTCAGCCTTCTAGACCTAACAGAAGCATTTTGAGAAAATTAAAGTGCGTATTGAATTGCCTACACTTCTCTTAAAAATGGCACTTGGATCTTGACCTCAGTACTCTTTATTGATATAGTTTGACTGATAAATGCACACTTGAGAGCAAGGTGTTAATGGAATGAAATGCATGTACTGCTGCTATCAATGAATCAAAAATCAGCACCCAACAATGACAACTTAAAATGGAGAGATAGTGGTCTAGGTTATACATTAATATCTTCTGGAAATTGGTCATAAAAATGGGTGAACAGAAGAGCAGTAAGGGAGTACCATACAGCACAGTATCTCTAAACTCGACTATGGACTTCCTGCATCACTTTGGACAAGGCTATCAAGACTGCTGTCTTATGATGGTTTATGGAATGATTTCTCTTGCATTCAAAGAGGAACCTCAGAAAGTCCCTCTGCTGAGGCTCTAAGTTGTGAAAGAAAAGGAAAGCTTGGGTTTCTGTATGGCTTCTCTCTATGCCCAAAGCAGTACCGCAGTCAGATTACATTCTGGTTGCCAATTGTAACAGTGAAGTAATATTTATAGAAATAAATTTGTACAAAGGACATCATGCTTCTTCTTAATAATTCAGTTCTAAATAGCTAGCGTTTTACAGTTGTTTTGGTGCATGCACCCCAAAGTACTTGAAAAACTCTTCAGATTGTGTGTTAGTAATGCTTAAATTATAATAAGGGAATGCATTCAATGGCAGTGTTGAATGCATATAAGCACTTCAAATAATAACATAATGCTTTTTTTTTTCATCACAGGAAATGTTAAAGGATGAAGTGCGCACATTAACCTATAGAAACTCAATGTATCACAATAAACATGTTTTTAAAGATAAGATTGTCCTTGATGTTGGAAGTGGCACGGGAATCCTCTCCATGTTTGCTGCAAAGGCAGGAGCCAGGAAGGTATATGGGGTAAGGAGACTTTCTCTCATATTTTGAGTTTGTGCATTTTTTTACTTCATGATTTACCTTTTCTTACTTGTCTTTGTTTGAAATTCTTCTCTCCAAGCTCTTGTATGGCTTGATTTACAGTGACTTAGTGGAGTTCTGTTGCTTTGTATGACCTGCAGTAGTGTGCCTTTTCCAAATCGAGATATAATGTCTTTTCTTATGTGGAATGTTTTGTGGTCTGCTACATAAGCACATTTCTTCTTGGCTGCAAAAAATGTTAAAGGGACTGACTCCTACTCAGAGGAGTCAAAGGAACTATCTTGCTTTTTTAAATTCTTAAGTTCTGCAACTTTGTAGTCTTGGAAACAAATTTCTTTAATACACTTTTCCCTGTATGTTACAACTCAGAATTATGCAAGCAAGCATGTGCATGTTTTCTGTGCCAACAATAACACTTTTCAGAGGCAGAAGGGAATGATTACCTTAAATACATTGAACTCTGGGAGCATGAATGTGCAGTTCTCTGCAGAGAAGTCATTAGAGCGAGCGTAGATTTGCTTCCTAAGTATATGCAGTTATTGGTACTGACTCTAAAATGACGAATACAATTATTTTTTTGCTTTGAACTTCTGTTTGCCCTGCAGATACAATACAACATAGAAAAGGGGAACCAGATTCTATTTCTCTGTGTACTTCTTTGACAAAATTGTTTCAAGAAAACTTAGTTGGCTACATCTGTGCATTTGAAGACACTGATGTCACCAAGTATCTAAACTGTGCATCTTTATTACTGATAAATGTAATGATACATGAAATGCAAGAACCCCTGTTCAATTCTCAGGCTTATATTTTAAAAATCCAATGTTAATTCTGAGTGCCTCATCTGAGTATCAGATGTATGGAAGTATAGATAGCTGAAATATGAAGGTGCTAGCAAAAGTTTTGGTGTGTAAGCATGAGACAATATACAGAATTGGTGGTTAGAATATATTTCTTGTAAACCAAGTACAAAATTTATTATCTCAAAGCCTCAGGGAGAATAAACATGTAGCCTTCTCTGATGCAGGAATGCAGGTCTCACACAAGAATGTTGCAGTGCCATATAAGCATACACAAAATGATGATGCTGTGCTCCCACCTTCCTGTCTCCCAGATCCCTGGCCATATGGTCTTCCCCCCTCCCTTGTGCTGGCACTGGTGCTTATCTGATTCTACAGTGAGCCAGCTCACTGACAGAAAATTCACCCAGTAAAAGAAAAGTAAATATTTTCCACGGGTTTGGGTTTTTTTTGTTTTGTTTTGTTTTGTTTTGTTTTGTTTTTTGCTTTGGACTTCTTTACAATTCAGGCTGTACCTCAGGCATTTATAAAGCTCAGTGTCACACCAGTATCAGCTCACCTGTGCTGAAGCTGAGGGGTGTGCTATCCGGGAAACTTAGCTCTCAAAGGAATTCACTTAAATGTGAAACTCCCCTGCTACAGCCTAATAGTTTCAACCTTCTTGTCGGATGAGCTACCTCACCGTGAACCCTGTCACACAGCAAGCTGCAGAGTTGTATTTATGTTGGAAAAGCAGATATTTCAGAGATCTGGCAGTGGCAATCTTACAGTCAAATTCAGACTTTATGGTCCCGTTGGCAAAGAATGCCAATGGAAACTGTGAGTATTCCTTTTAAAAAGCAAACATTTGCCATGAGTTATTACATAGAGCTGAGATGTTCCAGTTTCTTCTCTACAGTTAGATGTGATTTTTCAAATAGCATGATGTGGGAAATGTTGACAAATGCAGAGTGTTGGTTTTCTGACTACAGTGCTGCTGAAACCACTCTCTTCTTTCTCACTCTTTCCCTTCTTCAGGTTCAAATTCATCCACTACCCTATCTGGTTCTTCTTATCCTCTCTTACTCACTGTTGGAACTTATTATTTGCACTATCTCAGCCAACTGCTAGAATCATCACTGGGTCTTTGAGAGGTGTAAATCATAGAATCACTGATGCATAGAAAGATTTCGTTTAGAAGACCTCTGGAAGTATCTAATCCAACCTCCTGCTCAAAGCAGACTTAAGTTTAAACCTATATCAGGTTGCTCAAGGACTTGTCCAGTCCAATTTGGAAAATCTCCAAGGATGGAGACTAAATCCTCTCTCAGCAGCTATTCCAGTGCTACAATCAGCACGAATTTTCAATTGCCACAGCTCATACTTACTGCCTTTTGTCCTGTCACTGTGCACATTAGAGAAGAGTTTGACTTTGTTTTCACTGCAAGCACTTTTTTAGATAGTTGAAGATAGCTATTGGACTTGGGCGGGGGGGGTCTCTTCTACAAGCTGAACAGAAGCAGCCCCCTCAGTTTTTCTTCTTTCTTCACGTGCTCTGACCCCTAACCATCAGGGGACGATAGCAGTAGATCATGCAATGATGTTCATCTAACTGTGGAGCTGTTGTAAGGCACGTAGAGATAGGATTGGCATGTGGCTGTTCGTGCTTGGAAGGGGTGAGTAATGGATGGACAAATACATTCAATTATCCCTTGAAACCTTGGTTCGTCCGCTGCATTTAGTCATACAAAATTGAGGACAATCATTGCAGTAGAACTATCTGAATTCTATCATATTTTCAGACAAGCAAGATAATGTAGGTTATAAGGAGTTAAACAGACACATAAAATGAAGGCGTGTCGGGTGTTAGCTGATTTGCATAAAAAGGTGAGGACATAGCCCAGGGGAAAAGGAAATCTGGAAATGTGGTGACTGTTTCAGAAAAAGAACCCAGTAAAAGAGAAGATGTTTGCAGCATTAGATTGAAGACTGAGAAGTAAAATGAAAGTAGAGACTCACCCTTGGCAAGGTTGCAGATGACAGAAAGCTGAGTGGTGCCATTGATATATCTGAGGGAAAGGATGCCATCCAGAGGGACCTTAACAGGCTTGGGAATTGGACCAGTTTGAACCTCTTGAAGTTCAACAAGGCCAAGTGCACTTGAATCAGGGCAACCCCCAATGTCAGTACAGGCTGGGTGACAACTTGATTTATAGCAGCCCTGCAGAGGAGGACTTGGGAATAGTGGTGGGTGGAAAATTGGATATGAGCCAGCAATGTGTGCTTACAGGTCAGAAAGCCAAATGTATCCTGAGCTGCATAAAAAGATGTGTGGCCAGCAGGTTGAGAAAGGTGATTCTCTCTACTGTGCTCTGGTGAGGTCCTACCTGGGGTACTGCATCCATCCCTGGGGTCCCCAGTACAAGAAAGACATGGACTTGTTCAAGCAGGTCCAGAGGAGGGACACAAAAACGACCAGAGGGATGGAACACCTCTCCTAAGAAGAAAGGCTGAGAGAGTTGAGGTTGTTGAGTCTGGAGAAGAGAAGACTCTGGGGAAACCTTGTTGCAGCCTTTCAAAATATAAAGGGGGCTTATAAGAAAGGTGGAGAAAGAGTTTTTACCAGGGCCTGTTGTGATAGAACAAAGGACAATGGTTTTAAACTGAAAGAGGGTAGATTTAGATTGGATATAAGGAAGAAATTTTTTACAATGACGGTGATGAGACAGTGGAACAGGTTGCCCAGAGAAGTTGTGGATGCTCCATCATTGGAAGAGTTCAAGGTCAGGTTGGACGGAGCTTTGAGCAACCTGATCTAGTGGAAAGACAGCACTGCCCATGGCAGAGGGGTTGGACCAGATGATCTTTGAAAGTCCCTTCCAACCCAAACCATTCTATGACTATGATTGTAAACTGAGGTATGGACATATTTCATTGGAACACACAGTTCTTGTAAAATCCAAATGCTTTGTAAAATTGGACAGATTTGAGCAGATCACTGACTTGAAAGTGAACTGAGGAAAAAACCTGACAATACTGTTTTTGCTATTTCTTCACCTACAGAATTCAGCATTTTCTTTTTCTGAAATGACTTGCTTTTTAAAATAAAATTTTACCACAGTATAGAGTCCCAGTCAAAATAGAGACAAACAGCATTAGCCACCCTAAGGCAAGTTCATTTTCTGAAATATATCTTCCTTCTTAGAACATTTGAGTGTTGTTTTTTTATTTTGCTTCTTTGAGAATGAAGCTGATTTTTGGAAACTTGTAGTCATTCATGAAATAGAGCTTTTTATTTCTTTGCATCTTTTTCTTTAGAAAGGTTGGAAAGCCACCTCCAAACACCTACATATGCATGCTTTATTTAAAAATCATCCAAAACAAGCAAAAAGAATGGACAATGGAAAATGCCAGACAGATGTGAATACAGACAGGAAAACTGAGTATATTATAATGGCTGTAAGTATAGATAAGGCATATAGTCTATACAGTTTACAGTAAAGGTAGAAGAAGCTGGATGGAGAAAAAGGACAGAGTTCTCACCGAGGGATTTCTTTCTTGGACTCTCTGGAGTGGCACTCTCGTGTTCCTTCCTACATGCCAGTTTTGGTTTATGTTCAGGCCATTGAGTCAGACAGGAGTGCAGAATTAATGCTCATGTTCCCATGGGGACAGGGATTGATATTATAACTACAATTATGTCTAGCTCTTTCATGAACTACATAAAAAGAATAAGGGATTTGTGTGTCCTTCCATCCGCTGTCCTGCCATCACAGAGGTCAAGCACAGTTTGGCTTTTAGAGGTTAAAGGGAAGTCACTGGACGTATCACTCCTCACAAACACCTCACTAGAGAAAATATAATTCTGTTTGACATCCCTATAGGGTCTTAGAGAGACAAGGATTATACAAAGTATTATCAGCTGTTTAATGTCAAATTTGGAAGAGGTAAATTACGAACAGATTAGGTGGCTACCAGCAACTTTGGCCTTCATGATTTTAAAAGGGCCTAAAAGTCAGAGAGATTAATGGAATGCAGTATTTCTCTAAAAGATATCAAAGGTCATTGCAAACATGGGCTTTATGCTAAAACTCGGATTTTAAGAAATTTAAGGGTAAATCTAAAACTAGAAGTTACTTTGTAATCCCTTTCCTAGTAAAAGCATAAGAAAAGACATGCAGATCTGGATGGTTTTGTAAATACAATAATTTCAGTCATTTCTTATGTGCAAAATGTCTGTATTCTTTTTTGATAGCATGCATTACCAAAGGTGATAGATTTTTCATGAAGAAAAGCAATTGCTTCTTGACACAGACCAGTATTGACATAGTTTGAATTTTAACATTATTCACAAAGTTTGAATGTATTTTGTTTTAGATTATGTGAGGAAATGTAGCACCCTGCTAATTCATTCCCTTCAGCAGATTTTTTTTGGGGGGAGGACACAATATTCTAAAGTAGGAGGGCTAAATTAAATAATATGGTTAATAAATTATGTAAATTTGTAGTTAGGACCTCTTTGTCCCACATCTCAATGGTTTTAAAAACAATCTTTTCTGTATGAGCCAGTTTAACTCAAAAACAGACTGCAGTTTAAATATTAAGATATCATTGATCATAATCCTACCCAACGCAGGTTTGATTTACTCTTTATCAACGGTTACATGCTCTGTAGAGTCTTTGCTGTATTCAGTAGATTTTAGTTTTATTCATATAGTTGAGATCTCTAACACATAATTACTCTTCCTCTTGCTTTTCTTTTTTTCTTTTTTTTTTTTTCCTAGATCGAATGCTCAAGTATATCTGACTACTCAGAAAAAATTATCAAGGCCAACCACTTGGACAATAGTAAGGCATATCTAAAAATTTCTTCAGGAGAAAGAGAAGATAACTGTTTCACTTTTTCTGATTCATTTATGTTGCATGGTTTGTATGTAAATGGTAGTTTTGCATAATTTACTTATGTAAATACAAAACTAAACATCTAATTCTAGGCACTACAACAGTTCCTCATAGGAGACGTTACCTCTACGTTTACTTCTAGGCTCACAGACAACAGAAGCAAATAGGGCTTATCAGCAAGCAGTTTGATTTAGCAAAGCAGACAGGAGGCCCCATATTAGAGCTGAACTTTTCAAATTAATTCTGAATTTTGCCTTATCTCTTAAATAGAATCATCACACACACACACGCACTTAAATTCAAATTGAAATAAGCTACAAGGCAAAAAGTATTCCATATCAATACAGATTTTTCACTGAGTTGCTTCTTACTTCCAACTTTAGAAAAAATATTTTTAAGAAATCTTATTGAAACATACACATTGAAAATGTCCAATTCTTGGAATAAACGTATTATAGAAAACTTTTTTTCTTGAAAGGAAAACTGTTGAAATTTCCAGAGATGCGGAAACACTCCAATTTAAAAAAAAAATACTAAAAGTACCCCTAACCTACTGCAAACTCTTAACAAAAATCTCCCACAAGCTCTACGTAATGTCTTCAGTCCTCCTCGGAATCACTGCACACAAGATCACTTTGTAACAACCTAAAAAAACAGGCTTTTTTTAACTGAGGCCGTGCGACAGTTATTGTTTAGAAGTGCCCTTTGTGAAGAGCTTGCCTTTGCTGCAGAGTAGCCCGGGCCATAGCTAGCCATCTTTTGCCCTGCCCCTTCTCAGCTGTGTCTGCACTGCTGCTGTGCTAGCGCACGCGCAGGAATAGATTTCTGTTCTGGTTTAGATCTGCTCTAATTTTTATTGCTGTCACTGGCAGCTTCTGACTAACACAGAGCTGTTTGGGAGGAGAATTTATTGAACAGCATGCATATTCAAGTTGTGTGGTGTGAAAGAAATAGCAGTGATGTGGGATATAAGGCCAGCCAGTTATGCAACTTTGGGTTCAGAAAAAGAAGGAAGCAAAGGACCAGAAAATACTCTCCTCCACAGTAGCAATACGGCACTAAAATAATGAGATGTGGATCTCACCCTTGGTGCAGAGCCCGTATATTCCCAGAATGGCCTTTCATCAAATAGCTACACAGACAGCAGACCATAAATCAATTCACATTTAGATTTCCAGCAATGGGAATCGTGTGTGAAGGGACCGTTGTCAGAATAAATAAGAAGGATCCAGTGTGCTCCGGAGGTTGCAGAAGGTATTTATCTGCTTCTTCCTTCTCTTTCTCCAAGGAGCTAGTCCTTGGAAAAACTGTGGAGGAAGAAGCAGAGACCTTTCCCCTTTGGCAGGAGGCTTTCCTGGACTGCAGCCTGTCAGACTGCAGTTTGGTCTCCAGTATAAACAAAATACATAACTGAACTAACGTTTACAGTTACACACTTTACACTGACCCACATTCACTTTTATTTTAATGCAACCAGGTACTGAGCCAACAGATCTTGTTGCTCATAGAAATGGTGTCTTTTTCCCACTAATTGTTTAGAGAAATACAGAGTCAGCAAAAGGGGCTGAACCAAAGAGATAAACCCCCTATTTTCAGAACAGATACAATACACCTGGGGACAGCACAATCTGTTCCCACATAGTGTCTTATGAAGACGTTTCATCAAAGTGAAGGGAGGTGGGAGGACTTTGTGCTGCTGCTTACACTGTGACTGTTCTGGGTATAAACGGAGGGCTCCAAAGTCTGCAGGTGTTTCACCCTGGTAGCTGTCAACAGTGCTAAAATTAACTCCAAAAGAATTGTGGCAGTGAAAGTTCTTGGGAGAAAAGGGAACTAAAGAGACCTCATGGCTAGAGCTTATAGACATGAAGTGTCTTCAGTATAATGAACTATGAGCTACTATTGAGCTACTAACTGTGAAAGGAAGTTTAAAACAAGGAGAAGAGAACTTGCTCTTTTCCAATCAGGTTGCTCTTACCAGCTGATACTTTGTGTTACCAGGCTGAATCAGAGCGTTCCCAGCTTCTTCAGGGGCCAGTCTGGATTAAAAGTTTGCTACGCAAATAGAGTGGCCACATCTGGTTAGGGTAATACTAGTAGTGCATGTATTTTGGAAAGATGAAACCTCCTTCTCCCTGGGTTGAGTTCTAAAAATCACTCAAGCCACACTCCCAGTCTTAGCTAACCTAGTTCTAGTTACGTGAAAGCACCTTCGTCTTCCTAAAACTGAATGTTGACCACTTTCATCAATAAAAATCGCCATAATTAAAAAACACCATTTATTAAGAGTAATACAGTAATCTTATCAATTAGTAATGGAAAGTAAAATATTCCCTACTCGCTTTATTCCAATTTTCAAGTGCATCAGTTATCTTGTCAAGGAAGAATCCAGAACCATAAGACTTTACCCATTGCAACAGACAATATAAATACCAGACAAACACAAGCTGAAAATTATTTGTCTAAAGAAATTGCAATACATTTGTAAATAGGAAATGTATTTTAAAAAATCCAAGAATGATCAGTGGATTGTGTAGTGATCCTAAAATGAAATTATTGTTATTTTGCAGCACATACCCAGTCTCCTGCAAGTAGCATACAGTACTGCCAGTACCGTGCAGCAATAGTGTCTGTGTTGTAATAGTAACTCTGAGATATGGTATTCTACTACATCAAATTTACAGCAGCCTTTTTAATTTCCTTGAAACTAATTTGGTGACAAAACACCTGACAGTGATGTTTCCCAGCATTCACTTTAGATAACTGTGGAAAGTTATGCAAGTCTAAACCAGACAGAAGATTCAGAGTGAGAGTGCCGGTATGTTATAAAAGATTCAATCGTGAAGCAGAAAGGAATGAAAAATGATTTCGCGAGAGAACCGTGTTTGTACACACTTTCTTGTTTGTGTCCTGTCAGGCTAGATCGGACTTTCTCAGTTGAGTCAGCTCCCCAGAATTGATGGAAGAAATAAGTCTTAGTTTCCTCATCGTGAAACCAGCATACTGTGTCTTTTCAGCAGATGAGAATTAGATTCTAGTCCATAAATCTCTAATATGTCAGTGATGAGATCACGTGCATGCAAACATACAGAGATGTTTAAAGGATTTGAGGTGAATTTGCGTAACTTAGTCAATGACCTAGAAATCTTCCAAAATTCCAAAGGGTTTGTAAAATGAGATCATGCAGGTAACCGGGTAAGGCCTGTTTTCCTGTTGGTTTTTATATATGGGATTTATTTGGTTTGTTGTTTTTCTTTGTGGTTTTTTTTTTTCCTTTTATACTGATACTAAAATTTCTGTTTATTATATTAACAGCAAGTTGTTTTAAAATAGTGTAAAATCCATTGAGTTGTATGGAGTCACCCCTTATCTAGAGGCATTCAAGAAGAGAATTATATTGAAAACGTCAGCCTGACATTCACCAGTAGGGAACTTAGTTAGGTGTTTTATTATGTGAAACATATTTCTTTGGATTCTTTTTTCAGTAATCACAATATTTAAAGGTAAAGTCGAAGAAGTTGAATTACCTGTGGATAAAGTAGACATCATCATCAGCGAGTGGATGGGTTACTGTCTGTTCTATGAGTCAATGTTAAACACAGTCATCTTCGCACGAGACAAGTGGCTGGTAGGTGCTCTGCATGTCATACTCCTTGCTGGAGCAATCATCATTTATTGTCTGACTTCAAGCCTTCCCTCTCCTACTGTCACCGTAACAAGACACAGTTACATGTCCAAGTGCCATTTCTTAGGCTTTACCAAAAAGATTATCAAGGGGAATCTCAGTAAAAGAGCTTTGCTTTTGATTAACTGCTGGTGAAATTCATATATACACTATCTAACGACTTGCCACAGGCTGCAAGAGTTGCTGAGATTAAAGCTGATGTGACAATCTGAAGGAAAAGAATAAAGGCATGCAAGTCTGCTTGTCTGGTTTTTGTATGTGCAGTTCAAAATGTGATGTCTTTGTCAGGTGAATAGATTACGAGATCCATTTCCCCACAATTCATCAACAGAAACCTGGAGGGCTAATGTTTCCAGACCGAGCTGCTTTGTACGTGGTAGCAATTGAAGACAGACAGTACAAGGACTTCAAAATTCACTGTAAGTAAACACCTAACAGTAACACTTTTCTGTGGTTATTTCCCTAAAATATTTGATTTATAGTAACCTACTGTAATCTCTTCACTGGCAAAGTTTTGCCAAAGCCAAGAGAATTCCAATATAAACATGAACACTGAGAAAACTCTAGTTTGGTGATAAATTCAGGAAACTTGCAGCAATTTAAAGTGCACAAAGGAAAGATGCATGAATAAATTGATGTAGACCTTGCTTAGAGTTATATTGAAACATTGACCTCTATTTTAGAATGTGGATTTTAGGAGATTTGGTTTTATTGTTTTGATAAATACTGCCACATCCCACATAACTGCCATTAAAATTGGTAATATTCTCTTGCCATCCAGATGCTGCTTTTTGTTTTTAAAATAACAAGAACACAAACATTAATAAGATGCAAATAAATCATAAATGTTAAGAAATAAGCCTGGAAAAAATTATTATCTCACTAATACGCTTGTCAAAAGAACAAAACGTAACCTTTTTTTAAACACTTTATGTTACAATTTTTAAATTAAGTTTCCATTTTACTTTGATGTTGAAAAAAGTTCTAAACTTTTTTTGGTTTACTTCATAGATGCATAAAATCAACTTTACATTTAATTTTTTTTCCCCCTTGAAGTTTAATTGAATAATTGGTGGTGTAAGTGACCTCTATGAGTTACCTAGTCCAGCCTCCGGCTCAAAGCAGGCCAGATTTCACAGTTAAAGCAGGTGACTCAGGGCCATGCCCTGCAGAGTCAAGAGATAGGGTTTCCATAGCTTCTCTGGGCTTGTTCAAATGCTGAAGGATCACCCTCAGGAATAAACATGTTTCTGAATACCCAGTCACAATTTTCCTTGCTGAAACTTGCCTTCGTTGTCGCTTGTCACCTGAAGGGAATCTGACTTTGTTTCTGTAGCAGCAGATAGCAACTAGATCCCAGAGCACTAGAGCCTTTGCTAAGCCAGGCTAGGCAAACCTCGTTTTCTTGGACACTCCTCATATCAGCATGTGGTTCACCTTCATCACCACAGTGTCATAGTCCTGGTTCACATTCAGTTCGTTGTCCCCCAGGTCACCCAAGTTTGCGTTTATTTGGTCATAATAGTTTTGATGAAATCAGTAAGTTCTACATTATTTCACTCCTCTTTTCTTTTTTTTTTTTTTTTTCTTTTTTGGCTTTTATTTATTTTTCAGAGCTGGTCAATTTCACTTAAAGGCATTTTCCATTCGGGGGGGAAAAAAAAATCACAAATTACCGAAGCAGTTTTATTAATTAAGGATGCATGCAAAAGCTTAGGTAAAATTAATGGGTTCAGTCAACCTTTAAATGAAAATGCCTAACACCTCATTCCTTGCCTCTCAGCTCCTTTCAGAAAAGAAAGTTTGGTGCTTCTTTAATCAAATCCAGTGCCAATACACAGAACTGCCAATGGGTCAAACCTGCCATTTTGGGTCAAAAGCAAGCCCAGTGCAATGGGGGAGTGACCAGATGCCTGCCTAGATGCCAGGGAGAATTACCTCCACTCCTCAAGCACAGCCTAGATTTTTCTCCTCAGTTGTGTGATGACCTCGATAGCTAAATTCCTTACAAAATTTACAGATTCAAAAGGATGTATCAGGTGTCCATTCTGTAACGGAATCAAAGCCATTTTGGCCTGAAAGGATCCCTTCTGCCTTCTTCCACGTTGCTTTTGAACCCCTTCCTTTCTAGGTCATGAGCTCCTTTTCTTTTCTCATAGACAACACACCTGTTTTCAACTGGTTTATTTTTTCATCATTAAAAAAATAATATTTCAGGTCCCTTTTCTCTTCTAAAACATTGGTTTCCTTTAAGACACTTTCTTTTCTGATTTCACTTCTGATTTTCCTTTTCCCCTCACTTTTTATATCCTCTGTGTCTTCTTCAGCTATTTGCATCTCACTACCTATCTGCACCACCATCTTGTCTCTCTTTTCAGTTTATAAATCCTTGATGATGTTTCCTTACATTTTGAATTTTCATCTTTCTTTTTTCTCTCTTAAGGTGGATAGAGTCTTGCCTTCATGCAAGATGCAGGGCTGAGCATTTCAAAGGGCACTCAAGAACCATCATTTTGATTAAGAAATAATGCAATATGAGGTTTCTAAAAAAATCTGACTTCTGATTTCTCAAACTTTATTAATGCCACAGAATACTACTATAGTCAATGAAAACATATGTAAAACATATAATGTTGTCTTTATCTAATACAGACTCTATCTAAGACAGACTGTGGCATATATTTCAAAGGCATTCCACATAGGTTGAAGTACATCAAGTGATGAGGGCCCCAACAAAAAAACTGTTACTAAATTGTTCCTAGGGTTTCTTAGTTAATCTTTGCTGATTAATCACATAAAAACATATGGCTTCTGTAAGTATAATTTGAAGTTCCCACAAGATCATGGTGCCTGAAACAAAAGCTTTGATCATCAGCTCCCCTGAAATATTGAGAAACTCACAGCCCAATAAAGGGATAACATATCAAAGAACTGTTCATGTCTAGATTTGTCCCAATTTAGAAATATGCACATTTTCTGCTCATACTACATTTTCAATCATAGTCCTGTGGGAATACGAGTAGCTCAAATGCTGTGCTCTGAAAAAACAAGACATTTCAAAAATGCTCACTATTACTATTTATCGGTTTACCTTGCTTGTGTTCAAACATTCTTTTAAGAAGTTCACAGTGTTCAGTTTAGACTTTTAAACTGAGCACCAAATAGGCCTTGACTGGTATGATTCATAAGACTAAGATTTCACTTTTTTTGGAGGTCTTTGTTTGTTTTCATTTTGTTAAGGAACCTGAAAAGCAAAGCCAGTGTACTCTTCCCTGGGGTACTACTTGTTCAAGAAAAAAAAAAAAAGAAAAAAGGAAAAAAAACCTTGGCAAGACAAGAAGCATTTATCAGAACAATCAGAAGAACAGTTCAAATACAGAAGATCAGCATGGCTTTTAAATCTTTTAGAAAGTGGACATTTTGCTTTTTTGTCATGCTATACATGCAGACTCAAATTTGGATGGCCCAAACATTGAAACACACCTGTAATTCTACTCCTGTCAGTACTGCACTTGCTGTAACTAAGACTACTTGAGTAATTTAAAGAGCATGCAAACTGCTGATTAAAAAAGAGGAAATATTAACCAGAATGGGTAGGAAAGGATAGAATAATCTTAGCAGCTATTCCCAAGTCTCAACCTGACATATTATATGATTTTGAGCAACACTCTCAAATGTCTAAAGCCATGAAAATCATCAACAAACCCCATATAATACAGTTTTGAGGATACTAAAAAGCAAGAGCCACTTGTTCAAAGATATACATTGAGGGGTTATTTTGCCACAAATGCATTCTGTAAAATAGCAATGATGACATAGACAACTGGGGCAGGGAGCAAACAGCTGAAGGGGAGACCTGAAAGTTAAGGAATGGTAGAAATTCTTTCAAATGAAAGATACTTTGAGAAACAAAAAAATTTATTATTACTGCTAATCTTTGACACATCCATTTGCATTGACAGGGTGGGAGAATGTGTACGGCTTTGACATGACCTGTATTAGGGATGTTGCCATGAAGGAGCCTTTGGTGGACATAGTAGATCCAAAGCAAGTGGTGACCAATGCCTGTTTAATAAAGGTTTGGTAATTCCAAATGTACCTAATTATGAATGTTTACACCTACCTGTAGGATTCTTTGGAGACCTGCTGCTTATGTTTTACTACTATCTTTGTATGGTTCTAAATAGCTGCAGAAGCCATCATCACAGAATGCTATCACACTAAGAAGGAAAATTGTGCAGTTTTAAATTAGTCAGTACTAGTATGTTGCACATGCCCAATACTGTCAACTGAGCTAAGCATGACCATTTATACCTTGATCACTTATGGAATACCCAAAACAAGATGCTCTTTGTGACTCTGTACTCATCCAGCTACTGCTAATAGCAATTTAAGATACTTACAAATTATACATGTGCAAATACTGTATAAATAAGACATGGTATATTTAGATACGAATTTTAATTCATACTACCTTCTTGTAAATAGAGGTTGGAAATTACTGATGGAATGCTGCTGAGGACAAGAGGTAAATTAATTCTGTTTGCAGTAAAAAAGATGGAAGCATCAGGTTTTTAATTGGTCAGCTCTGATGAAATCCAGAGCATGAGATCAGAATTGGCATCTAATTTATCTGTATAACTTCCTAATTCTTGGCCTTATCCAGAATGTTAGTGTGCTCTCACAGCCCCACCATCTGCAGCCAGAGGTTAGCTTGTACTCTCTTCTACATATAAGACAGAATGGTCACTACTCCCCGTTCACAAGACCAGGTTAAGAATCCATAGCCTGCAGGAACACATGAAGCTCTAAAATTTCTTTGATGTGAAGGAATCCTTCTCATGTGGTGCTACTACTCTCATGAATAAGGCTGTCCGCATCAATAGCAGTGGTCAGGTCCATGAATCCAACAGTGTGTTCATTTATCCCAAAGACTCAGTTCTAATTTTTCCCTTTCACTTTTTGCCAGTAACAAACACAGCATTAAGTATTCCCATATGCAAAAAGGAAAGACACACCTTTAGTCTGCAGAACCTTTACTGAAAGCAGCAGAAAGGAACAGAAATAGAAATTCTGTGTGAGTATGTATGCATGCACAGTTCGTCTGCACTGAGGGGAACACAAGATGGCTTTGTCTGAAAACAGCCTGAGCCAGAGCAATTTCAAATCGTAACACACACAAAATAAGCAGTTATTTAGACTACATAAAATATGTTTGGAGACTGAGAGATCAGGTAGCAAAATGGGTTGGCTTCTCTGGAATAAAAAGTTATAAAAGCTGCACACCCTTAAATGAAGTGCAAATCTAATGTTTTCTTCTAAGGTCTTTGAAAATAATTTGCTTTAAGAAGACAGACAAAATTTTTAAACTGTTCCTATTCGGGTTTTATATTTAATTCTACATGGCCTCACATCTTTTCTCCATACACTGAATGGTGCTTTACCATGTAATGGCACCTTGGGAGCAAAATGGGTAATAACTACAACAAGCAGAAACCACTCTCAGTTCCAGAATCTAATCCCTAATCTCACAAATTTATCACTAAAAAAAGATAAAATTGGCAATGAAAGGCTTTTGTTCAAGCTAGCAATATGGAAGCAGGAAAAACTGAGGCTGCATTTCTTTTGTTAATTTAATTTACTTTTGCATGTGGTTTATTTATATGAAGTGCATTTCTTTGATCCTGAAAATATTTGTGAATTCAGAGAATAATATTAGCCTAAGAAAACATTTTAGAATAAACAAAACAATAATGTTTAATTATTCAAATGTTTTATCATTTCAAGATGGCACAGCTTATTCATATGAGATTCACAAAGTGATTTTTAGGGGTGAATTCAACCCAAAGCCAGCTAACTTAAGGTGCCTACCAGATGAGTCTGGGTTTTCTGCACAGTAGTCAGTAGATGGACTAGTCACTAGATGCATTCCTGACAGACCAGCCAGAGCCCTGTGCTTCTGCAGTTATTTCTCAGCAAAAAAAAAAAAAAAGACATCTACCCCTGCGTTCTATGTAACCATGACACTTATCTAGAATACTAGAGAATTGAGTAAAATTTCCTCATTTGTACTCTTCAGGAACTGGAAGTAACCCAAGTCTTGAACCCTTCAAGGAACTCTAGCCACTAAGCCACATGTGCCCTGGGATGGTTGCATGCAGGGAATAGAGCATCTTCTCTGGTGTGGAAGCAGTTCCTCTTTGAATGATCTCTTAAATATATCCATGGGGCATAAGGATTTTCCTGGCAAATAAGAGTCCTTGGTTTAAATTCCAAACCAAATCAGCCAGGGATGGTGGGACCAAAGTATCTTCAAACCACCAGGAAAAATGGACAGGTGTCCTTCTGACAGCCTACTGCTTTCAGTAACATTGACTGAAGAAAAATTAAAAAGTTTGTTTCAAAATCAGTAGAGTTTCTCATTAGAGAAATACAAATGGGTTTGGGTTGACCCAGAACTTTTTCTCCATGTTAAAAAACCTACAATGAGAGAGTGGCAAAAACTCACAAAACCAAACAAGTATGAAAAACATGCCACATGCAGTTTATAATAAAAAATACAGTTGAACTTTCCTGAATATCTTCCCTTGTTTAGCCACAGAGAAAGAACAAATAAAAAGAAATAAATCTACTTTTATGCTCCCATTTGTCCCACACTTTCCAGAAACAGTTTAAAGCTCTTGCAGGTCACACACCACTTTAAGATTACACAGTTTAATGCTACTTAAAGCACAAGCTGCCCTCCCTGCACAAAAAAAAGCCCCTATGCAATGTGCTCATTTATCAGATAACACAGCACAATAGCAGAAAACATTGACCTATATGCTCAAATATCTAGTCCATTGAGAAATTTCCACTGTTTGGAAATATCATGATTCACCTGTATAAAACCTTATTTCATAGGATGTGCAGTATTTTCTGCAAAAAGGTACTTTTGCTCAGAGAGATACAGCCACACGGGGGGTCTGTGAGTCCCATGTTCTTCTCCCATAGTAATCTTGACCCATAAGGTTTAGGACAAGGCATTCCTCATGAGACTTTTCTCTTGCTCCACTGCAATTTCAGTGAACTCCCCAATCACATTCCTTTCTCCCAGCTTGTGAAGTAAAGCAAGAGACACCTATGCCACTCAATTTCCATCTTTCTTTAAATGCTGCTCTTTTTTTCTCATTTTTCTTTACTCTTTACATGAAAATTTCCCTTCCCTTTCCTAAGTGACTTTCCCTGTCACTCTTTCCTTTCGAGCAGTTCTCCTCACAGTCCACAATTTTTCCTTTCAGCATCCTCAGATTTAACTCTGTCTATTCCCATCTTCCCCCCAAAAAAACCCGAAAACCAAACAACACCCTAGTAATTTTCAGGCATTTCCTTCCGTGCGAACAGGAAAAGATGGCAGAAGAGGGGCCCTGGCAGGAGTACTGAGGTCTCTGTTATCTAGAATAGTCATAGCTATGCTTCTTTCCTTGTTATTTCATCTAATAAAAAAACCAACATATGCTGCAAAATCTAGTCAAAACAATCTCAGATACTCTATTCTTCCTTTCACTGCTCCTCTAAACCACCCAGAATTAAATGGTTTTTTTTCTTCTCTCCCCACATTAATACTGTTTGTTTTCTGCATTCTTAAAATAAAATAACAAAATTCTTTTGGAAAAGTGAAATGTGTTTTTGGGGATGACTCTTGCATTCAGTGCTTCCCTCACATCTGAATGCATGTGCGCAACTGACAATATAGCTAATTTCCTGAATGTTTGTTAGAAAAGGGGGATTGACCCTTTCTCCTTTCGCTAGCAATTAATTTTATTTCTCAGCCTTCAGATCAAACTTTTTTCTGAAGCTGGCAATACTGCTTGTACCAATGCCACCTGTCCTCCAGCTTCTACATCAGTTCAGCACCTTTACCTGCTATGATCAGCACTGCCTTCACCATTCCATCCTATGTTGTTCCCTCTTTGTCCAAACCAAGACAGCTGGTGCAACGGGAGAGAGGAAGGAGGGAAAAAATCCAACCCCAAATCTGAAAAAAAATTAACAAGCAAACCAAAAAACCAACCAAAACAAGACATTCACTGAGATTTGAATCTTTAACTGATCTCCATGCTCATGCTCTCCATTTTTTTTAGTATAATTGAGCTGTATTTTGATCAGATCCCTGCTTACTATGCACATTTTGTTGATGTTGTTGGTTTTGAAATCTGAATGAAATCTGGTAAATCATGACTTTTCCACTTATTTCATGCAAACATTTGTCCCCTGTGCTATTAGCTGTAATTAACATTCAATGAGCAGTGACATTTAATATAAGAATATATAGTAGCCAGAGTACAGTTCAAAGAGATCACCAAAACAGGATCTGGCCGGTTTCAAAACTATGTTAATTAATAAAAAACCCCACATTTGTCTCATATCTTGCATAGTAAAAAAAAGCATGTTTCTGTCCTTAAAAAATGATTGCAAAAGTGACCACTATTTTATCCAGAACATATGTTCAGTATTTCTGAAACATTTCCACTAACTTCTCTAAAAAAAAATATTTCCTACTGCTTTTGGTTCCATTTTACCCTGCAGAGCCAACACAGCTCAGAGAGAGGGAGCCAGATCTCTTTTGTGTGCCTCATCATCAGACTTAATTCACAATTTCCCCACAGTGGTACCACTTAAAAGCCACCAAAAATTACAGAAATATGCAGCTATCACCCACCAGTCCAGTCTAGCTTGTCAAAGCATATTTTGCAGGCTGCTATGGAAGTCTGCCAGGAGACTTCAGAAATTCTTATTCCTAGTATGCTTTTTTCTTTTTATCTTTACATGACCGCTTATAAGCACGGTCACTTATAAGCACTAGTAACTCAGGGTGCCATTGCAATGTAGTAAAAATAATTTTCATTATGATTAAGTTATTTTTGAACAATATTGCTAATCAGACAGGCCAAAACTATAGCTCGCTTAAATCAGCTCACCATAAGTTTTCTAAGTCTCAGAAGCACATGATATGTGTTCCACGTAAAGACCTCAGGAACTGAACTATGGCTGCATCGTTTGATGTCCATTTCTGCAGACTTCTCATAGATTATAGAATACAATTGCTGTAAGAGCCCTCTATTGTGTCCTAAAAGAGGCTAAAAGAGCCCTCTAATGGGCATTCTAGACTCTGCTCTCCATTTTTGCTCTGGGAGTCTGAAGTATTGCTGGGGAGGTCAGAGATATTCCTGGCTTATGTTGGTAGAGTAGAGGAAATTTGGATTTCTGCCTACTAAGCTTCTATTTCTCTGTATGCATGAGCAGTTTTGTTGTTAATACTGACTTTCCAAATAGTAGAGAGAAAAATAGTTTGGGGGTATCTGGCTCTTGCCAAATATTCCCTGACAAGGACAATAAGGACACTAAAGCCAGATCCACTTAGGAGGATATCAGAAAGTGCACTGATAGGAAACATTTCCCACAGCATTAGAATACAATTAATACAATTAGTATTCTCCCTATCATAACTATGAGTTTTGGCAACAACCCAGATAAAAGCCATACCTAGTTGGGAAAACCAGATCCATCTAAAAATCTCAGTATAACCATTGAACAGTGAGATTTAAATATTGATGGAAATAAGTAATCTTGGAGACTACATCATTGCTCCTAACTACTGCAATCAAGCCATAGTACAATTTTCATTATTTGCTTCTGTCTAGTTCAAGAGTAAGATCCCTGTGCTTACTATTTGCTATCACTTATCAGGACTAGAAAGCATTATCAGCAAAAAGCAGGCCCCTGTCATGCCTCAAATCTTTTGGCTGCTTGACACACTCAAAGCACATTCCCTTTCCGAGATGCTCAAACAGATCCGAAGTTCATTTTTATTAAAAACCCTACTCTGCCATCTTTCCTCATGCTGACAACCCCTGATGACGAAAGCTCTTAGAACTGGGACCTATTATCTCCATTTCAACATCCATTGTGCCTATATTTGTCAAAACACAATTTGCCTTGATTTCCTCCAGCTCTCGCAGCCCCTCCCTGCCATTCCCAAGGACACATGCTCTTCCGTGAGTAGCCTTTCTTATTACACTGTCAGTCGGGATCATTTGCTGATTTGATATATTCAAATGTACCATTGATTTTTTACAGTGTTAAAGGGCTGTCAGTTCTCTTTGTTGCTGATCATGAAATAAAATGCTTAAGTACCTCACTTGACAGTTACCTTAGATTCCCAGACACCTGCATGTAAATGGACTCTTCTTTCTCCTTAAAACAGGAAGTAGATATTTATACAGTGAAGACTGAAGAATTGGCATTTACTTCTGCATTCTGCCTCCAAATTCAGCGTAATGATTATATTCATGCCTTGGTCACCTATTTTAATATTGAATTTACAAAGTGCCACAAGAAGATGGGATTTTCTACAGGTAATTTGTATTTCTTTTAATTTCATTTATATTGCCAGCAGTATATCAGTGCTGATGGTCAGATGGCACACGAAAGTTTACTGTACCACCAGGTTTGAATTTCAGTGATAAATATTGTCAGTTTGGGGGAGGTGAGCAGGATGGGGAAAGGACAACTGCTCGTAGGAATTCTCCAAAAACAGGCAGCATTTCACAATGGCTACTGAGCTTAGAGGTCAGTGGGAATTACGACCCAGGAGTTTAAGCCCATCATATCTAAATCCTGTGTCAAGTTTCTCAGATTAAACAGGCAATTGTCAGCTCAGAGAGACAGCAGCTCTGCATCCTAATTTCCCCCAAATCCAAAACTCAACTAAAGCTCTTGCTTATCTCAGAGTCTAGAACAAAAACCATCATTTTTTTCGACGATATAACCACACACACACTGCTTATATAGATCAGTTCTAACAACCCAAATGTGAAACACTAACTTACCTTGGTGACCAGATATTTAAAGGAATAACTCCATTCCCTTAGGGCATTGTTTACCAGAGTGAATAAGCTACACAGTGTTGCAAGAAATATAAAAACCTCGTGACTGCTTTAATGACAAGAACAACATATTACAGTTGGTGCTGATTGCAGTTAGCACCATTACACAACTCAAATGGGTGTAAATGGGACCTGATATAAGTTAATTAGATTAGAAATCTCTTTTTTAATACTTCACAGGAGCTCTCAGCACTTTACATGAGATTCAAAGCTCTGTACTTTGTTAAAATATTTATATTTGATTCTAGAAGTATAATCGTATGGATGATGTTATTTTGTACCTCATATTCTTATGTTTTTCAGTAACCGTGTTTCCGTGGTCAGTCTATAAATGTGTTGTATTGCATTTCCCACACCATGATAGGCATCAGTATGTGCTGGGAAACAAAGCATAGCTAGGGAGACATGAACAATCTTTGAGGTACTGCAGTGGTATCCTGAAGGGCTAATATTTCTGACTTTGTGCTGAACAAAATTATCTAAGGTGGAAAACACTTCAGGTTTTAGGCATTTGGTTTTTCCACAGAAGGCTGATTTTTTCAGCAGAAGGCAGCCCACTAATCTTTTCTAAAAGATAATATAGTCAAGCCTCCAGTTTTCTGTAAAAATAGCTTTGCATAAAGGGTGTAGTTACTATGTTGTGATGTTAACTGAAACCTACCTTAGTACATATATTGCCAGGAGTACATGAAAGGCTTCACGTATCATTCAGAATGTGGCTTCATCTGCAAGAGGCTACATCTGGACAAAAGCCTAGGGCAGATACGAGTTTGGCATAGTGTTTTTCTTACAGTTTTTTGCAGAGCCACCTCAACTTGAAAAATGTATGCACAAGGTATTTTGTGCCTACCCGTGACAAAAAAGAGAGAAAAGGAGTCACAATCTCAAATATTTCTGAACTTCTATAAAAAATGGAGTTCACCATCAGTGACTGAAAACCTCGCTTCTCTAAACTCTCTGTAGCTCCCACAGGCTGCTATTTCAGAAGTTCTGAATGCTTACTCATACACTCCCATTTTAGGATCCTTTCAGCTTTGATGACTTGCCCTTTGTCATAATTCTTTCAGCAAGTAGATCCCTGAGCTGCTGGTGGCTCAGCCTTCTTGAAAGCCTGTGTGGAAAGGCTTCCTTTGTCTCCAAATTCTGTCTCCCGTCACTTGGCAAATACTACATTTCTGCCATTGAATGCTTTTCTCGGCTTTACTGACAGTTCTCTGAACATCTTACTTCAGTAACTAACTTCTCTAGCAGGCTGTATGGCCCACCAAATAAAAAAGGTCGGATGTCATTGCATGCAAATGAGAAAGAGCTGCTAGTCAGATATCCATGTAAAGCCAAATTCTTAAGATTATCAAGTCCAAGTTGTTTGTGTGGTTTTGACAAGCACTTCTAAAACTAAAGTTCACTCTGGCCTTCTTTGATGCAAATCAAAGTGGCTCTACAGAGGGCTCTGAACAGGCTGAGTCAACACCACCGTAGGTGGGACTGTTGATCTGCTGGAGGGTAGGAAGTCTCTACAGACGGATCTGGACAGACCGGACTGATGGGCCAAGGCCAATGGGATGAGGTTCAACAAGGCCAAGTTCCGGCACTTACATCACAACATCCCCCAGGCAGCGCTACAGGCTGGGGGCAGAGCGGCTGGAGCTGCCTGGCAGAAAGGGACATGGGGGTGTTGGTTGACTGTGGGCTGAACATGAGCCAGCAGTGTGCCCAGGTGGCCAAGGCCAACAGCATCCTGGCCTGTATCAGGAATAGTGTGGTGAGTAGGACTAGGGAAGTGATCATACCCCTGCACTCAGCACTGGTGAGGCCCCACCTCAAATAATGTGTTCAGTTTTGGGCCCCTCACTACAAGGAAGACATTGAAGTGCTGGAGTGAGTCCAGAGAAGGGCAACAAACCTGGTGAGGGGTCTAGAGAACAAGTCTTATGAGGAGTGTAAGTGGGGTTGTTTAGCCTGAATAAAAGGAGGCTGAGGGAAGACTTTATTGCTCTGTGCAACTACCTGAAAGGAGGTTGTAGCGAGGTAAGGGGTTGGTCTCTTCTCCCAAGTAACAAGTGATGGGAGAAGAAGAAATGGCTTCAAGTTATGGCAGGGAAGGTTTAGGATGGTTATTAGGAAAAATTTCTTCACTTAAAGGATTATCAAACATTGGAACAGGTTGCCCAGGGAAGTGGTGGAATCACCATACCTGGAGGTATTTAAAAGACCATGGTGCTTAGGGACATGGTTTAGTTGTGGTTTTGTCAGAGTTAAGTTGATGGTTGGACTCAATGATCTTAAAGGTCCCTTCCAACCTAGATGATTCTATGATTCTAAATGATGCTACAGCCATATCACCAATTGTAGCAGATAATAGGGACCACTCAAGCCTGGGGAACTAATTGATTGTGACTCCTCTGCATGATACTTGGTCCAGGGTTTCCTCTGGGTCCCATGTGATGACCCTCTGACTGCACTAAGAGAAGTACTATTTATGTGGAGGGGTTAACCACTATTCAAAGTACTTGAAGTAATGGGAGAAGTGCCTTGCAGCCATTAGAGAAGTAGTTTTTTTATACCATGAAACTTGTAGTATATGAGTTGTGCCTCAAGGTATGCCATCAGGACTACAGAACCTTAAACAAGTCCATAGGACCAGCCAGGAGGCATCCAAGCATGCTGAGGGTGCTGGTCAATGTCATTGGAAGGCTGCCCTCTAATATCATTAAAAGGTCATGGTGATGGGGGAAGGGAGGGTGAGGATAAGGCAGCTATCACACCCATCTTCAAGAAGTGCAGTAAGCAGTATGCATTGACTATGACTACAGGCCAGTCAACCTCACCTCAGTTCCTGGGAAAGCTATGACACAAATCCATCTGAAACAATTTCCAGCTATATGAAGGACAAGGTGATTGAGAGCAGCTAGTGTGGATTTACTGAAGGCAATTATACCTGACCAGCCTGATTGCCTTATTGCCTTCTAGAAGACCAGCTGTGTGGATGAGGGAAGTGGCTGTTGTATACCTTGACTTTAGCAAGGCCTTTTATAGAACCTTGTATAGCATCCTTACAGCTATATTGGTAAGATACAGACTGGATAAGTGAACAATAACATGGGTGAAAAATTGGCTCACAATGTGTCAAACAGCAAAGCCAAACCAGAGACCAGTTATTAGTAGCATCCAACAGGTGACCAACATTGAGTTTAGTGCTGTTCCACATCTTCGTTAACAATGTGGACCATGGGATCTAGAGCGCACTTTGTTAATGATCAGTGCAAATTTGTTAATGATCCCAAACTGGGAGGAGCATAGGCTGGAGAGAAAGGGCTGCTGTTCAGAGAGACCTACACAGGTTCAAAATGGGCTGATTAGAACCTTATAAAGCTCAGCAAAGCCAAATGGAAAGTCCTGCAGCTGGAACCAAACAACTCTATGCTATTGCTTGGGCCAACTGGGTAGAAATCAGTTTTGTTAGAAAAGTTAGAAAAGTGCTGGTGAGCAACAAACTGAACATGAGTCAGAAGTATACCTTTGCAGCAAATCTGGCTAATCATCCTGACGTGCATTAGCATGAGTGTAGACAGGAGGGTGAGTGAGGCAAGTGGCTCTCTATCTCCATTCAGCACATTATGGTAAGCGTGGAACAAGTTACCCCATAAAAAGGTCATTTGGCCTTCTGTAACTGTCTAGAAGACTGGTCTGGATTCTCAGCTTGTGTCTGTTGGCAAAGCTCTACTGAATTCAGTAAAACATCCAAGTTTGTAGGACATTAGCAAGTGATACTTCATTGACATGCCTTTTTTTTTTAATTATGAAGAAAGGAAGTGTATGATTTGGAGTGGACTTGAAGACCTGTGCCTACATTCCACACGCATACATCTTGTTCATGGAGCACAAATTTCCAGATATGTCAGGCTTTTCTAAGGAGGATAGCTTTGCGTAAGGGCATGTGCACATGTACATCTGTGTGTACAAGATAGCAGTTATGATTTAAAATATAAGTTCAATTTAGTTTTGGTCTAACATGTTTTCAGTTAGAAATTTTAAAGAGACACATCCAAAGGGAAAACAGAGTCCGGATCTGAACTGCTGAAAGAAGCTCTCTCCATTTAGCAATTGAGATTAACAGTCATTAAAACTGTCAAAACACATAGTCAGAAATTAACTGGTAAAATACTTTTTTTCTGGAAGATTTTTTTTTTTTGCCAACACAGTTTCTAACAAAAGTTTGTTTATATCAGTCTTCTGATTCTAGAATTTTGGGGAAAAAAAAGAGCTGTTAAAAATTCCTGTCCTGACAGTTTTAAAAAAGCTTCATTATTTCCACAGTCACAAACAATTTCTAAAGCCAAATATTTTTTTTGAAACATTAGTGTTCAAATGAGATAATTTTTTATTAAACAGTGTTAAGATATTATTAGCATGATTCAACACAGTGGGCCTATGTCTGCCTCAAAAAAGTGATTGGGGAAAACAAATGGAAGAAAAATAAATTTATCAGAGCTTTTTTGCCACATCAGGAAGTCTCTGAAATTGTACAGCTATTCTTGGGTTTCTAGACGCTCTTAACTGCAAGAATGCTAGGACCAATGCAAGTTCATTGCGCACTGCTTAAGATTTGAATTTAAATCAGAAATAAAAACAAATAAGTGAAATAAACACCTGAAATAGCAGAAGGTCATCAAAGTGATTCTGCTAAGCAAGACTAGAAACTAATTTAGACCGGTATTCATCTCTGGCAAATTGCCCATAGCATATGCCTTTAAAAAGTCCAAAACCAGGTCAAGGTGCAAGTGCCCTTTCCCCAGTTGTATCCTTCTGGAAACTATAAAATCTGCTGTTCCAGGATCATGAGTCGTTTTCATATGTGTCCTTGTAGTTAATAGTTTTTTATGAACCTTTCTTTCATGGTTTTGTGTAATTGTTTTTGAACTACTTTAGACTTCTCACTTTTAAAGCATTTAGTGGTAAAGATTTCCCCAATTTGAATGTATGTCGGTTGAAAGGAAAGCATCATAAAAGTGCCTGTCGTGCCCAGAAGCCCCCTTTGTGGAATCCTTCTTGCTTGGTATGATTCACATCTGACATATTCCAGTAAAAATCAGAAGATAACTCACTGACAGTCAATAGAATTGTTTTGTTGTAAAGCATATTTGCTAGTATAGCATATGAGTTAAAGCATTTTATGAGAAGAAAGGCTATTTTCAATTGTTCCCACGTCTTAGTTTGGTTTGTAAGAAAATGATGAGATTTCTGTAAATAATACCCATATATATTTTTTAGCACCTGATGCTCCCTATACTCACTGGAAGCAAACTGTCTTCTACTTAGAGGACTATTTAACCGTGAGACGAGGAGAAGAAATCTATGGGACTATATCCATGAAACCAAATGCAAAAAATGTGGTGAGTCAGCATCACTGATTCTAACTGCAACTCTATTGATCACAAACTATAATCAGCAGTAAATAAAATGCATACAAATCAAACAATGGGCATGCTAAAGGCTCTAAATTAATATTTTTAGTAACAGCTCTAGTCACAGCTTCACCAAAGCTGGTGACAGCAATGATAATGCAGTGCTCATGTTACAGAACTCAGCCTGCAAACAAGCTAGCATGGGAAGGAAGAAATGATTCAAGTACATCACCAAGTCAGCTGCCCTCTGCAATCAGCTTGGTTCAAATTTTGTGACACAAGCAGGCAAGGGTCTCTTCATACTGTCACTAAAATCAGTGGTAAGATCCCTTCTGCGAACACAGGATGATCAAGAGGAAGCTCCATATCTAGAATCATAGAATAGAATCATAGAATGGCTAGAGTTGGAAAGGACCTTAAAGATCATCTAGTTCCAACCCCCCTGCCATGGGCAGGGACACCTCCCACTAGAGCAGGTTGCTCAAAGCCCCATCCAGCCTGGCCTTGAACACTTCCAGGGATGGGGCATCCACAACTTCCCTGGGCAACCTGTTCCAGTGCTTCACCACCCTCACTGTAAAGAATTTCTTCCTTATATCTAATCTAAATCTCTTCTCTTCCAATTTAAAACCATTGCTCCTTGTCCTGTCACCACTCTTCCTGACAAAGAGTCCCTCTTCAGCTCTTCTGTAGGCTCCCTTCAGGTATTGATAGGCTGTTATAATATCAATATTATCTAGAGTAAGATTTCCCACTGAGGGCCCAAGAACTCTTCTTTAGGAAATCACGTAACAGATTTCAGCTGAATGTCTATACGAACTCACTGATCAAAAGTACTTGAACTCACTAATCAAGGGATATGGTTCTTTAGAAATTGTGGCTTTCCACAGAAAATACAGATGTTTTATTTAAGACTAAAGTATGACGGATAGATATCACGCTATCATGACTGGTGAAAACTTCCTCAATTTCTCTGCTATGGGCTGAATCCCTCACCATGTCAGTTATTCAGTGCTTCTTTTAACTTGTAAGGAGACTATGAGACATGGTCTGATGGACAACCCATGCCTGTGTAGAAGAGCAAAAAACATGAGAAGTGTGGCTTCTGCGAGAAACAGTGGCACCATTTTCTGCCAAAAACCTTGAGAAGAATCTCTTCATTTTCTATTACACCATACAGCCATTAAAATAACCTGGTTATAATCCAGGTTATAATCCATGCAGTTGTAATTATTGAAATATTGCAGCAAATATTTAACATTTCATTGCCTTCCTTTTTTTTTGCATTACTTTTCCTTTTTTGTACCAAATATAGATTGAATATGGTTTTCATAGTAGTGTTGATACAGGGGAAGAAACAAATACAAAATAAACTTGGCATTAAAACAAACACATTCACTCTTGAAGCTACCACTTGCTGTGAAAGTAGAGGAAAATAGTCTGTTTGCCACCTTTATGATGTCCTTGTGGGACTGGAACATTTTCTTTGGGGCTGAATGTATCAATTTTCTTTTGAGGGAAAAATGAATAAAATATTTCAAATTTATTTGCACAGCAGTAAGCACCTGAATGCAGATTTAGGTGCTAAAATTACTGTGTTCTTGATAGTTATGATGAGACAGAGACACCACCTTGGTTCAAAAGGATTTGATAGTGCTTTGTTCTTCTCAAAGCTCTACAAGCTTTCAAAACCTTGTAGAGACAGCTTCGTTTTGTAGGGCTATGTAGTGCCTCCTTCCAAAAAACATGTCATTAGAAGACAAAAATTGACTGAGAGCTTCTCTACAATGGGAAGTTTACTAGATCTCTTCTGGAAGAACTCCTCGTGTGAAAGCCTTTTAACCTAGATTAAGAGCATCTCAATGGGAGAGACCCTTAAAAAATTGTTATAGAATACGCACGATAGCACAGCATTTCACAGAATGCTTCCTACTTGTAATCAGGACACTAAATCAACCTTAAGAAGAACATACAAATATGCCCTAGACACAGATTGTATGGTGAATGCTATTACACGTCCTATATCCTGCTTTTCCAGTGTTAGTAACATTTAAAAACAAAAGAAGTCAGAAAACACAGTGGGTATTTCTTGAATCTGCAGTTCTTTTCAACCCAAGCAATGATAACTGAATTCATAAACTAAACTTATGGTCTCACTTACGTGTTACATTTAAATCTTTTTACAGCGTGACCTGGATTTCACAGTAGACTTGGATTTTAAAGGACAGCTATGTGAAATGTCAGTATCTAATGACTACAAAATGCGCTAGCAGGAAGCCCTTCAGAGAGATGAAAAGGAGAACTTTATCAAGTCCTGAACTGCTGAACTTCAAGCTAGGAACAACTGTTCACAAGATTATTATATTAAATACTAGAATGCTTACTCTGATGGAAAGTGGTAATCTGATCCTTCTTGCAGATAATACAAGGGGGCTGATATCCCACTGTGAATGTACAGTATACAGAACTGTAGCTTTTGTCAAACATATAGGAAAAATAAGCAACAGTCTTGAGTGTTCTGGTTAACTTTAGGATGGCAGAAGATGCATATACAAATTGTACTACTTACTGTGAATTTCTGGTTCTTCCAAGCTTTGCATGTTAAAGATGATTAGGGCAGTTTTCTCACTATGAAAGACCACTACAGCACATTACTGTGATAGTATTACTGGACTTATACTCAATATAAATGAATATATATATTGTATATGAGGGAAAAAAAGTCATTTCATACTAGGAATTTGTTTTGTGATTATTTAATTCTCATTATGCTGTTATGGAAAGATAGTGATGGCACTACTCTAGGCAGTGATATATTTCATTAACTGTCCAAAGTGTAGCTTTGGTAAATATTCCATGCAAAGTGTAGATAAGAGCTGGGCATTTACAGAAAGTTCGACAACTATCTTTTGAATGTCCTCTGGAAAATGTGGACCATTAGTTTTAAAATTCACCTTCACAACTGGATGTCTGTTAGAGCTTTAAAAAACATTAGCTTTTTATCCTTGAAAATATTCTGTGGTGAATTTTTATAGCTGGATTTTGCATGAGACCTTCTGAAATCCGACACCTAGTATGTAAATGTGATGAATGCAAAGTCTCTGAAATGGTGGGTAATTCATGTTTCTTGGCCTTGCCATATTTCAGTTCTTTGCAAGATTCTTAATACAAAATAATTTTCAAAAAATAGGAATTAGTGTTTCCTTTTGGTGATGTTTTAGATAGATAGGTTTTAAATTGCAAATACTATTCTCAAGAGTACAGTGATTTGCAGGCACAAGCTAATGTCTTTAAAAAAAATGTCTATGGCTTCTGATATTACTACAATGTCTGTAGCTTCTCTTATTCTTACTTCCTCTTAAACCCCTTGTTTTTCTTACAATATCTCCTGCATATAGTTAAAATATTAACTGCTTTAAATTCTTCATACATATGTATCAAGTCTTTTTACTATATGAACGTTTACCATTTAATCACATGTAATTCATCAAAAACTACATCCTATCTACCTACCTATCTATCTATCGATGGTCCTATCTACCCATTTTCCAGTCTGACTAGCGTTCGGCACTAAATCATGTCGCATCATGTATTGGATGAAATCGGCTAGTTTTTTGCCTAAAAATCTTTTTAATTACCTGCAAATAAAGCATACTTGAAGATGTGTTTTGCCAGTATTTGTCAACTTTTCACTTTCTAGAAACCTATTTCTATTATTTTTCCCTTCACAAACAATGTATAGCGCCTCCGTTTTCTTATGGTCTAGGAAGTGTATCACATGGTGTCTTTGTAGAATGAAATTAAACCGTAATTCAGCAGTAAAAGATACTGTTTGCAGTGTAGTTCGTCACTGTTGTTTCAAAGCACTTTTATTTTCCTGGAATGAGGATGAACAACTTGCCTCACAAAATGACTAGAATTTTATCTGTCAAATATTGCTGTCATTCTACTAACACTTCTCTGATTCTAGGACTTTAAGGCACGGGATGCTACCAGATTTTTTCTCAGTCCCCTTCATCTATACAGATACTCAATGTTTTCATCTGTTCCTTTTCCAGTAATCACTGAGCTGACTGTAACTGAAAGAAGAAAGACTCTTGCTCTTTTTGTCTAACTTACACTTTGTTGGCACTTGAAACTATCCACTTCTCTTGCCCATTGGATGAATCTTTAATATCTTTAATACTAAAAGAATAATAAAGAAAGGGGGAGGGAAACCCACCTTGTTTGAAAAAAAAAGTCACAAAAAAAAAAAAGAAAAAAATGCAAATTGGGTTTGCCTGCCTTTACTAAGAACGTGTCATTTTTGCCTGACAAAAAGCAGCAAGAAAACTTAATGAACAGATCAGCTCATTAGCCAGTTTGAGAGGTGTGAAGTACGGCTGTGTGCTGCCCTTTCTGCTTCATCTTTCACCTAATGACAGAGAAATGTAGGTCTTCTTACTACAAGTGTCCATTCACTTCAGTGTCGCAAGATGAAGCCCTTCCTGATATTGTTAATAGCACAGTGCTGGGGTGATGACCAGGCTTTGGTCGCATTCAGCTGCAGGAAAATAGCTCATGCTTTTTTTCACATCAAAAGCCTATCACATTTCTCTATCACAGAAAGAACTGAGAACACCAACTGCAATGCTGAGTATCTTCAAATCACAGTGACCAAAAAGAAAATTCAGGCTTCCAAGGCCGTTATAGATGTATCCTACCACTGAGGTTTGGAAAGCCTCACTGAGTTCAGCGTACACAGGATCTGTTATGTCAGCATTAGTGAAACAGATACGCAAAGATCTTGCAGGCCAGGTGCAGTCAACGGAGAGGTTTTCCTCGGATATCCCTCAAGTCTGGGTAACTGCCACGGAGTCTGAGCCTAATCTCAAGGCCTGAATAAGAGGGTCTGTCGTGGCTTCCAGGGTTGAACCCGAGCCACTGATTTTCAAAGCTTTGCATTAAAATACTAATGACAAAATGACCATTGATGTCTGAAACAGACATGTTTAAAGCTTGCCTTTTCCTTCCCGCCGACAGGAAAAGAACATCCTGAGCTGAGGGCAGAGCGTAAGAAAGAAACTGAAATACAGTATGTACATAAAAGATTGTCCCTGATGAGAAACAACTGGAGAAAAGAGGTCAATTCTAACCTGACTTTAATCTTAAAGCAAAACTATTGAACTACTCACAGGGATTGTCCTGTCACTTGAAACACAAAGGAGCATCCAAAAAACATAGATACTGGGCGTGTGTCGTGGTTTCGGCTGAATTTACCAAAACTGGACCAGCAGATGGCCCTTCTCCCCCCTTCCCCCCCCAAAAGAGGAGAGAGGAGGAGAAAGAGATAAGGAGATTCAGAAGTTTAGAATGAACTAAACTACTTTAATGAAGAATTAATATTAAAATAAAAATAAAGATGAAAATAATGAAATAGATACAATATATACAAAACCGTATCAAGCTCCCAGGATGACAGTCACGTCACCGGCAGGCACTGGGGAAGTCCCAGACTGGACTCAGCGACGGATGGGAACTGGATTCCAGCTCTGGAGTCAGGAACACACGGATCGGGATCAAAGGCAGATGAACAGACAGAGTCCTCTCTGGACGTCGGCCATCGCAGGAAGGGGGCTGACCCTTTGATCCCTCAGCCTTTATACTGAGCGTGGGGCAGATGGGATGGAATACCCCAGTTGGTCAGGTTTGGGTCACCTCTCCTGTCCACTCCTCCCCACCGATGTGACCCCTCTACGTTTTTTCCGTTTCCGACCCTCTAAGGGGGCAAATAAGGAAATTGGCTGCCCTTGGTTGTTACAGCAATAAGGATAAGCAAGGGCCTCTCTGCTCACCATCCCTTGGCACGGAGCACAAACATTGGGCTGATCATTCTGAGAACGAGCAGTTTTCTCCACAATATGCCGTTAATTTCAGAGAGTTAGAGGAGGCCTGGCGAGGATGTAAAGTTACAGAACAGAAAATTGGTTCGGTTTTACTTCAAACCGGGACAGCGTGCCTCTAAAAGGCACAGTGTGCAATTCAGACTTGCAGTGCTTGTAGTACTAGGGAGGTTGTTCCTAATGTTAAGAAGGCCACTCTGTGTTCTTAAGGTTCTCTACAGAACAGTATAGTCACATGCATTTTTTTATTCCCAGCACCAACTAGCCCTTGCCATATGTTATTAAAGTTTCACAGTTTTGGTTTAGTTTGGTTTTTGCAGGACTTGCGGTGGAGCAGGAAGGCACCAGTGATCTACCTCCTATCAGTCTGACAGTTCAGGTGGAGTCGGGGGCTCAGAACTCCCTTCTCAGTTGACTAAGAATAGATTACTTTAGCCACAGGCGATGACTCTGGCTAGATATGGAGAGGATGGCTGAGATGAGGGGGAAAAAAGAAGGTATTCAAAATGCAAAGCGGACAGCAAAACAGTAGCTGGAGTTATTTTGGTATAGAAGCTTGTAGAATCCTATAATAACTTGTAACGGAAAAGACTTCTGGAAGACTTCAGTCTAACTGCCTGCTCAGAGTGGGGCTAAATTCAGAGATAACTTACACTGCTCGGGGCCTTGTCTAGACAAGTCCTGAACGTTTTAGAGAACAGAGATTCCCCAGCCTCTCTGGGCAGCTGGTTGCAAGGTTGTGCTAATCTCACAAGAAAGCATTTTATGTTCAACTGGAATTTCTGTTGTTATCACTTGGACTGTGGGCTCTTGTTCTTTCACTGTTTGTCTCTGAGGAGTGCCCGGCTCTTGTTTTCACTGTAACTCCCCATACAATTAGCTCCCACATTAGTCCCCTCATGGTAGCTCCTCTCTTCCCTACACAACCCTTAATTGCATCCTAGCCTTTCATCTGAATTACAGCACCTATTCACCTGTAATGCCCCCCTGCCCTTTTTTTTCTTTCTAACTGAGGCTAGGTATATATTGCTGCTGTTACACGCTGCTTAACAAATGTATCATTAAGGGCTTTGCAAAGAACATAACTCCAAGGGTCACTGATTAAAGAGAACTTTGACTATCACTCCATGATATTCGAAAAGTCATGGCAGTCAGGTGAAGTCCCTGCAGACTGGAAGAAAGGAAACATCACACCCATTTTTAAAAAGGGTAGAAAGGAGGACCCTGGGAACTACCGACCTGTCAGCCTCACCTCTGTGCCTGGGAAGATCATGGAACAGATCCTTCTGGACGCCATGCTTGGGCATATGGAGGACAGGGGGATGATTCAGGACAGCCAACATGGCTTTACTAGGGGCAAGTCCTGCCTGACTAACCTAGTGGCCTTCTATGATAAAGTGACTAGGTCAGTAGACAAGGGGCGACCTATGGATGTAATCTATCTGGACTTCTGTAAGGCCTTTGACACAGTTCCTCACAACATTCTACTTGCCAAATTGGAGGGATACGGATTTGATGGGTGGACGGTTTGGTGGATAAGGAATTGGCTGAATGGTCGCACCCAGAGGGTGGTACTCAATGGCTTTAAGTCCAGATGGAGAGCAGTGACTAGTGGTGTCCCTCAAGGGTCCGTCCTGGGACCAGTACTGTTTAACATTTTTATCAAAGAACATAGACAGAGGGATTGAGAGCACCATCAGCAAGTTTGCAGATGACACCAAGCTGTGTGGTGTTGTCGATACATCGGAGGGACGGGATGTCATTCAGAGGGACCTGGACAGGTTGGAGAGGTGGGCCCAGATGAACCTCATGAGGTTCAACAAAAGCAAGTGCAGGATTCTGCACCTGGGAAGAAACAATCCTCAGTATAAATACAGACTGGGGGATGAGGTATTAGAAAGCAGCCCTGAGGAAAGGGACTTGGGGGTGCTGATGGACGAGAAGCTGGACATGAGCAGGCAATGTGCTCTCGCAGCCCAAAAGGCCAATCGCATCCTGGGCTGCATCAAAAGAAGTGTTGCCAGCAGATCCAGAGAGGTGATTCTGCCACTTTGCTCTGCTCTGGTGAGACCTCACCTGGAGCACTGTGGGCAGGTCTGGAGCCCTCAATATAGAAAGGACATGGACCTGATGGAGCGGGTCCAGAGGAGGGCCACCAAAATGATCAGGGGGCTGGAGCACCTCTCCTATGAGGACAGACTGAGGGAGCTGGGGTTGTTTAGCTTGGAGAAAAGGAGGCTCCGGGGAGACCTCATAGCGGCCTTCCAGTACCTGAGGGGGGCCTACAGGAAGGCTGGGGAGGGTCTGTTTACAAAGGCCTGCAGCGACAGGACGAGGGGCAATGGTTTTAAGCTGGAGAAGGGGAGATTTAGATTGGATATTAGGAAAAAATTCTTTACCGTGAGGGTGGTGGAACACTGGAACAGGTTGCCCAGGGAGGTGGTTGAGGCCCCTTCCCTTGAGATATTCAAGGTGAAGCTCGACGAGGCCCTGGGCAACCTGGTTTAGTTGGGGGTGTCCCTGCTGACTGCGGGGAGGTCGGACTAGATGACCTTTGGAGGTCCCTTCCGGCCTGGACCAATCTATGAATCTATGAAACTTCAGGTTCTCTTACTGTGTTGAGTTGGTGACAGGAAGGACACGTTTTAAGAGTAATTTTCAGATTGGCATATGAGGTGTAAATTTATGGCAGTGTGTGGACTTGCCTAGTTTCAACATACAACATAGCCACCTGATTTTTTTTTTCAATAGGCATTAAGCATTCATAGACTGGTTCCAACTGGAAAAGTGGGAGGCTTTTAGTCTTTTTTTGAAACATTTCCTTTCAACATTTCTCAGAGATTATCTCAGATGTTAATCCCCAAAGCACATAGGCAGGTGGGGGGAAAACAAATCTTTTAGATCAGATCTAAACTTCCTAAAAATTAAGTGTGAATTTACAGCACTTACAAATATTTTTTTAAAAGTATCTAAAGAAACAAAACTGATTTCAGATCTGATGTAACAGTGTGTTTGTTTTCTAATAACATTGTAAAAGGAAAAAAACGCATGACTTTAAATTCATTTTTCATATATTGTTTTAGAGTAATGAGGTTGTGAATCATCAGCTAGACGTTCCCCAGAATATTGGTATTTCTGCACTGTATGTTCACTGAGGTGATCCAGGGCAGTGGTATGCCTACAGGGAACAAGACTGTTCCCTGAAAATATGTGCTGCTTCTGGAGACAGACACAAAAACGGTAAAAAAAGACATGCTATACATAGCTGAGATGGAGAAAGAGGCAGATCACTGCTCACAGATGACTGCTAAAGCAGAGCACCCATCCTTTACACAAAAAATTATTCCAAAGTCCAGATGCTGTTGAAGGGAAAGAAAAAGAATGTTTATGATCTCAAAATTGTTACAATCTCCGCTGTTCTCTTTTATCTGTCTTTCCACTCTCTGCAGGTACTGATACAATTTCCCCGACTCCTTTCCCATTCCCTTTTCTTAGTATGTTTGATATTCTTCTCATTTTTCAGTGGAAAACAACACTGGATATAAGTGTTCATGAAGATAGCATTCTTTTGCGAAAGCTTGGAGAGAACTGTGGTGTGATTGTGAAACAGAAAGAAACTGTTAGTTTTGAGATGACAACTACAACCAAAAACCAATCTTACTTCCTCAAAGAACACGGAGGTTTGGGCTACAATCCAAGCCATTCCTCTGAATCATCAAACATGGTCTTTTAGAAGCACAGCAGTCAGCAAAATCAAGCCTGAGCTGACCCATGAATCCTCATGTGGAAAACAGAAACATCCTCTTTTGCAGTTCAGTTCTGTGCTTTCATGTCTAGCCATTTCCATTTACTCAAATGAACGATCAGCATTTCCAGTACAACACAGCCCTAGAACCAGAAATGGACCCCTGTGTTAAGAGCACAACAGAATATAATCACAAATCATACATGCACTACCATTTTGATGCACAAATATGAAATTTTGTGCATCCAAAAAGGCACACATAACTCACTGTAAACAGTAACTTGTAATGCTGATCAGTTAGCAGAGGTACGTTATCATCATCTTGGTATATTTTTCACATTACTGACATGACAAATCAATGTCACTAGCTAATGAGACCTGATTAAAGCAAAAACTATTTACTTCCATAATTGTCTGATTATTCAATGATTGCTATTATCACCCCTGATAGAGCATCTCAGAAAAAAAAATAGCTATTTTGCTTGCTTGCTTGTGGGATGAGTGTAGGCAGGCAAGCAACGTAAGTATGTGAAGCTGAAACAGCTGCATTTGTATATCAAATAGACAACAACAAAACACATGACAATAAGTTCTGAAGTATCAATTGAGGATATGGAAGCAGCAGAATTCAAAACCTGAAGGTATCGTTTACCAGTAAAGATGTGGAGATAAATGAGAAAAAAACTTCTGAAAGTATTCTGAAAATATTCAGAAGACCAGGTAAATTGGTCTGACACTTTCCACTAATAAAAGTAGCAGAGACATTAAAGAATAATATTTTCTGGGACAACTTTCCACTTGAGCTCTATTGCTAAATGATACCATTAAGTAGAAGTTAAGCAGAGGGACATCTGGTGTCAATCTGGGCAAATGCCTAGACCCTTCTAACCTAATGTTCACAGGTCCAAATGCAAAATTCACTTCTGCTTGCCAGAAAATTGACACTATGTTATGTTCTTCCCACCCTTGTTCTTTCAACGGTATTGACACAATATGCTGTTTTTTTTCCTTCATCTTGAGATGAAGGAAATTATGTTTCTAGCTTGTACTTTAGTGATATACAGAAAAAGGGCATTTGCTTAGAAATCAAAGCCAAACTTTTCTTCTAAGCTGCCCTCATCTCTTATTTGCCTGTGTGTCATGCGTTCTTTTTATTATGGTCCACACTCACATAATAGTCTGTGGGAGTGAGGATAAATCAAGTCAGCCTGGAGATCCTGCTTGTACCATGGGGCTTTGAACATTGTGCACAGTCAGAATTTCAGAAAAAATTACCACTGTGATCTACTGATCTCTTGAAACCATCTTGTCCAACCCCACTGCTGAAGCAGGACAAGCTGGAGCAGGTTGTCGAGGACTGTTTATAGTTGGGTTTTGAATATTGCCAAGGATGGACACTCCACAACTTTTCTGGGAAACTATTCCTGTGTTTGACCACCTCCATGATAAAGTATTTTCTTGTGTTCAGATGGAATTTCACGTGTTTCAATTTGTGCCTGTAGCCTCTTGTTATGTTACTCTGGACAAGAGTCTGGCTTCCTTCTCTTCATTCTCTGCCTCCATCAGCTATTTACACACACTAATAAGATCCCTCTTGAGCTTTCTGTTCTTTAGACCCTCTGGGCCTATTCATTCAGCCAGTTTTCAAAGCAATTTCCTGTCCAATTTTCTAACCTGTACTTTGTCATCTTGTCAATGAGGATGTTACGGGAGACAGTGTCAAAAGCCCTACTAAAGTTGAGGTAAACAACATCCATGACTCTACCCTCATCCACCAAGCTAGTCATCTCACTGTAGAAACTACCAGGTTCATTAAGCACAATTTTCCCAATTCCACGTAGACTATTTCTGATCACCATCTTGTCTTTCACGTGTCTGGAAATGGTTTCCAGGATTACTTTCTCCATCACTTTCCCAGAAATTCTGTTAAGGCTTACCGCCCTGTAGTTGTCTGGATCCTCCTTCTTGCCCTTTTAGAAGAAAGGACTATTTGCTTTCTTGCAGATGTCTTGCACCATAGAATGCTTTCATAGCACCCTTGGATGCTATGTTGCAGCTGTTGTAGCTGTCTTAGACTGTTAGGCTGTAATGTTGGTATACAAAGCAGACAAGCAGACATACAGCATGGTTTGCTTGACTCAAAGATTATCTGTTTTTTTCCCGTCTGTACCACAGAAATTTTGGTTGTAAGGAAACCTTGGAGGTTTCTAGTCCAACTTACTGCTTCAAGCGAACTTTCCCCAAAGCTATGTCAAATTACTATGGCTTTGTGTAAAACTCGCCCTTAAAACTTCCATGGGTGGAGATTTTATAAGCTATCAACAGATCTGATAGAAGACATTCCTCTTCATGATAGACCAGGCCTTGCTTATTTAGCATTATATTTTGAGACCTAATTTTTAATCATTTGATAGATGTCTGTAATGCTGATTTTGTATGACTGTTTTCTTGATCAATGGCACCCTACAGAAGTCTAAGTATACTATGTTTGCACAGCTACATCGTCTCCACAGCAATGACAAAAACACTTTAGCTACTGCTCTACACATCCCTAAGAATCATGTGAATGAGGAACAAATATTAAACAAAATTTCCACAACTTAATCACCTGTGTAAATGTTCTCCATTTGCCTTGATGTCAGTAGCACTCAACTTCTGTACAGCATAGCCTACATGGGGCATGGACATGACAAAAGCCAGAGCTTCAGACATCCTATCTGAGTTTAGTAATTCCTTGCACAACCTCCCCTGGGGCTTTTAATGACACCAATGCATTCCAACATAGAAGGTGACTTTAAGGGGGTGATTCCAAATAAAAATGTCTATAGCATACATGTAGAAAGTTTCACTCTTATAATTCATTAGTCCTTTCTTGCTGACAGACATGCCATTTAATGCAAATCAGTTTCTCTGTTAGAACAATACTTAAAGAAGTCCTGTCACTGAGAAGCTGCATTAGTGATTTATGCCTTATTTCAAAGGGATGAGCAACAGTCTTATTACAGCTTCATAATAGAAATCCATATGATACAGAGTTGCTATGACAACTGATGAGCCTTAATAGTCTAAATTTAAAGGACCTTGATCAAAACTGTCTTGTAGCGCAGTACAAGGTAGTTCAATCATTTGCACCTGTAACGATGGGGAGCAAGGCCATGCAGAAACAGAGCAGTGCACTCACACTCACGGGGGAACCCCACTGAGCTTTGCAGCTGAGTGCTATATCTCTGATCTATGCAAGCATTGTCTTGAGGCTTTTCAGCCCCTAGCAGAGGTATCCAAACTGGTGACTGGCTGCAGCAATACTGAGCTCAGCATTGGCCCCCAAAGCCACCTGAGAATCAAGAACCAGTTCACATCCAGTTCCATTTTTCTGTATTTAAAGATGAAGTTACAAACAGATGAGACAATTAAACACTTTGCTGCTACTGAAAATGGGCTGCCCACCCCTCCAGACTTCTTTTCTCACAACTGTAATCTTAGCTGTGTATTTCCACCCATATCCTCCCACTAGCTCCAATATTTGTCAGATTTTGCTGGGCTAGTTCAGCTCAGTAATGCAGAAGAAAACTGCCTTTTTTTTTTCTTGATACTCTGCCAAGGCAGTAACTTAAACTGGTTTACTGCAGAGTTCTAATGACTTACAAAAGGTAGAAAGGAGGAGTAATGACTAGCAGGGACGGTGAGTCACAAACCCACCCTGTACTTTCCTCCCCTGAAAAAGATGGCACCTGAGCTTTAATAACAGCTATACAGATACAGCAATATTCACATTCCTAATTCATATACTTGATTTGCTCTGCGAAGGCAAGGTTTAAGTTCAGCGCCGTGGGAGCACTGAATCCTGCAAATAGGGAAGGCTGTGATTTTCCAAAGCTGATAATGTTCATTTTGCAATGTGGTCACTGAGAAAACAGAAAAAAAGATGAAGCTAGATACAGCAGCAAAAGACCTGGAAAAGACCTGTATTATGTATGCTCAGAGCAAAAGAACGCAAATCTCACAACACATGAGATAAAGATGGCACAAGCGAGAATGTGGAAACCCAGGGCAGAACACAGTATGTCATAGAGGTATTATAGCTGTGGCTGCTGCTGTTCCTTTTTGCGAGTCCAGCCAAAACCCTAGCTGAGTACATATTGCAAAGATGCAGATACACATACAACACTAATGCCATCAGCCACACAGACAACACAGACAGCAGTGTCTTCACTGCTCATCACTCACAGACACAGCTATCAGTCTGAGACGGGAGACACCTCCTGGGTCTTAGACCTCACCAGATTTGGCTCCAGCAGACAAAGAGAAAGAAATCCCCTTCATCCCAGCATTCAGCTGCTCCTTAGCATTGTCTACCCTCAAGTTGTGTATATTCTGCTAGAAGAATCTCAGCGCACACTAGAAGATGCTCAAATAAAAATGATCCTGTGGAAATCACATAAAGAAGATCCACCTCATGTCACCTTCCTCCAAAATCAAGATGAACTTCAGTGAATGAAAAAATTAAGGATTTGAATTTGGAGTTTAGTGGGGCTAGAATCACTGGCAGTAAAGCCGAAATTAAGCCTTCAAACTGTCTTCCTGAGGTCGAGAGAGGTTGGAAGAAATACTGCCAGTTCTGATATTGATGGGGTAGGAAACACCTTACTGTACGGGAATAGATCATTCAAAGTCAATTGGCAAAGCCAGTATTTAAACTGATAACACTTCTTCCCGAATTGAAATTGGGACAAACGGTTTTGTTGAGGTTTAAATTAGGGGTTTGCATTAGTTCAACTCCAGGCAGGACTGAACACAGCTGATTCATTTCTGAGAAGATTTCCATGATGCATAACATGTAACAGTTGACAAGGTGACTCATTCCTCCACAACCAGTAATGGACTTCAAGAAGCAACCCTGGGAACTGAACAGAAAGCCTACTGATTTTCATTAATGGATGATAATTTTGCTCCTTTTGGGTTCTGGGGGTTCTTAAGCACCTCACTGGAATCAAGGGGAGTTTTTTTTCATTTGGATGAGGAGACTCTCAGGAACCAACACGAGAAAAAACCCTAAACATCAGCTCATCCGGGGCTACTTAGTCCATCCACCATTCCTGATAGAAGGAAAACCCTGGTTATTCCACTTGATAGGGAAAGGATCCCAACTCATAGGAAAGGGCATTTGAGCGCTGGTATGGATGTAAGAATTGCTGTAAGGGAAAATTTGCAAACCTCTATCGTATAGTTCTTGGGACTAGATAAATACTTTTGATCGGAGTGAAATCCCAAGACCACACTTAATTACTGATGAAGTTTTCATCCCAAAATAGTTACTTATAAAGCTAGCACTTAACTTTCATCTTTAGTTTCAAATTGATTTATTATTGAAATGAAAAATACCTTTTTTGAAACATTTAGAACATTTAGAAAATTGATTGAAGACATAATATCTGTCTCATGTAATAAAATCTATGGTTCACTTGATATTTTAATGAAATAAATTATACTATGGTTTCCATTTTCCCAACAAGTTCACCATCATGAACAATCATTCTTGAATGCTTACCAAAATAGATGGATGCAGTGAAGACAAATACCAAGAGGAATAATTGTTGATCACGTGCTGGCTGGGTTACCTACTCTCAAGTTTCTTATTTTCATTTATATTCTACAAAGGCTCCCAAAAGTAATTATGACATTTGAGTTTCTTATCATCCAGGATGGGCCATGATTTTCTAAAACATGTCCCTATGGGTTCAGTTTCTCAAACAGTGTCTCGGTACTATCAGGCCTTGGTGAAACCAAACGGAAATGCTGTGTGACAGATCCTTTTGAAAAATCAGTCACATAGGTATTTGAGGAAGAATTTTTTCTTAACATTGCTAAAGATGGTGATATCTCACTGGATTTTGGTGAGATTTTTGACTCCTTAAATGTTGGAAAGTTTCTCAAAATATTCCTCAGAAGATCTACTATTTCTGAAAATTCTGCCTCCAACATCTGACATGAAACCTTCTGTGAAAGACTTTTGGAGATAAAGAGCTGTTCAGTTGGTCCTCAGTATGCTTTGTACTACAACCAACTACACCAGTGAAATGAGCTTCCTATGTAGGTATGTGTTTTCCAACAGCACTAATGACAGCGAATTGATTTGAATGTTCAAGTTGGCCACAGATTGCTTTGGGACTTCTACAGGACACCGTAGCCAAGCAGAGGTTCAGAGCAAGCTCTGCAACATGAAGCAATACAGCCATGTCAAATATGGAGAAGAGCACAAGCTGATTTGCACTGAGTGCAACACTAACTAGCCAAAGTACTGCATACCCATGACTCTACTGTTTCTGAAAACTAAGCTAGATCATAGAATGGTTGGAGTTGGGAGGGACTTTAAAGATCATCTAGTTCCAACCCCTCCCTCACACAATGGGGAGGGACACCTCCACTAGACTACATTGCTCAAAGCCCCATCCAGCCTGGCCTTAAACACTTCCAGGGATGGGGCAGCCACAACTTCCCTGGGCAACCTGTTCCAGTGCCTCACCACCCTCACACTAAAGAATTTCTTCCTGATATCTAATCTAAATCTCCCCTCTTTCAGTTTAAAACCATTACCCTTTGTCGTATCACTACACACCCTGATAAAGAGTCCCTCTCCAGCTTTCTTGTAGGCTCCCTTTAAGTACTGGAAGGCAACTATAAGGTCTTCCCAGAGCCTTCTTTTCTCCAAGCTGAACAACCCCAACTGTCTCAGCCTGTCTTCATAGGAGAGGTGCTCTAGCCCTCTGATCATCTTCATGGCCCTCCTCTGGACTCACTCCAACAGGTCTATATACTTCTTAGGTTGGGGGCCTCAGAGTTGGATGCAGTACTCCAGGTGGGGTCTCAAGAGAGTGAGTGGAAGGGTAGAATCCCCTCCCTCAGCCTGCTGGCCACTCTTCTTTTGATGCAGCCCAGGATGCGGTTAGCTTTCTGGGCTGCCAGCGCACATTGCTGGCTCATGTTGAGCTTCTCATGAACTAACATCCCCAAGTCCTTTTCTGCAGGGCTGCTCTCAATCCATTCTCCGCCCAACCTGTATCTGTGCTTGGGATTGCCCTAACCCATGCACAGGACCTTGCACTTGGCTTTGTTGAACTTCATAAGGTTCACATGGGCCCACCTCTCAAGCCTGTCCAGGTCCCTTGGGATGGCATTCCTTCCCTTCCTTCAACTGCTCCACACAGCTTGGTGTTGTCAGCAAACTTGCTCACTCCTACTATTCATGTTGCCAGCCAAGATGTTAAACAGCACTGGTCCCTGTACCAACTCCTAAGGAATGCCACTCATCACTGGTTGCCACTTGGACATTGAGATGTTGACCTCAACTCTTTGAATGAGGCCATCCAGTCAATTCCTTGCAGATGTTTACATAGCACCACCTCATCATGGAAACATGCCAGCTTCCTTGTCAACAGCTCAGCAACCCTGTATGGTATCTCAGTGACCTGTCTAATCATACCTAATTCATCACATCTAAGCAGGAGAAAGGGTTTCTTATCAAGGACCTATTATGCAACAATGTCTAGTATAAATGAGTTAATGCTACTTATGAAAATCTTTACAGTTCTTCAATCCTTTGTTCACTTATATTTCACACTAAGTTTTAAAATATCACCTTATACTTTGCGATTGCTGGTCTGTTGCTTTTAAACAACCTACCAGCTACTTATTTCAATTTTTTAAAAACTGTCACAAAGTTCAGTACCAAATCAGGATCTAAAGAGCACTGAGATAAACAGAAGTAATCGGAAGATAGGTCATCCACACCAGTAAGAATTTACTTCACATTCCAAGTAGTTTTCTTCCTATAAAATTATTTCTTATTACTAATTATGTGGCAGGTTCTACAAGCCTGATCACAAAGCAGGATTCAGTGGTGGTAGGCATCAACCAGAATAAAAGACTTCTATTGTGCCAAATATTGTCAATTAACTAAAGACAATATTTGTAAAAGTGAAGATCAGAGCATACAAGGATTTTAAGGCTCACTTACACCTATACGCAGAATACAGCAGAAGAAAAATTTGGACGATAATGTAAACGTGATGGTGCCATGTAGTGTTGTACAAATGTAGGACATTTGTCTAAACATGCCCCAGCATTTTATGTCCTGACACAGCAAGACTTTTTATTCATATCAGAATGAAGTTCAATGGTTTTCTCTTTCATTTTATCTTCACGTTCCTTTAAAATCCTGGAGAAAGAAACAATATTTTTGAGAAAAAAAGTCAATAACACCCATAAGACAAAAAACATTTCCCCAATGCCTGTAAAATTGTCCAGAGATTAACAGAAAATGACAGAATTTTATGAACTATAGAACAACAAAAAAAAGTACAATTATGGTTGCTCCATCACAATCACCTTTGTTCATGCAGTTAGAAAAATGTAGTTGGTGCCAATTGTTAGCATTTATTGTTTATTACAGAGACTCAAAACAGCAACTTTCATTTGTTATTTTGAGGCTAGAGAAAAACAAAATCACATCTTGCTACCTAGACATTTATCAAACACTTAAAATTCACAACATCTCACTAACTGTAGCAACAATATCTGCCAATTCATTACCAGTGCTTCCACCTCTGTAAGTAGTTCAGAGGGAATAGATTTACCTGTATTTTTACCCCTAGCCTTTATATAGCTTAAAAAAATCCAACTCTCCCTCTCTCGCAGCCCCCAGGTAGACAGCAGAATTTGAGCTGTAATGAGCAAAGGGAAGAAAGAAGCACATCCAATGTTCTGCTGCAAGGACTCGGCAGCATCCATTTCCAAACATATTTCTCCAAGCCTCCAAGAACTTCCTGCAAAAACTATCACAACATCCCAGGACCTCAGCTTTCCTAGCAACAGTTCAGGTGTTTCTGGGTCTACACAGAGCTTTACTAGCTTACACCAGACTCTACAAACCTGAAGCAACTGCTCAGTTGGAGCAACAGTGTCAAGCTATAGACAAGTTTAAAAGGAACAAATATTTCATGATGGTAAGTTCTTATCAAACTAATTTAACAAACAGAATTCACTCTGTCATCAGTGACAGGGAAGTCAGGCACATATAGAATGCATAGATTGTGTTTTCTTCTTACCTAGCTAAGTGAATCACAGGCTTTTTGGTATTGTAGCCAGAATATGCACTGCATTCATAGAAAATTAAATTGTAATCCTAGAATCAAACAGAAAGACAATTTCAATTAATTTCGCACAGTATCTCACTCTAGCTTTAAAAAAGCAACACAGATACACTGAAATATAAAGAATATAAAGAAATAGAACCTCTTAAGAAAAATTAGGATTTAATTCTAGAGCTAACAATAAAAAGCAACAGAAGAAAAGAAGTCCAAGTGTGCTTCCAAAACAACAACTATGTCTTTCTTAACAGGAATTTGTTCAATACAATGGCTTTTGCTGGAAGAACTTGACCTCTCAAAGGCCTAAATGCAAACATATCTTATAAGTTACTGAAGTCTTCTGAACTTTCCTTGTGACGATGAAGCAATCAGTACATCACTAAATTCTTGAGAAAGCAAGTGAACATAATTCCAGTGACTTTTTTTTTTTTTTTTAAGTCTTGGAAAGCTTCAGCAGCAGTGTTTCTGTATTCAACAGTTTGAGACACCAATGTTTTCCAGCAAATGACCAGTTAAAAGCCTCAGCAAAAAACAACAACAATTTAATTCTATTTCATTTTTTGTACTTGTGAAATTTTTCTGCATCTTCTTCTGCAGTCAGCCTGCACCTTTGGGTTTTTAGCCCCTGGGAGCTTTGCAATTGAGAACAATGGAGAAATGACCAAGTCCTGAAGATATTGTCAGCACTTCAGCTGAAGCCTTATCACAATAAATGCAAGAGATCATCTGCAGAAAAGCCTGACCTGGCAGCTATGATGGCAAAAGAAGTTTGAGAGGGAACGACAGATTATTCTCTCCAAAATAGACATCTGACTACTTTCACAAGATATTACATTGAAGCTCACCTACATTGCCTCTGTGGTATTACCACTTGCCCTTTTACCCATCCAGATTTCAACTTTCTGTTCACTTTCCACTTTTCTATGTGTCTTATTGCTATTCATGACAGTGGCTTAAAATTCAAATAAGTCAGTATCTTAGGAAATTACAATCACACGTCTGCGTATTTTCATTTGTTTGCTATTAAGTGTGGTTACTGAGTTTGTACTTTAAATGTACTAAAAATGACCAGATATTTCAGTTTTGGTTTGGGTTTGGTTTTTGTTTTTGTTTAGTTTTGTTCTTTTAAATATACCATGCTTCCAAAATTGCACAGCTTTCTGAAATTTTTATCACCTTCATGAAATTTCAGAGACAAAAATGGGAGAAAAGAAGTTTCATAAATATGGTAGTTTATTTTAGCAGGTCTAAAAAAATACTTCAATATTATCAAATGCCAGTTTTGCATATGTTGGTTATATGGTTTGTTCTAGTGAGCATTAGGATTGAACCACTTGCAGGAGTTTCTGGGTGGCCGGATAAGCACAGAAGAGCAGAGAAGGGAAGAAATCAGTCACTGTTGAATGGATATTTACAATTATGTAACCCTATGATTCTCTTGCTTTACTTAGAATTAAGATGAATTTTACCCAGTTCAAATTTCTCACTAGATATGCAAACAGAAGTTTGAAATAAATTTACACTCTTCTACTGGGCTGATCAGAACTCTAATAGAAAACCTACTATGATCAGTATCTAGTTATTTTATATCAGTCAAAGAGTGATACTACTGAATCTTCTCCACATACAACAGAATTTCACTAGAGGTAAACTCTCAGTGATGACATCATTTATGCTGGCACGAATCTGAATGGATTTTTCAACAAATTCCAGGGATAGGACAAATTCTTATTGTTGAAATATAACAATTTAAACTCAATTGATATTAATTACTTATTTCTGTCAGTCTGGCAAACAGTTCCTTCTCTGCAGGATGAGTTAACCTGGAAATACAAAGTGTCATTCCTTTGAATCAGGGAGGAAATTTTAGTTGATAGAATACACAATGAGAACAAAGTAGCAGAAAGCAGGACACATATAATAAGCCAAGAAATGCCACCCATCTCTACCCAGGAATTAGCTATTGAACCTGAATACCACTGGCAGTTACTTCATTTTAAGAAGTTACATACAAATCAGCAGACATCTAAAGAACAGGGAGGAAAATATGATTACCAGAGGGAGCTGGGCAATTTCTGTCCTGTGAAGTAGTATCACTCTGAGAAGAATAGCTCGAATAGCTCCCTCATTAGCAGTATTTGTATAACAATGGCAGTGACAGGTTGATAAAGGAGACACTGTGTGAACACACAGTAACAGTCCTCATCCCATGAAGCCTACATAGTATGCAAAGTCAAGGCAGGCAAAGGCATTATTATCTTATTTCAGAGTTGAGGAACAGAAATAATGGATTTATTGACCCATTTAAGATCATTCAGGAAGTCTGTGCAGGGCCAAAATAAAATCATGCTGCCGGAATGCCTGAGCAGCACCTTATGTCATAAGCCATCTTATTTAAATAACTGGCAGTGGTTACACTAATCCACTCAAATAGAACATCTGCTGCTCCTGGATGCTCACAATATGATCTGAATACTCTCCATATTGTGCTCATATGAACTCTCGATCAGTGGATCAAGCTAAGCTAAGCAGAAATTTGCTAAATGGAGTTTAGCAAATTAGTCAAATGGACTCCTTTTTCTTCTCTTTTCTTTTCTTCTCTTTTCTATTTTCTTTCTCTCTCTTTTTCTTTATACTCTCAGTAGCTCTATCAAGAGAGTTTTAGATTTTTTCTATCAGGTCATTCTTGTACTGCACGTGACCATTTTGGTTTGTGTCTGCTGTTTCTCCCTGCAAAGTCAAAACTGCAAAATTCTAATTCATCCAACTACAGATCAGCTTCATCACTATTTAAATCTATTTTCTATGTAAATCTATTTTCAAAGGAGAAACAAGTATATACATGAAACCCAGCACATCGTTTGATTTAGGTAAATTCCTACCAACTCAGTTAATTTCTCAGGAATATTGGGATGACTTATTTCTAAACAAATGAATATTCTGGAGGCATTGGTGTTCAAACTATATGCATCGTATAGAGAGATTCAAAATTAAAAATTATGGGGATGGTACATAGGAATATAAAGAAGTGTCTGCTATTTGCAGTCCCTTAATGCTTAAAATTATGGCCCATGGATCACCAGTGCCTTGTTGTTCCTTATGATGCCTTCCAGAATCACTACCCACAACCTATTCCCCCTTTCCCCACGTATCCCACACACACAGCAACTACCAGTCTTCTAAAATGACAAGTAATTGAAAGGACTCCCTTCGGGCTGTCGTTCTTCCTTTTAATAATGAAGTGTGCTGCCTGCCTTGCAAAGAAGTTATGTGTCACATGCACTATAATGGGAGCCCTTGGGTTTCTGACCAAATTTGTAGTATGCTGACTTGCAAGTTTTGGGACTGAAACAAAGCAAGAGTTAACAGAACTGGGCTGGAATGCCCTCTGAAAGCACACATTCCGTTCTGTCTATAGAAAAAACTAGGAAAAACCAATCCCATTCTGTGAAGCCTTGAAACAGTCCATAAAAACTGGACTTCAGGGTCAACAGGCTAACCTGGTTCGTTGTCTGATGAGCACAGGTTCAGGGCTGTTTTCACCAAATATGGCTATACCTATTTGAATCAGATCAGAATCTAGTCCCATGTATTTTGGGTCATTTGTGAATAATTCATTGGATTATTCACAAAATGAGTGATTCAATTACATTCATGAATAGTGACAGTGGTATGTGGTTTCATAGGAATAACATGACTATTTAGCAAGAATTAATATTTCATTAAAATTCATGATTATTATTAGCTCAGCAAGCAAATTGTTATAATCCAATTATATCTATGGGGCTTTTCAGCTAATCCATTGTCATTAATCATTCTTTCCCTTAGCTACCTCAGGCAGCGCTCTCAAACATTCAAATGAGTCACTCAGATCCATTCATTTGATTATAACCATCTTTGATTTGACAACTCTCTTTGTTTTACTTATGCAAAACATTTTATTTTCTTGCATGACACGTTAGGACTAATAGCCTGGGTGGGCTGTGAGTTCTATATATTAGAATGATTCATCTTTGGTTTACTAGTACAATTTTTCAAGAGAGCTAAATGACACCTAAGACACCTACTCTGTCCATTTAGCATTTATGCATAATTTTTTTTTTTCACAGGAGGATTCAGTGTTACATCCTGGAGTCCCTCCTCCAGGCTCTCAAAACTATCTGCATTTCCACGCATACAGGAAAATAAAGCAAATTTCCGAAAGGGAGAACCTTTGAGGGAGGAAGTTCAAGACTGATATTGCTCACCTGCAAAAACAAAATAATGGACACAAACCTGAATACAGAGGTATGCTTGTAAAAGGCTATATGAATCATCAAGATAAAAAGAGACCTGGCCCTAACTCTTTCAGTTATAGAGAGGTGCCTAGCAGCAATCTTCCCTATAAACCAAGAACAATTCAGATGCATTTCAAATTTTGAAAATATCCTTTTTTGTTACCAGCAAGCAGAGCTGTAAATCTATTTTCAAAGGAGAAACTAGTACGTACATGAAACCCAGCACATCGTTTAATTTAGGTAAATTCCTACCAACTCAGTTAATTTCTCAGGAATATTGGGATGACTTATTTCTAAACAAATGAATATTCTGGAGGCATTGGTGTTCAAACTATATGCATCGTATAGAGAGATTCAAAATTAAAAATTATGGGGATGGTACATAGGAATATAAAGAAGTGTCTGCTATTTGCAGTCCCTTAATGCTTAAAATTATGGCCCATGGATCACCAGTGCTCTGGTAGATGCAGACTGTTAACTCTATTTATCTCCTTGATAGAAAGTTACTAAAAGTAAACATATTTTCTACTCCTATCATAGGAGTAACAGATGGTCTTCTGTGGTTTTACAAGAGGTAGGAGGGGGAAAAAATCTCCAAATTAGTTCTCTGTTAAGAACCCATCCACAGAGACAAGAAAGAAAAAAGAGAGAGGAAAAGGGAGGAAAAAATAGAAAGAGAGAACAAAGAAAAAGAGAAAGAGGGGAGAGAGAGAGACAGTGAGAGTGAATTCTCAAATATTTTTTCCACCACTTACTTTTTGTTTTTATTTCCATCTAGACAGTTTTATAACTACTATAATTATCAGCACTTGCATCACTGATGAGTGATCATCACTGATGAGTTCATCAATGATCATCATGAGTTCATCAATGATGAGTTCATCATCACTGATGAACTGATGAGTGCATCGGGGTTCCTAATCCTTAAAAATACTTGTCTGATTAAAATTAATCTGTGTTTCTATGAATTTAGACATACTCAAACTCCATTTTAAACCCTTAACCTTCAAGTTTTGTGAGGGGTTTCCCTCTAAGTATAGTACCTTAGCAAGATGCTCTCCCATTCCCATAGGGACCTCACGTTCCTTCTCATTATCAGTTTTATTACCCAACAAAAGCACAGGTACATTCTCCCCAGCTGTCTCCTGCAGAACAAAGAATAAATATCAACCAAGGCACCGCATTTAAAAAATCACAGATCAAGAGGATAAAAACTAACAAATGTCACACTACAAGACATTTAAGACATCACAAACATGTCAGGAATTGAAGTTGGATAAAAGACATGAAAAAGACAGAATGCTAGAGATTGCACTAACTCGGCATTTAATAAAAGCACAGAATTTCATCATACTCGATATTAAAATGGAAGAGAAAACTACCATGCTACACAGGCTCTTACATTGCATGTTTATGGCCATTGCTTTTCTAATTATATGGACAGGAAAATAATGACAACATCTGGGTACAATCATGCCAGATAAATTACATAAAGTAGTGGAGAGATACAAAGAATAGGCCCCAAAAATACATAGAATAGGCATGAAACAAAATTTGTTCTGAAATGTAGGCTGAATGCTGCAGCAGTAAATGGACTTGACCTTCTGTCTTCAACTTAGCAATGGTTTGTAGTAAACGAAATTATTCAGTAAAGATGAGTGAACTATTACAGTTTGGAAAAAGACTTTGACATCAATATTTTATTTTTCTGGATCAAAACCTGGAATTCTCCACTTTTACCATACTCAATTATAACAATCACTGATTTGTTAAGATCATATATTTAATAAGGGCCTGTTCTTACAAAATGCATGCTACTATTACTTCAGTGGAGCTACTCAGATGAGGAATAACTATACTTGTTTGGAAACATTTGAATGAATGAGTCCTTATTTCAACTTGCAAAGTCACCTATTGGCCACTACGGAAAACAGAGTATATTATACTAGAACACATCATCAGACCATCATAACTGATGCAAAGCATCTCCCAGTGCTAGTGGTGATCCAATCAGCTAGATAACCTTTATAAGAAATCAGAGGACTCCATGCTGGGCTTTCCCCACCGCTCATTTTAAGTCCTTAAAACCTTGGAACTGTGATTATTTTCATAGGCGCAGAGATTCTAAAAACAGCTTTATTGGGAACTGGAACTGCAGACCAAAATCACAAACAAAAATGTAGTTGTGACAACACAAGAAGCGTGCTGCTGTCTGTACTTCACTCTGCTAACGCTCCCTGTCCAGAAGAAGGTAGAAAATAATGACAGCAGAGTTTAGATTCAAAGTTATGTCATATTACCTCGATGCTTATCAGCCACTGCTTGACAGCTGTGAATGTGTCTTTTGCTGTTACATCATACATGACAATTACACCATCAGCTTTTCTGAAAAACTGCTTGGTAATACTTCGGTACCTACAAGTAAGAACCTGTTTATAGCTCTCTTCAACAGAAGCAGCAATCTGACAATATAAGTAAAATTTTATAGTAGTATCCCCCTGCCGCCCCTACAAAGGAAGATGTTGCCAAATGGTTTCTTCTAATCATCGAGTCTTAGTAAGGATTAAACCCTTGTTAATTTGGTTTATATATGTATTCTAAAATTCCATAAAATAGACAAGGGAGAAGCTGTAATACTGATCTTCACTGCAGATTCCATTTGAAAGGTGAGGCTTATTACAAATTGTAGTAAGCAATCCCATTGTTCCTGAATCATCAGACCCTTTTTCACATTCAGCAAAAGATTCACAGAATACACTACTACCACAAATTACTGCAACAGCAAATAAATTCTTTGCAAAAAAATATTTTTTGAAAGAAAGTGTTTGGAAAAGTTCTTCTCTGCCTTCTTTAATTGATTCTGGGTTAGTCTGGATAATCAGCTGCATATCTCACCTTCTCCCATCCTCTTTAATTTTAAACTTGGAGCAGAAATTTCCTCCTGACAAATTATTCTGCCTAAATCTAGCTAGATTTCCATTTGGGGCTTTTTTTCCCAAGCTTCTTGTAGAAAACAGATCATTATAATCATCCTTGCTTCTAGTAATATAAAACTACACAATAGGTGGCAATGGGGAAGGAAATTACCACTGAAAACTTATAAAAACTTGGGGATCTCTAACTACAATGGGATTGTTTTGGTGAAACTTATTTTTTTAAACTTTTTAAACTATTAAGGTATTTTCTGCTATAGAAACAATTCTAGGTACATTTTAAAATCAGCCTTCTTCCTAAAGATACTGCATGCCTTTTAAGAGCTTTAATAAGAATCTCTTTTACAGATTGGCAGTTTTTCAGTGGAGATTTACCACCAAATTAGCACATTATTCCTGCTAGGCAAAGATCTAAACTATGAATTCACCGGCTATATTAGGAATACTCCTATATTTGTTTCTCTTCCAAGAAGCGTGATTAGGTCCATGCTTACTAATCTTCAAACAGATGATTCAAGGAACAAAACCTTAGAATCTGTACTGGGTTTGACTGGCATAGAGTTAAATTTGATTGTACTAGATTGTACAGGGGCTATGTTCTGGATTTGTGATGAAAACAGTGTTGGTAGCACACCATTTTAGTTACTGCTCAGCAGTGTTTACACAGCATCAAGACATTTTCTGCTTCTTGGACTGCTCTCCCAGTGAGTACACAGGGGTGTACAAGAAGTTGGGAGGCAACACAGCTGGGACAGCTGACCCCAACTGACCAAAGGGATATTACATACCGTATGATGTTGTGGTCAGCAACAGAAGTGCAGGGGGAAGAAGAAGAGAGGTTGGCCAAGGTTGCAGTTGCTCAGGGACTGGCTGGGCATCAATTGGCTGGTGGTGAGCAACTGGGGTTTTTTTTGGTGGTGGTGGGTTTTGTGGTTTGGTTTTGTTTGTTTGGTTTTTTTTAATTATAATAAGCTGTCTTTACTTCAACCGAGTTTTCTCACTTTCACCTGTCTGATTCTCTCCCCCATCCTACTGGGGACGGGTGAGTGAGCAAACAGCTGTGTGGTGCTTAGCTGACTACTATGTTTAAACCAAAACAGAATGTTTCTCACCGTTCCTGGCCAGCAGTGTCCCAGAGTTGCAGGGCTACCTGGGTATTATCTACTGTGATGGTTTTCACATTGTAATCCACACCTGTAACAGAAATAGAAGGTACGATGTCTCTTTATATGCTCAGTTTGATCCTTGAAAGCCTGATCCAGCAAATAGCATCAATTCCAGCAAGTGATCAAGATAGATGCTACATTAAAAATTATGTCCATAGTCTCTAACTATCAGAGAAAAACAAGAGCTTTCATTTGCCAGAAATTCTTCAGTAATAAAATACTGAATGTTAACAGAGTAGTTGAATTTTGTAAAAGCTGTAAAATAAGTAACTTTCCAAATCAGGACACGAGTCAAGGGTCCATTTGACAGTCCACAGCAGTCTAAGCCATTTAGCCTGCAATTCATGCTGTATAACTTCAGTTGTATGAAATTTCAGTGTTTAGTCTGAGCTAGCCACATAGGCACCTTCTACAGTTCGTGAAAAAACACAAGGCACCACACTAAGGGGACACTGGAACCTACGATAAATGCTGAAGATAAATGGACTGAATATGTGGAGAATCTCCTCACCTCTTCAGAATATAGATGATGAACTGACTACTTTTAGGCTAGTTCCCTAATTTTTATGTGGCTAAATGGCAGTGAGACAAAAATTAATTTATCTAAACTTTTAAATTAATCCTCTCCCAATTCCCCTAACCTGTGATGATATAAGTATCTTCTGGATATTTATAATAGTAATTAATCTTAAATTTTAATCAGCCACTGCCGCCTGCTAATAACAACCTGCATCTTCTTGTATTACACACAATCATAGAATAATTCAGGTTGGAAGCAACCTCAGTAGGTCATCAGCAATTTCTTCCACATCAATGGGATTTTTACCACTGGCATTAATGAAGAAGCATCCACAACCACGTTCCTTCAATGGGCAATTAAGAAATCTGGATGGAGGATATATCCATTGCTTATATCTCAAGGAAAGAAATTGGAGCTAGTCTGTAGAAATTCAATAATGCTCTTCTCTCAGGTTGTTCACTTGACTTTTCAAGTGTCTGTATCTTGCCAGCCATAATCCACACCTGTGAAACTCATTGATGTGAAGACTAAATCAGAGCTACGACAAATACTTTCTTGCCATTGCATTTGCAAGAACACTGGACAACCAACCAAAAGATGAAAAGGTCAGACGCATTCCTGTGCTTTTCCTCTGAAAGCTCCAGGCAATTTAATACACTGTGTAAGATCCCAAAGTCTAGAGAAGCGTTATCAGCCATTTACAAGACAATATGGATAGGACATAGCACCAGATTCTTAAATGCAGACAATTGCATATAGGTGTCTAAGCTCCCATTACAGTTAATGAAGATCTAGTCAATGAAGAGCTAGGTGTCCAGGAAATTACTAAGCTCACCCTGAAGCAGGCATCAAGGGTCAGATTAATTGGTCCCTAAGCTCTTCTGGCTGGACCGATTCGGAAAGGATGGTGGCGTAGAATTCAGCTGTTTGGTCACAGACACCTAGTGCTACCGGAGATGCCATTTGGCATTCAAAATGTATGTTTCTGGCAGGCCACCCAGGAGACCTGCTCTATTCCAAAGCAGCAGCCGAAAGCCAGGTGAAATACCTTATAGTGCCAAAATTAATTTAAATCCCTATATCTTAGATGTTCCTTGACTCTAATGTGAACTCAACATATCAGTAGAAATTTAAACTTGGGTGTCTTTATCTACCCTGCAAGTCAAGGGAGCTACAGCAAGCGCTCACCTGAATGTTTTTAGATTGTCACAAATTCAAGACAAATCCATTAATTTAAATACCTTTTATTGTGAACAAGTTTTTTTTCATATATGCTGCAGAATAAGTAAGGCCTAAATACAGACCAAGTACAATGAATCCAGTCAATTACAGTAACTCAACTGTATTGCATACTGAGTTGAGTTGCATACTTAGTTTTTGTACCTTGACTATGTGTCTGACTTTTGAAAGTTTGGTTTACAACTACAGGTAATGTAAGTACAATATAGGTTTTGAAATGTTTGGCTTTGAAAACACAGTTCCAACATATTTCTTTGGTGCTTAGTATAATGCTAAATATTCAAATGTAATTCAAATACTCTATTTTCTCTTTAAAACAAAATCAGGTTACTTAGAGAGATAGAGATGGGGTATGGAGGTGGGATGGTTAGTACAGTGCAGTCCAGAAGACAGGATATCAGTTTCAGAACGGTGAGATCTATAAGGAAATTCCAGCTTCACTGAAATCAATACGATTTTTCTGATTTATTTATTTATGCCAGGATTTCAGTATGGAATCTACTCTGAAACCTCTCCACCAATTATCTGCCTCTCAGTCTAGGAGAACTCACTTTGCATGTCCTACTCTCCTTTTGGATAATGGCTTTTACAACATCTGTATGTTTCTGTTTTATAACACAGGATCTGATCTCAGTAGAAGCCGCTAAGCACTGTTGGAACAAAAATAATAATAATAGTAATAATTTTTCTTAAACTTACCTACAGTAGCAGCTGTGCCTGGGAAAAAACGATCTTCACAAAATCGCCTTAAGAATGAAGTCTTTCCAACACTCGAATTGCCCACAAAAATAATCTTGAATAAGTGGTCCAGGACAGAGTTTATTCTCTCCTCCTTCAAGTAAAAATAAACATTAGTCTCCAATGGTTCTATAAATCCTGTCGCCTCTCCAATTTGTCATGTCTTGAAGGCTAACTGAGATGGAGAGAAGAAGGTATTTTATCCTATCACGTTCTCCATTACTCATTAAGCAATATTCTGTTTCTTAAAATAACTCAGCATTTCAAATGTCTGCCATGCATCATTCCAAATAATTTGAAATGCAGTGATTTGGACTGAGCTCTGGAAGTGCACTGAATACAAACCTTGACATAAGACTGCATTGAAAAATGCACTAAATTCCCAAAAGAAAACAGTTTATGTTCATCCCTGCAAATCAAAACCCATACAGCTTCACACAGCTCTGCTCAGTCAGTTCATCCTGTACCAATGACAATGAGGAAACAGCGTATCTTCACCTAGATAACAGAAGCAAAGTCACAATTTTTTGGCTTATACCATCTATCACCAAATTCTCTCTGCTACTACCGTGGAGCCAAGAGTTTCCATAGAACTACTGCATTCTTCATCTGTGTGACATTACAGGCAGAAGCATGGGGAAAAGAGACAGAGAATTAGACCCAGTTAATCAGGCTGTAAACATCCAGCTATCTTTCTGTCACTCATTTTTTAAGCAGAAAGAAGAACAGTTTGTTCTGCCAATCCATGCCCTGTTTACTGCAGGCTACGCTAAGTGTATGATGGAGAGAATATTTATATCCTCTGTCAAGTAGGTCATTATTCCTAAGACCTCAGGACTTAGGACCTGTACATAGCTCAGGACTTGCTTATGGAAGAACACTGTAGCACCAGCTGGTGTGCAGGGGGTGCCCTAGCTGGCCTCTTCTATTTTGTGCAAAGGTCGGGGGAGGAAGAGGGAGATAGTGAGTTTGTTCTTAATGCTGCAGAAGGGGAGCAAGATCATGGATGCTCCTGGCATTAGTTTGTGGGGCCAGGGGTTGTGAGGAGGGAAAGGGGAGGGGAGGAGAAGGGAGGGGAGGCGAGGGCCTCTACCAGGCATTTGAGGTACGAAATCCCTGAGACTGCTGACTTCAAGAAGACATCATAACTGAACTTACTGCGTGACAGACCTTTGAATGGGACATTGAAGTCTGACCTTGCAAATGTTTTCTACAAATATATTGAAGCCTTACAGAAAGAAACAGAAACAATACAGAGCTGCACTTAATGAAGGGAAAAAATAACCTAACCAAAACTGTATTCCTTAGTATGAAAAAAAATTCATTCACTGCTGTAAATTTTGGGGACAAAAATTTCTCTCTCTTTTGTGAGCTGGGCTAATAGCCCATTACAACTATACAGAGATTTCTCATCTCGTTGTTCACTTCTCTTTTTCTATTAAAATCCCAAATGCAACTATAGTTGCAAACTCCACTGCAACTATAGGCTGCTAGTAATACCCAAACATCAATACAAAGCACATTTTCAGTTCTGCTGAAAAACATTCCCAGCTTATTAGTCTGTATGCTCTAGGAAATAAAACAAGTTAACATACAATCATCAGCTTGGCACCATTTTCACAGTGCTTCTGAGAACACTAAGTAAATACACGGAGTATATGACCTGAAATACCTTGTCCCTAGTGGTCATATACACCTCAGTAGCACTCAAAGACACCAGAGGCCTTCAGCTCAATTCCCAGCATAACAGGCAGTCATTTTTCATTGAGATGTATCAAGTCCATTTATGAAAATAACCTTAATAATCAAACTTGATTCTAAAGCTGCATCTGAACACTAGGGGATACATACTAGGGGATGAGCTACTTCATAGTCTGCTTCAACAAAGTGCTGATGGGATTATGGAATAGCGGCGGGATATAAATTTACTTTAGCTTACAATGTAGTCCGAAAAAGTCTTCCCTAGATGTGTCTTTCAAGCAGTCTTCATATAAATAGTACCCACGTCAAATAACATAACTATCTTTTGTGCAATTTAACACAAATGTGGAAGATGGCAGGTATAAACATAATGGTTCATATTCCATATTGAAAGAACAGAGGGGAGAGGAGCTGCATCTAAGGCAGAGGTTTTGAAAAGAAAAGCTTGCTTTAATTTCCATTATGGTTCCTTCAGGTGTTTCCCCAATCATATTTCTGCTTATGCTAACGGCAGCTTCATCTTCATAGACACTCAGAAAAATGCTCAACCTGACTGTTAACAAAAGAGCAGTTGCTGGCCTCATGTACTGCTGCAAATTCTTAGAGACTTTCAGAAGTCATCTTCCATAGGATGGAAATGGACTTGTTCATTTCTAAAAGGAGAAAAAATTTACATTGGTTCTACTCGCCTAAAAGATGCAGTAGGTCATAAAGGATTATCAGCTAAATGACTGTGAATGTATGGTGAATAGCAGCAAGGAGCCCGAGTTCAGTACAGTAAGCAATGAGATCATGTAATGCAGTAATACAGAGCCATGCAGACTACAAGAACACAAATGCCGATGAATTGAAAAATACAGGTTGTCTCAGACCCTTCATCTTCCTATTGTAAAACAGAGAATGGCAGGACTTCTTATCTGAGTGAGCTACATATGTAACAGCTGCGGGAAATCATTCTGCTTCCTTTGCACAAGTATTTCTAGATCCTACATTCCTTTGCACTGCAGATCCTTTGTGCAGCAAAACATGAGGGGAGAGAAAGACTGGCGGCAGAAGATAGTCTAGTTGAGATATGGCCCTGAGGCTCATACATCATGATGCAGCAAGCAGGGAGTTATCTTTTCTGAAGTGTTCTTCAGCTCCAGTTGAGGATTATATGCAAGAAAAAGACTTACCACTCCTCCTAGCCCAGACATGCTGTCAGGAAGGGGAATCAGCGTGTCAGCACTGTACAGGACAAGATCACTTCTGATGTCTAAATCTCATGGTCAAAATGCGGTGATCCCAAGAGCTATCATTTAGGAAATGCACAGTTGTATGAGAAATTCATCAGACTACAGCTGGCGTACGGAAGGAGACAAAGCACTACTCACACAGAGTGGCAGCGGTCAGACACCTACACAGTTTGGTGACTGCCTTAAGCAACGGAATGCCATCAACTAAATGCTCGTTGGTAGGCCTGGTCAGCAGGCCAAGAGGAACGTGCAGGACCACGCACATATTTCAGTGCCACATGGACAGTTTATCAGAAAGGAGTGTTCTGCTGTGTTCTTTTTAAACTAAATTTTATAAAACAAGCAAAAAGCTAACCCAACCTAAGGGCTGGGCTAATGCACTGACACTTCTTGGGGAAAAAAAAGTTATAAGTGACCTTTGGAAATGAACTTCTTATTTACCCTCATGATGTTTCTTTAGAAACTGAAACAAGATGTTTTCAACAACCAGGCAGAGATATATTGTGATTTGTTCTCTCCTCTCCCTGCTCGCTCTCAACTGGTTTTGGGAAAAAAAATAAACTCTAGAAAACACGATCTGAGGGAATGCCCAGTTCCTACCCAGCTGAGAGAATGTATTTTCAAGGTGCATGACTGCTGAAAGAGAGCAGGCAGGACACGTTTGTTCTAGCTGAACCTGATGATCTACCTGGATGTTGCTCTCCTGAAGTCCAGTGATGCCTTACTTCAAAAACGTGACACAAAATCAGTCACATAGCAAGTAAAAAGTATGCATTGTGCTAAATCATGTCCGAGGATGGAGCTCTGTTCTGTGCCCTAGACTTTTTATTAAAATGTACCACTTAGAATTTATTATGTAATCATTGCATAATCCTATAATAATTTTTAAGATATGCTTGCTTCTTCTAAAAGAACTGTGTAATTATGACCAAGTATAACCATTTTCCCTATACTTTAATCTTTTTAATAAGTGCTTCAAGAATCTAAAAATGAGTAATACTTAACAATGATACTAAAATTAGAAAACAAGCACAGCTAGTTCTGAAGCAATAGCAGTGCAAGAAGGACTTTAAACTCCAAAGAAATGTAGCTTCCAGCACATTGTTTTAAGGACTCTTATTGCATGGTGAATTTATTGTTAACATGCACATACAAGCTAGAGCTGAAAAAAAAATCTGTATTTCAATTTACTAATTAAAAGTCTTCTCAAAAAATAATTAAAAACTAAAGATATTTGCTCTTATTATTTCTCAGAAAGCGTAACATCTACCAAAGCTGACTCAAAAGAATCAGAATATGAGAAATGTCACCTTCTGACAAAAAAACAACCCCAACTTTTCAAAAAAAGAGTTGCTTCTTTTTTAGACCATTGCTACTTTTCAGCGGACCTTCTTGTGTCATCTATTACAAGGCTTAACTTCACTTTTCCTAAACAGTCTTTCAGACCTAAGTATATACACACAGTGTCTGCAGTTACCAATGCTTTAGGGTGAGCTTCCCTTCTTTGCACCCTCAACATTTACTTGCAGTGTATTTCCATCTCCCTCTTCACACAATGGCTTAATTTGTCATGCTTTAACTTAAAAACCGAAACCTAAATAATTTCAGATTCTAAGAATAATGCATTACCCTTCAACACCATTTCATGTTTTCCAAGGTCCAATAGAATAGAACAGAATAGAATAGTTCCAGTTGGAAGGTACCTACAACTATCATCTAATCCAACTGCCTGACCAACTCAGGGCTGACCAGAAGTTAAAGCAAATTATTAAGGGCATTGTCCAAAAGTCTCATAAACACTGTCAGGGATGAGGCATCGACCACCTCTCTAGGCAGCCTGTTCCAGTGTTTGACCACCCTCTCAGTAAAGAAATGTTTCTTCGTGTCAAGTCTGATTCTCCACCGACACAGCTTTGAACCATTCCCATGCGTCCTATCACTGGATACCTGGGAGAAGAGATCAGCACCTCCCTCTCCACTTCCCCTCCTCAGGAAGCTGCAGAGAGCAACGAGGTTGTCCCTCAGCCTCCTTTTCTCCAAACTAGACAAACCCAGAGTCCTCAGCTGCTCCTCATAGGACATACTTTCTAGCCCTTCCACCAGCTTTGTCACCCTCCTCTGGACACATTCAAGGAAGCATTCATCCTATTTAAATTGTTAAATTTTGGGGCCCAGAACTGCACACAATACTCAAGGTGAGGTCCCTTTTGTCCCCTTACATTTGACAGTGTTTCCTTCCCTACAGGCTGCTCTCTAGAAGATGATGGTGAGTGCTCCATTGATTGTTCTGTGTCTTTCTTATCCATTTCCATCTCACAAGAAGTATTCTCATCTTCTTCAGTCCATCTATTCAGCTGCTTATCAACCAGCCTGTCAAGAAGCTGGGGTAGGTGATCTTCCTCAATTGATATAATTCTTTGGAGATGCGATGCTTTAGGCATTCCTCCAGTGGCTCCAGCATCAGGCTCTACAGAGAGAATTCCATTCAGTCCAGCAGAATTCCTTCTCTTTGAGTTACTGAAAACATCATCTTCTTCAAATGAATGGCTAGACAGAGAAAAATGTAAGTACCTCACAAAAATACACTGGACCTCGTCTTATTCCTATTGTTTTATTCTAGTGTAACTGAATTTAATCTCCCATGTTTTTTACTACTCACAGCAGACATAGTAGATTCAGTTCAACATCTACTGAAAAGTCAGCTCATCATACAACATGTATGTATATATATAGTGCACTTGATAATTATATGCATCATGGGGAAAGCTAAGAACTTACAGGGAAAACCTGAACCAAAATACAAAACATAAGATTAGCCTAATTTCATGGAATAGCTAAAGTAAGTTTCTCCACCGTGATTTCCTACTCCCCTCCCCACTCCATTCTGGAAGAATAAAACAGCTCCCCAACCCTTTCTATGTGTAATCTAATTCTCTCTTTAGCGGGTAAGAGGGAGATGGTTCTGTTTAATGTGGATGAAAAAAAAAGCCTAAGCGGGGATTCAACAGAAGGGGGAGTGTAAATAAAATAGATCCAGAGTCTTCTCAAATGTGTGCAACGACCACAGGTGCAAGTTGCAATAAGAGAAATGCTGACTTGATACAGTGAACAAAATTTCTTCATAAGACTGGTGCAGCAAGGGAACAGGTGCCCAAAGAGGCTTTGGGAACTCCATCCAGATGTTCAAAAACTCAACTGAACAAGGCCCTGAGCAACCTTATCTAGTTTTGGAGTTATCCGTGTTTAAGCGGGAGATTGGACTAGAGACATCAGAGGTCCTTCCCACCTAAATTTTTCTATGATTTTTTTGTGCCTTAATTGTTTTTGTCAATTATGCTCCGCTTCTCAGTACTGAACTTAACTAACCTGCGTCTCTGAAAGTTTTCCCTGCATACACTTCATGACCTCATGCCTGCAGGGACATTGTCTTAGTTGCTATTTCAAAGTGAAATACTAGTCTTCTTTCCAGCACCTCTTGTCTCAAAGAAAACATGCTAGAATTTCACTGAGATTACGATCTTATTCCTGTTGATTTCAAGTTTACAACCACACTCTTGAGAATTAAATTTTCCATGTTTTACTAGTTCCATATCCCATGCTTTACAATAGGACTGCTGCCCTCTACCATGGGACGGGAGAAGGTATACTCTTACCAAGGACATTGTACCACATCAACATAAGGTGATGGGCAAGCTGTTGTTGCCTCCCAGCATATACTCATCCACAACAGGGAAGTCTCTTGCCTTTGCAGAAAGTACACTTGTTTTATGTGAAAATTTGCCTCTTTATTTCCAAATTTCTTAAAAAGCACAGTAACCTTATAGTGACAGATACTTTAAAAATACATGCTTTGAAAAGTCTAAAGGTATCAGAAAGAAAACATTCCACATCATCTTTCTATAAGCCTCATTGTACTCAAACAGGGAACACAAGAAAAGTTCTTACCTATTAGGCAGCATCTTGCCCTCTATGTATTTCCCAATGACAGACCCTGATCGCTGCTTCCAGCTGGCTTTTGGAACACTTGTTTTGCATTTCTGCAGAAATACAGAATACTACTTACTAATTTACTTCTATTGTTCATTATGGTTAACTACCTTCATTCCTAATGCTCAAATAATGCTATGAGTATGAAAGAAAAAAATGTAGAAAAAAATCCTAGAGGCATAAATGTTTCAAACTCCTGATTGATAAACAATCAGAACATGGAAACTCCAGATTCTGAAAGAATTCATCTTCTTAGTAAACTAAGGAGACCACAATAAAATAGCATAATGCCATGAAAAGAAGTCAATAGATGTATGGTAATTTACACTAGTAGCTTCGTGTAGGAACTAGAACACAAACAAGTTTGAAGTAAGTGTCCTTAGTCTACTTAAGCCGGAGTACCTTTGGAAATTCTTCGGGGCCTGGGTAAAATTTTAATGTGATCTGCTCTTACCCAGTACCGATAGGTATTCATGTACTGATTCAGGTACTCAGATATTGTAGTGTTGTATAAACAGTTCAGGATATTAGCTACTCTTGACTGAATAGATCGTTCAATTTTTAAGTTATTTTGTCCTCTCATGATTGCATCCTTAGTTTCTTATAAAATATATTACTCTCCCTCAAGATAGCTCCAATTTTATAATTCTAAAAATGTAGCTCTAAAATTGTTCAGCAAACAAACTTATTCCCAAGTGAGAAAAAAATGATATAAATTAGGAACGGGGCAAGATTTAAGTAGCACAAGCGTCTGTCTCCTGAAGAGCTTTCTGATCCCCTTCTTTTGGGGTTGCTCTGATATGTGTTTGCTCAACACTAGGTTTGAAAATAATAGTTGTTTACCTGTAAAAATATGTCACGTTCATCTTTGAGATGTTTGTTCCTCTCCCTGCAAAGAGAACACAAATAAAAGAAACACTGAGGCCAAGTATTTAGAACTGCTGACTTTTCTACTCAGCACTAACAGACAGACTGCCAGTACAACAGACAAGACAAATGCACTTTAATTTGGCATATCTCCACCCTTGATCGTACTTTATTTATATTCTCACCACAGCCAGTTGTCTATCTGGGCCATTGAATCTCCAGTAGGGCTATGCTGATTAAAGTAAGGTGGCATCTGGCCCTCATTCTGTAGTTTATCAAAACAAATGCCTTAACACATAGAAATCAGTTCTGGTCAATATGCCTTCACTTACTCTAAATTAGAATGTTTAAAGCTTTTCACAGTAAAGATTACTTCTTAATGTGGAGAGGGTGTAATGAACCTCCTGAAAGGAGGGTGTAGAGAGGTGGGTGTTGGCCTCTTCTTCCCAGGGAATAATGACAGGACCAGAGGAAATGCTCTGAAGTTGCAGCAGGGGAGGATTAGATTAGATATTAGGAAGAATGACTTTACTGAGAGAGTGGTCAGGCACTGGAACAGCCTGCCCAGGGAGGTGGTGGAGTTGCCATCCCTGGAGGTATTTAAGAAACGTGTATATGTGGCACTTCAGGGCATGCTCTAGCGGCACGCTCTAGTGGCAGAGATTGTAGGGTTTTTTTGTGTGTGTATGGTTGGACTCGGTGATCTCAGAGGACCTTTCCAACCATGACGATTCTGTGATTCTGTGGTTCTGTGAACACCATCTCTATTCAACTGGTGACAGCTGTGAAGGTCAGTTATGCCCCTCTGAGAGCTACCCGATGTAGCTGCCATGGAAAAGTCTCCCTAGGGAAACATCCACCTTCCATTCATTATAGAGAAGAGATGAAAACGTCGAGTGGAGACACCAAGCGATCAGCCAGCTCTGACAACTCAACTGCTTAGTACATCATTCATTGTCTCCATCCATTGCTGGCCTGACCACAAAAAAGACTGAGCAGCCATTACAGTCTTGGTGAACAGAAACAACCTCTGCTGTCAGACGTTTCTATCTATGGCCCTATTACCAGCAGCAGGCAAGATCACACCACATGGAGTGGCCTATGGGAAACACACTGCAAAGTAAGAGCCTTTCCTCAAGCGTGGCAGCTTTTTAGGTAACTTTAAAATGAGGCCTCCTGAAGGCAATGCAGTGAATGAAGGCCTACAGGAAAGTACACTCTATAGCCCTTGCAAACTTACCATTGAGCAAACAAAAACATTGCTGCACACTAAAAAGAGGGTTACAATTATGTGAACTCCAAACTCTGAAGTCTATCAATACAGAAATGTTACAGACAAACTTAGCTAGCTCTATTTTGATATAATTTTACAAATAAACAATTTGGGGAAAGAATCTTTGTTTTGGCTGTACCCCTATCACTTGAGAAATAACAGAGCCTTTTAGTAAGCTTCAAGTCTCCTGTGGTCAGGCATCTACTACAGAACCAGCTCAGAAGAGTTCACCATTGTTTTGTTTTACACTTGACTTTTGGAACAGAGATTGTCCTACAATACTGAATTGCCAAAACAAAGCAAGTCTTTCATCTTACTGCCTTCTACTGTGTGCCAGAGTGGGGCTTAGAAAATGCATATTGTCTTTTGTAACCATTTTTGCTATCTTTTGTGTAATTATCCTATGGCAGGTTGACCTCGGCTGGCTGCCAGATGTGCACCCAGCCACTCTCTGACTCCTCCTCCTCAACAAAACAGGGGAAGAAAATAAGGTGTTGGTGTCCTGGTTTCAGCTGGGATAGTTAGTTTTCTTTCTAGAGGTTGCTTTGTTTCAAATTTGGTATGAAAAGGATGTCAATAATGCATATTGTTTTAGTTATTGCCAGGTGATGCTTATATTTTTCAAGGACTTTTTTCAGCTTCCCATGGATGCTGAGAAGGAGCATAAACAGAACAATAGAATAGCTAATGGAATACTCTGTACCATAGACATCATGCTCAGTATATAAATGGGGTTAGCCAGGGGGGCAGGTACTCACGAACACTGCTCGGAAAGGTGCCAGTTCCACCAATTCACTGGGTGGTGAGAGTGACGCGTGTCATTATTATTATTGTTGTTGTTATTTTCCTTTTCTGTTATTGTTCTAATAAACTGTCTTTATCTCAGCCCACAAATGTTGTTTTTTGGGGGGTTGGTTGTTTTGTTGGCTTTCTTCTTCCCTCCTTTTCTGCCTCTTCTCTCTGCCTTTCTTGGGAAGGGGAGAGTGGGAAGGAGGGGTGAGCGAGTGGCTGCATGGTCTTAGTTGCTGGCTGGGGTTAAACCACGACAGATGGAAAAGCTTGTGGGTCAAGACAAAGGCAGAAAGATTGCTTACTGTGACGGTGTGCTCATCCTCCCCAGGCGCCACCCTAATCTTTATCTCATGTAACCCTACCCAAGCAATAACCACCCATGGTGGTCATAATGGGTGCATGTAGTCGTGTTGGCTGCACCAGGCTCAACTTCGTTTTGGGGAGACAGATTACAACACAATAGCCAAGGACTAACTTGAGCAATACTGGTACTGTGGTCAGCATGCAAATATGACTATAAATTAATCTTCTTACTCCCATAAACAGTGGACAGCCCAAGAGCCCTTTGAGCTGTCCTGCGTGGCAGCAGGCTGCATGCCAGGATCTCCCCTTGAGCAGGGACACCACTCAAGGTTACTTCTCAAGATTCAGAGATTCCTTGCTGCAACAGATCCTCAGTAAGTGACTAATAGCATGCTAAACTTTGAAATCTTAGCTATATAATTGCACATATATAATCCTTTAGACATAAACCGTTGACCAAGTCTGGGACTAGGATTGAATCCGGCCGCACCTAGACTCCTCTCTGAGAAGGAGTTGAGAAAGCAAGGGGGTCCTCTCTGAACCTCGTGACTCAATGGCAGTGTCTCCCTGACAGCTCTGTCTGACTCTGTCCTCTGTGCAGTAAATAACCAAGTGTACCTTGCCATCAAATCTTGTAAAACACTACTGCATTTACCATCAAACTTTGTTAAATCCCTGGTTTATATTTGCCGCTTCTCTCTACAAATAAAGTGTATCGCTCCATCCACGCCATTCACCAACTGCCATCACAGACAAAACAGACTCAACTGTAGGATGATTTTGCCTCAGTCTTCACTGATAAGGGCTCTAACCACACCGCTCAAGTTGCAGAAGACAAAGGCAGGGACTGGGAGAATGAGGTACTGCCCACTGTAGAAGAAGACCAGGTTCGAGACTGGCTGAGGAGCCTGAAAGTGCACAAGTCCATGGGACCTGATGGGATTCATCCATGGATCCTGAGGAAACTGACAGATGAAGCTGCCAAGCCACTATACATGATATTTGAGAAGTCCAGGCAGCCTGGTGGAGTTCCCACTATCTGGAAAAGGGGAAACATTACCCCTGCTTTTAAAACGGGCAAAAAGGAAGACCCAGGGAACTACAGGCCAGTCAGTCTCACCTCTGTGCCTGGCAAGATCATGGAGCAGATCCTCCTGGAAACTCCGCTAAGGCACCTCCTATGGAAAATAAGGAGGTGATTTGCAACAGCCAACATGGCTTCACTAAGGGGAAATCATGTCAGAAAATTTAGTAGCCTTCTACAACAGTGTTACAGCATCAGTAGATAAGAGGAGAGCAACAGACATCATCTACCTGGACTTGAGCAAAGTACTTGACACTAGCCCATATGACATCCTTGTCTCTAAATTGGAGAGACATGGATTTGACAGATGGACCACTCGTTGGATAAGGAACTGGCTGGAAGGGCACACTCAAAGAGTTGAGGTCAACAACTCGAAGTCCAGGTGGTGACCAGTGACAAGCCCTGTTCCTCAGGGATCAGTACCAGGACCAGTGCTGTTTAACATCTTTGTTGGCAAGATGGACAGTGGGATTGAGTGCACCCTCCGCAAGTTTGCTGATGACACCAGGCTGTGTGGAGTGGTTGACATGCTGGAGGGAAGGGATGCCATCCAGAGTGACCTGGACAGGTTTGAGAGGTGGGCCCATACCAACATCATGAAGTTCAACAAGGCCAAGTGCAGGGTCCTGCATGTGGGCTGGGGCAATCCCAAGCACAAATACAGGTTGGGCGGAGAATGGATTGAGAGCAATCCTGAGGAGAAGGACTTGGGGGTTTTGGTAGATGAGAAGCTCAACAGGAGCCAGTATTGTGCACTTGCAGCCCAGAAAGCCAACCGCATCCTGGGCTGCATCAAAAGAAGAGTGGCCAGCAGGCTGAGGGAGGGGATTCTCCCCCTCTACTCTGCTCTCGTGAGACCCCATCTGGAGTACTGCATCCAGATCTGGAGCCCCCAACAAAAGAAGGACATGGACCTGTTGGAGCAAGTCCAGAGGAGGGCCACGAAGATGATCAGAAGTTAGAGCAACCCTCCTATGAAGACAGGCTGAGAGAGCTCAGGTTGTTCAGCCTGAAGACAAGACTCCGGGGAGACCTTATAGCAGCTTTCCAGTACCTGAAAGGTGCCTATAAGAGATCTGGAGAAGGATTTTTTACAAGGGCATGAAGCGATAGGATGAAGGGTAATGGCTTCAAACTGGAAGAGGATAGATTTTGATAAGATAATAGGAAGAAATGTTTCACTATGAGGGTGGTGAGGCACTGGAACAAGTTGCCCAGAGAAGTTGTGGATGCCCCATCCCTGGAAGTGTTCAAGACCAGGCTGGATGGGGCTATGGGCAACCTGGTCTAGTGGGAGGTGTCCCTGCCCATGGCAGGGGGTTGGAATTAGATGATCTTTAAGATCCCTTCCAACCTAAAACATTCTATGGTTCTATGATTCTATGACGAGAAACAAAGAGAAAAATAAAATCATCTTCTCCCCATCCCTTTTTCTTCCCAGGCCCAACTTCACCCCTGCATTCTTGACTCTTCTACCTTCTTCCCAACCCAGAGTGGTGCAGGGTGACGGGGATGGGGGGCAGGGGAGCTGTGTAGTCAGTCCACAACACCTCATCTCTCCTCACACTTTTCCCTTGCTCCAGTGTGGGTTCCCTTTCACAGGTTACAGTTGTTCACAAACTGCTCTAGCATGGATCATTTCTATGGTGCACAGTCCTTCAGTAACAGACTGCTCCAGTGAGGGTTCCCCACAGGCCACGGTTCCTGGTAGAAAACCTGCTCCTGCCTGGGCTCCTCTCCATGGGCCTGCTCTGTGCAGTCTGCAGGGGAATCTCTGCTCCCACGCCCGGACCGGCCTCGGTGTCTGTAGGGCTGTTTCTCATGCATTTTTTCCTCACTCCTCTCTCTCAACTGCTGCACAGTTTTTTCTGCCCTTTCTTACACATGCTTTCTCAGAGGTGCCACCACCTTTGCTGAGGGGCTCAGCTGTGCCCTGCAGTGGGTCTGATGGAGCCGGCCAGGACCGGCTGTGTCTGGCAGGGGGCAGGCCCGGCCGCTCCTCTTTGGCTGCCCCTGTAGTGCACCACTGCCAACACCTGGAAACCTAGACCCAGTACATACCCCAACGTAATTTCGTCCTTTAATGTACCTCTTTAGAATGACACAAGAAGTTTTTGAATGTAAGGTTTGAATTACCTTAAAAAATCCAGCTGCTTCAGAAGTCCTGACTTCTCTCTCTGCAAGGTTTCTGTCACTCGGTACACCTCCCTGTAATGAAAATAAATAAATAAAATTGTTCTAACCATGGTAACAACACTGCTAAAATGCTTCCCCCTAGGAGTATCCAAATTTGAGACTTCATCTTCTCCACACCTGTAGACTTTATTCTGTATGAATATTTACTAATTTTAAAAAAGTTTATTCAGTATAAGGTCCACAGCACCACAGCATTTTGAAGGAGCAGAGGTTCTTTTTAAAAAAAACTATAGCTTTATAATTTCTCTATCCAGAGAGCTTAATATACACTGATAACAGCAGTTGCATCATTCAGAGAACACATACTGCTGAAATCCTTCTTGCTCATGGCCACTGAAGACCATGAAACGTCTAATCCAGAATTAGAATTTATCCTGCTGCTGCAACCACATGCCAGGCTCACATATCTATATTCCCTACAATTTCTTTTCCGTTCCTGACTTTAACAGTTATTCTGCTTAAACGTTGGACAGATTTTTCCACTAGATTTACACCGATTACTTCAACTTAACGCAAATCGGTATCTGGCCTTAAATGTTTTTTTGCCTTTCAGGGAAGCCTCAAGTTCTTCCTGTGCATGATGTATTTTAAAAGGCAGAATGTATTTTAGAAGGTAGAATGTCTCACTAAGCAAACACAAAGAGCTTAGTAAAACGTAAAAACGTTACAAGGCCTTGTGAAACAGGACACTTTGAATAAACAACACATGAATATACCCTTGAAGAACAGAAGGCTGATAACAAGGGAACATCCCTCCGCAGAAGGCACCAAAACTGGCTGAAAACCGGACAGCCACTAGAAGAAGCATAAAGTCAACAAAGATCTGCAGTAACTGGGGAATGCTAAAGGCGGCAGTGGGAGATCATGACCACCGAGTCAATTAGAGACTGAACAGAACTACCCCACCACCACCGTACTGGAGTATGCGCACATCAATTAAAGGACATTGTAACTTTATATTAAAGCAAGAGACTGCACTAACCAATAGAAATTGTTAAGATAAGGTACTAACTAATAATTATAATTAAGGGTGTGTATTTCTGTGTTTTGAACTGTATAAATATTCCAAGGAGTTTGCAGGCCAGTGTGCGGGCTTTGTGGATTACCACTTAGCATCCATCTCTGCAGAAATGATTTAAATAAATACCTCTACTCTGTGTGCATACTGGCATCTTGCACACGAGGTAAACAACGCTGATTTGGGACAACATGCACAGTCTGAACATGACACCTGCTCCAACAACTCAGGTCTTACCAGACTGATAAAGATGTTTAAAGCAACACTGCAGGTGCAGTTGAGTAGGGCTGAGCTCTAATTCCATAAAACACTATTGAATCCAAAGTGCTTTGTAAATGCAGTAGTATTATTCAGCAGTCTGAACTGCTGGGCAGATTTCCTCTGTAGCTTTAAATTCAGATCATTCCACAGTCCTTGCTCTGGATCTGAAAAGAGAGGCCTCAAAGGGGATACAAATAACCTTGAGGAGGAATATTTCTACCATCTACTTCCAAAACACACATCAAATATGCAAATCTAAAAATAGCGTTCTTAAACACAGTGGCTGTTCTTTAACAATCATTTATCAACAAAGTTCTTTATTTATACCCTCAAGAAAAACTACATTTTTAGTAACTAAGTAGAGTTTTGCACAAAGCTTAACAGAAAAAGAATATGACATTTGATGTAATATTCTGCTCTATCCTGAAATAAGCCAAATAGCCACAGCTCTGAGTTAGGTAGTTCATTGCTGAAATGTATAGAGTCTGGCAAGATGTGCACCACAGTCAATGTGCTCTCCATCGGCAACAAGAGGGTTTTACAGATCCCTCAGCATTTTTTTAAACCTACATTCCATTACATGAACTCCAGTGAACATTTCTGCCAATTACAGCTTCAGAGTAATGTAACTTTTGCTTTGTACAGAAGGCTAGAGCAAGACAGGTAGATTGATCCATCACTTAAAGGCCATTTCTATCCCTCAAAATATGAACTGTAAACATTTCTTCTTGAAAAGTATTTTTAATTCAGATTCAGAATCTGAAATCCAAAACATTTGAATTTGAAACTCCAAAATGATGGTTCTGGATTGCCATAAGTCCTTGTATGAATTGTGATTTAGCTGCATAAGCTACATTTTACATTGCGAGCCAGGATCCTTGATCAGAAATGATGTACTAGACTTGCTTTTGATGAAGAAAAGAAGCACATCCTAGCCATGTCATAGCCAGAGAACATTCCAAGAAGCAGTTTCATATAGAGTTAGCTTTGAGGAGGATGGAGCATCATGTGCCACAAATGTAATTTCTGGAAGGAATCCCACTGGTATTTCAAAACTAATACATACTTTTTAACCAATTAAACTGATTTTTAATTCCAAACACCTCCAACAAATGGGGGTGGGAGAACGCTGATATTTTTAAGAAGTAGCAAAAGATTCCGTAGAAGCCAGATACACTACAGAAAACATGCTTAATGACTTGAGGGAAAATTATTAGACCCGCACTTGGCTTTTGTCCTAGTTCTGGTGGGGATAGGGTTAATTTTCCCCAGGACCCGGCAGAGGACACAGGTATTCCATACCATGTGACACCATGCCCAGTCTATAGCCGGGAGCTGGTCAGGGCAGGGGGCAGGAAGTCACCACTTGAAGCAGGCTGGGGCATCCTGGGTCCAGTTGGTGAGTGGTGGTGCAGACATTTCTCTATCAGTGTTATTGATGTTGTTTTCCTGTTCCCTTTGCTGTTCTGTTAAACTGCCTTTGGCTGTGGGGGCGTTTAGAGAGTGGCCACATAGTTCTTTGTTGCCGTCTGCTGGTGCTTTCTGCTTATGACACAAACTTAAATCACAGCACTGAATACCCTGAGAAGAAGGCTCACTGGCACGCTAAGCAAATGCATTAGAACCACTGCAACTGGAGACTTACATTTCCTTCTCCTCCTGTAGTTTTGATGCCTCCTCCTGAAGCACCTGTAACTGTTGTTGAGCCTGTCTTAGTTCGTGAGAAGTTCTCTCCAGGTCTCTCAGCAGCTCCTTGTTAGTCAGCTTCAGCTTGGTGTTCTCTGCTTTGGTTTCTTCTTTGCCACTGAGAAGTTCTGTACATTGCTGCTCTAACTGGGATGGAAGAAATGAGAACAGAAAGTATGATGACCACCTGAGGCCTCTTGCTGTTGAGGCTTTCAATTCAAGTCATAGAGGTTAGTTGAATAGGGAAGCTCTTTCTATCAAAGCCAACATATGAATAAAACACTCTTCCACTGCTCTGTGTACAGACATAATTATGTTACACAAAAGCAAATCCATTCCACTCTATGACTGAATTTCATCCAGTTCAAAATTGTACCAAGACAAACCACAAAAAAAGTGTTTACAGAGCAGATTAGCGGTACTTAGTTGATACTCACAATTCATATTTTAGACAATTTCCCACAATGACAAGGCCTACACAGATCAATTCATAGCTCTGCCTAAAAACTGTTATATTTAAATCTGGTAGCTGCTAAACCTTCCCACTCCAATAATATCAACAAACAGCAACCTTTCTGCCATCTCAACTAAGTCTGCCAAGAAGTGTGAATTAGGGCTTTTTTAGTCACTTTTATATTCACTTTGCAAAGTATATAGAAAGGAAAGATACCTCTTCCCCGTGCAACAGGTAACAGCAGATGACAGTGGCTTCTAGTATGTAAAAAAGTTCCACCTGCTTCTCCCTGGCTAACTGAGCAAATTAAGATGACACAGCAAAAGTTAAGTCCACTTAAGCGGACTAAAAATTAGTCCACTTCATATTAGGGAAGGCACTGCTGACCTAAAAATATAAAAGCTTTTTTTTATTTATTTCTTTCTTTTTCAGTATGCGTTTTAAGGGATGTAAAATGTACCAGAAGCATTACAATGTTACCAGTTCAATCCTCCAGATCTAAGACACAACAGAGGAATTTCTTAGAAGCCTCATTTTGCACACCCCAACAAGCAGCGCTCACCCAAACCAAAATCTGTCCTTACCCAGCTCTGCCAGTCTGTTCACACTCCACAACACTGCTGTTGTTCCAGTCTTGGTTTTGAATGCAATCTTAAGACCCAGGTTCAAAACAAAGGCAGAAAATACGTTCTAGCTGGGATTGTGAAAGGTCAGGAGCAAGATCAGAGTGGGAGCACTTATTTCAGCAGCAACACCAGCTTAACGTATTTGCCGACCTGTAGCCTCAGCAGGCTCACAGCTCATATGGAACACTGACTAGCTGAGCATGAGATTACTGCTGAGCAATGTTGGTTTACATTAGAATCACAGAATGGTTAGAGTTGGAAAGGACCTAAAGATCATCCAGTTCCAACCCCCCTGCCGTGGGCAAGGACACCTCCCACTAGACCAGGTTGCTCAAAGCCACATCCTTCCTGGCCTCGAACACCTCCAGCAACACTTCAGTTCCTGAGTATTGCTTCTATTCCAGGAGTGGTTTTGGCAGAAGCAAAAAGTGATCACACAAAGAAGAACTTTCAAAAAGCTTAAGAGCAACAAATTCCAGGTAGAAATCCGACTTAAATAGTATTAAGGCCATCTGGAAACTTACACAGAGACTGGCCTGGAAATGTAACTGCAATGGTAGCCATCATCAGCTCCCAGAATCATAGGTACTGATTTTAGAAATAATTGCTACAAATCCTGGTGCTTACTTTTGTGGGAAAAACAATTATGTTGAAACTATGCTCAATAGCAGACGCTTATAATATTTAAACTCCAAGACACAACACAAAGAGAAAGGGTTATTTCACAGCAATACAGAGCTCCTTCCTTTCATCGTATCTATACAATCCTTTAAGTCATGCCAAACAGTACTTTCAAAGCATTCATTTAAACAACTCCCAATACAGTGGAATAACTCATTAGGTGAATGCTCAGCTGGTATAGAATGGCATAGATCCTACAGGCTCTAACTGCTTTTTGGACCTGCAAATTGTCTACCACAGTCATCAAGCAGATGAAAATTGATTGGGAAAAACTCATGGCTCACAGTCATGTTTAAGAAAATCTAAAAAGCAGAGAGAATTAACCAATTACCATAGGTCAAGCAGAGACACAGTAGCCGATGGTGTATATTCTCTTTTTTTGACAGAAGTGGGAGGAAAAACTCAGAAGTCTAACATCAAGTAAAGAACTGGGATTGTCCAATACAAACTGTTGCTGAGGGCAGCTATTGCTGACTCTCAAAGACACATACATTAAGCACTCTCCATATATTCTCTTGTTCTTAGCTCAGCATTCTATCTGTACTATTTCTCTTGGGTTTTTTTTCCTGTTAATTTCAAGTGTGTGTGAAAGATGAAACATATATACAGTGTGATTATTTTGCTTTATGCCTTTTTAAACAATCCTATCACTTGATGTGCATTTTTGAGTGCTACTAATCTGTGTTCTCATGGATCTCTCACTCAGAATCCCAAGATCATACTCTTCAGTGGCTGTCATCAGCACAGAACCCATCGTTTTATGTGAGGAGCCCAGTAACTCACCTGCATTTTGCCTGGTCCAAATCTACTTTCTTCCCCTAATACAAGATTCTGTGCCCTAGATGTTATGCTGGGCCTGTGCCCTAGATGTTATGCTGGGCATCTTCTGTCCCCAGTGTCTCCTTCGAGATATGCCATCACACTTTCCTTGAGGAACACTATTGAGAAAATCTTGTGCTTTAGAGCAAGCTCACATAGAGCAATCTGACAATTGAAGATCATGGTAGCCAGCAAAAAGACCTAGCCAAATGAATCTTGGCCTACAGAAGGCTAGCCAACATGAAATCAGATCAGTATTTTAATGACAGCAGGAAGAAGACCTTCAGAAGGGAGACTCCCTCTGACTAAATCAGCAGAAACAACACTTGAACTCATCTTGTCTGGAAGTTTCCTTTCACATTTTTGTAATCATTTCCAACACAGGAATTTTGAGAAGGGAAGAGATGGGAAGAGAAAGGAAGGGAAAACACAGAAATACCATTAATAATAAAAAATGCAATGAACAGAAAAGGAAAACATACCATTAGATTAAAAAAATAGTAAAAAGATAGCACAGACATGATGTTCTCCAAGATAGGCAATAGTAGACAATAGGAAATGTACACAATAATCATAAGATAAAACTTCATGATACTTCTGCCTGTATTACTTGTTTAGACCAGGCTTAAAATTGCGCATAAGCCTTTGAATAGCTTCTGTGGTTTTTATACCAAATTTAGAACACGTATATTTTACACAACCACAGGAAAAGGGTTTTACAGAACTACTGGTAGATAACTAAGTTTTAAACATAGCTTTAAAGCAAAAATAAACCCAAACAAAAAAACCCCAAAAAAACAAAAACAACCAAAAAAGGAGAATATTAAACTACAAACATTACAAAATTATGATAAATAATTTCTTATATTTTTACAGTTAGCTTCAGACCAAAAAATGCCTGATTTGTGTGCCCCCCCAGATATCTTCAAAGTATAGACAGTGCTTTTATAGTGCTTTTTACCACTATCATGCTGCAATGTAGTAAACAGCCTGCATAAAAAGACACCTATTCTGTTTCACAGTTGTACTGAAGAAAGACAGTTAACATCAGGCAGTTGATTTCAATCATGTAATGGCTTTTTGTTCAGTCCTATATCCTCATCAGCTAAACTTGCATAATGATAGTACGCTAGAGGCTTGTTTCCCCTCTTACTGAAGTACAATCCTACACTTCTCATCAGCTTCAGCAGCACCTGGATTCATTCATCAGAAAAGGATCTAAAAACTACACACAACTAGGAAACTGCCCTCAAACTTCTTTTTCCTCTTCCTTGCCTTCCCCTCTTACTTCTGTCCTACTTTCCAGGACCAGCACTCCCAAGCCCTGCTGCCAGGAAAAGAAAATTTACATGTATTTCATATTCATCTTTTACAGAAAGTGTTGGTTTCACAGCATTCCGTTTCCGTCTGTTAAATTCCAGTGCTACCCCCTTTTCCTATATCTAGTCTTTCCTGCACTGACCTTGGAGATGCTTTACAGCAAGTTTACATATGCAGAAATACTCTGCTTCCCCAAGCAGGCCATGCATTTTAAGAAGTAAAACACATCAGGCTTTAATATGGGAACTTGACAAGCTGTTAGCATGCAAGAGAACCATGCACTGCTATAAAACTGTTATCACGCAGATGTATCAGGAGCAGGATGTTCAGGAGGGAGAATTTCAAGTTCATAGTGCTTCATTGTCCCAAACAAGTAAATGGGTAGTTGGTACAAGCTTTGAACAAAGGTGTACTCTGTAAGACCCAAACCATTGTTCTCTGCTTTTGAGCTGTTGGGGCATTAAGCCAGTTCCTAGCACATTGAAGGCAGTGGAATTCTGCTGCATTTTCATAAAAATAACTCAGTACCTGGCAAGAATACCTGTAGCTTTTTTTTTTTTTTTTTCATTTTATCATATAAAAGGAAAACTGATTTAGAAATAGAGAGTAACATTTATAACATTTTTCCTAAGCATGTGCGTAGAAGTCTAGCAGTCATAACCTCACTTTTAAATGCATTCAGGTATGTACACTCATGGCACAAAAGCAACAGAGGGTCACAATTTGGCAGAACCACATCACACAAACTTCCATTTTTGGGACCTAAAATAGTACCTAAAGAAAATAACATGAACAAATAAAAATTATCTATTTTTTAACTCTGAAGGATATAGGTTAATACCCTTTTCTGTTTCTGCACCAATTGTTCCAGCTCTTGTTCTTTTGACAGAAGCTTGCACTTCAGCTCTTGACTGTAGGACTGAAACCTCTCTGTGTCCTGCAAAATTCAAAGAGGAAATGGATTAGCAGAACAGGAGGAGACATAAGGAGTCAGGCATGAAAATAATAGGCTTTTCACAGTGAACATAACAAGCTACTGATAGAACTCAATTTAGGGATGGTATCACACATGAATCTAGACCCTCAGCTTCTGTAAACTGGTGTAGTCCAGCAACTTCAATGACTGCAATTGCTACAGGATGTGCTGATTGCACATAAGTAGGCATCAGGTCTACAAAGCGGAGGCAGAAGTCTTCTTAGGCATGAGCCTTAGGAGCTTAGCCAACCTAAATCAATGAAGCCAGAATGCATTCTCCCATTTCCAGCTACACGTACCTTCATCCTCTTATAAACTAGCATTCATCTGTTGCAGCAGTGAGCTGTTTCAGAGAGCTAAGCAAGCAGAAAAAAAAAAAAAAACAGCAAAAAAGTGAATAGCCTTCTCCACTTTCCGTTTCCTGAACCCGACAACCGCTGACACAGACAAGTGATGAGAATCAACATGGAAACAACCTGGACAAATTTAAATTATTATGGAGTCATACCATAACTCATATGCAAACTATCAGGATTGACCTGGGAGGTACAGACTACCGCCATGAGAGGTACAGGTTACTGACACACAGCCTAGCAACTCAGGTTGAAGTAAAAGAAACAACACCTGCTACCTTTAAAATCCATCACTAACAACAATTTGTCACAGATGTTCCACTGGTATAAACAAGCGATCTGGGCTTCAGGCTCTGACATTCACTTAGCAATTATATCAATCTGTCCACTACTTAAGTACCCTGCAATCACTGGGAACTCCCAGCCCTACTTGGGATTACTCCTTCAGACACTCAGCTGAAACAACCTGTCAGGCCTTCTCTGGGCAACATCGGGTCCAGCAGTTCATATCAGCTGAGAATCTGTCCTATCCCTCCACAACAGCCTTCTACCCTCTAATTTCCCCAGGAAAATGCCTCTGAACAAAAATAAAAATTCCCTCAAGACTGTAGTGGTTCCTACATGCTTTTCCCCTTCAGTAGAACACGTAATAGGGTACTCAAATGCATATTAACTGGCTTCTTATGAGGAAGAATACATATCCAAGAGAAAAAGCAGACTAACTGCCCTTTTTGTACAACTTTCAGTCAGCGGGGCATTAGGTATTGTAAATAGCTACAATTTGTACTTATCTGCATCTTAGCAATTTCTTTAAATGTATTCTTCAAGAGTTGCTCTTCATTCCAGCCATAATAATTCTCCTTTTATATGGCATCAATGCATCTCTCCAGGCTGTAAAGTCTTAGTGAGACTTTGCATTAGAGAAAGGATTTAACAGGCAGATCTCCCCAAATCCCAAACTAGTCATCCCAAGAAACAATACATCTTGAGTGTCTGACAACCATTAGCGTGAATGACAACTTAACTGTAAAAAGCTTCATCGGGAAGCTTTAATGAAAACACTTGAAAGAAATGGCCTTACCTCAAATCTACAATTAATTTGGAGATCCAACAATCATTGCTTATGGAAAAGTCCTTGTTGTTTTAGGATTTTCAATACAACTTCAGTTGTGGGCTATTAAGAGCATATAAACCATTTCTTCCACACACAACTGCTGTCAGGCAAAGTTGCAAATATTTTTTATCCTTCAGCTGATATACAAACTTTATATAAAGGGTTCATCTCATCAATCACTAAAAACTGCTCTCAGCTTGGAATGAAGAGGCACTTTCACTAAGGGCAAATCTTCACTAAGGGCAAATCTTCACTAAGGGCAAATCATGCCTGACAAATTTGATGGCTCTCTATGATGGGGTTACAATATCGGTGGATAAGGGGAGAGCAACTGACATCATCTACCTGGACTTGTGCAAAGCACTCAACACTGTCCCACATGACATTCTTGTCTTTAAATTGGAGAGACATGGATTTGATAGATGGACCACTCATTCGATAAGTAACTGGCTGGATGGCCGCACTCACAGAGTTGCTGTCAATGGCTTGATGTCCAAGTGGTGAGTATTGATGAGTGGCATTCCTCAGGGGTTGATACGGGGACCAGTGCTGTTTAACATCTTTGTTGGCGACATGGACAGTGGGATTGAGGGCACCCTCAGCAAGTTTGCCAATGACACCAAGCTGTGTGGTGTTGTCGACACACTGGAGGGAAGGGATGCCATCCAGAGGGACCTGGACAGGTTTGAGAGGTGGGCCCGTGCAAACTTCATGAAATTCAACAAGGAGAAGTGCAAGGTGGGTGAGGGGAATCTCAAGGACAAATACAGACTGGGCAGAGAATGGGTTG